>NC_057795.1:567715772-568030389 GCF_018294505.1 Triticum aestivum
AGGGTGCGGGCGGGTCAGCGGCGGCGATCGGTGGAGCGGGGGAGATGGTGCGGGGGGTGCTCGGCGGCGAGGGGGACCGTATCTGGCAAGGTGGGATAGCGATCGAGATGGAGGGGGGTCGGGATCGAGTGTCCATGAAATTTAAAAACATTCATGAGTTCAAAAGTGCCCATGAAATACAATCGAGAAATGAAGGCTACAATTTAAATACAATCGATCTTAGCTAGCTACCTGTTCATAATCTTCTTGCCCTTATTTTTCATAAATGGAGTTCTTCTCTTGAACGTACGTCCTTTAGGTAGGGTGGCCCTGCTTCTTCTTGTGGTGTATGATGATACTTCATCGTCGTCGTCATGTTCCATCTTCGGGTCACCGTACTTGTCGAAGTCTTGCTCATTGGCGACTCCATCCATTCCGATGATCTTCCTTTTGCCTCTCCTCATGACAACACGACTGGGCTTTGGCGGGTCGGTAATGAAGAAGCATTGGTCCACTTGGGAAGCCAGTACCCATGGCTCATTTTTCGTGGTGACGTTTGCGCCCGCGGTCTTGGATTTGGCTTCGGGTATAACCATGGTGGTGAAATACCGGTCTTCTTTCATGACGCTCTTGGCCCATCTGACACAGAACATCGGGACCTTCTCTCGAGCGTAGCTCAGCTCCCAGATCTCCTCGATCCTTCCGTAGTATCTGTCCTTGTCATTACCGGTGTAGGATTCCATCGTTACCCCGGAGTTCTGATAACCATCGCTCTTCATGTCCTTGTCCTCGGTGTAGAATGTGTAGCCGTTGATATCAGGATGTGCTCGGCGCCCTGTGACAAGGCGAATATGAGTTGTTCTTCCACGGACGAATCCTCATGTAAAGGGTACGGCAGAAGCTTCTGCTTGAACCAACGTGTGAAACATGAGTTGTGCTCTTTGATTATATCTCCGTCCGTCCTCTATTAGTCTCGGTTATTGTACGTCTTCTCAATAAATGTTTTGTGCTCTACCACCCAAGGTTCGACCACGTCTATGTGTTGTAGCGCGACTAGGTTTTCTCTTTCAAAGTCGGCGAGTCGACCCTCGAAGTCCACATGCATTTCGCGGCGACCCTCACGGTGACCCCATCCAGCGAGCTTGTCGAGGTGCCTGTTGACGGGCAGACCAACGGGGTCCTCGATGCCTAGATAATTTGTGCAGTAGGAGATGCACTCTTCGGTCAGAAAGCCCCTGGCTATGCTTCCCTCTGGTCGTGACATGTTGCGAACATAACCTTTGATGACACCATTCATCCTTTCGAACGGCATCATTCTGTGGAGGAACATCTGCCCGAGTTGGATGATATCCTCCATGGTATGGACCAGCAGATGCACCATAACGTCGAAGAATGCGGGCGGGAAGTATATCTCAAGCTCGCATAGTATCACCACGATCTCTTCCTATAGCCTTCTGAGTTGCCTCACACCAACTGACTTCAGAGAGATGATTTCGAAAAAGTTGCATAGGCTAAATAGCATTTCACGGACGTGCGCGTCCATGATCCCATGGATTGCAACTGGAAGTATCTGCGTCATCAGCACGTGACAGTTGTGAGACTTCATCCCGCTGAACTTCTGCTTCGTTGGGTCTAGGTATCTGCTTATCTTCCTCGCGTAACCGTAAGGAAGTTTTACTCCTACGAGGCAGGTGAAAAACTGCTCGATCTCCTCCTGACTTAGAGTGAAGCACGCGGGAGGGTAGTCATTTCCGGTCTTCTTGGCCTTTTTGCCTTTGCGACGACATTCCGTGTCCTGCTTCGCCTCATCATCATCATCATCATCATGATCATTAGCGTGAAGCTCCTCCCTGATGTCCATTGATTTCAAGTCTGTCGTTGCTTTCGGCCCATCTTTGGTCCTCTCTGGCATGTTGAGAAGGGTACCAAGCAGACTCTCGCACACGTTCTTTGTGATACGCATGACATCAAGGCTGTGAGGCACACGGTGGATCTTCCAGTACGGCAAGTCCCAGAAAACAGACCTCATTTTCCATACCTTCAGCAGCGGCTCTGGCGCCTTTCGCTTCTTTCCCGGCTCTGGCGCCTTTTGCTTCTTTCCCGGCAGTAGGCAATCTTTCAAATTTTTCAACAGTTGGTCTATTTCCTCGCCGCTCCTCGTACGCGGGCGTCTTCGGGGTTCGGTTTCACCATCGAACAGATCCTTGCGTTTCCTCCACGGGTCATCATCACGAAGCCACCTTCGATGTCCCATGAACACAGTTTTCGAAGACACGGGATCTCTATCTAGCTGGCGATACGTTGTGTCATCCATGCACTTGACGCATCCAGAAAATCCGTGGACCACCTGCCCCGCGAGATATCCGTAACCGAGATAGTCGTGCACCGTCGTGAGCAGTGCGGCTCTCATAGGGAAATATTCTTTCTCTGCGGCGTCCCACGTATTGGCTGGCATTTTCCACAGCGTGTCTAGCTCCTCTTTCAACAGCCCCAGATACAGATTGATATTGTTCCCTGGTTGTTTCGGCCCTTCAATTAGCATACTCATGTGAATGTACTTCCTCTTCATGCACAACCAGGGGGGAAGGTTGTACATCCACACAAACATAGGCCAGGTGCTATGTGTGCTTCTCTGGCTGCCAAACGGATTGACTCCATTGGTGCTCGTGCCCAGCACGATGTTCCTTGGATCCTTCCCAAATTCTGGGTGTTCGAAGTTCAACGCTTGCCACTGGCTCGCATCCTTTGGGTGACTCGGCATCTTGTCTTTTTTATTTATCTCCGGATCATTTGCGTCATCTTCTCGCTTCTTCTCCTCCATATCCGCGTGCCAACGCAAGAGCTTTGCTACCTTAGGGTCCGCGAAATACCGCTCCAGACGAGGAGTGATTAGAAAGTACCACACCACTTTTCAAGGAGCTTTCTTCCTCTTCTTGTATCGAGTGACGCCGCACACCGAACATATGGTAGACTCCGCGTGCTCGTCCCGATAAATGATGCAATTGTTCATGCACACATGGTATTTCATGTGCGGTAAATCCAGAGGACACACGAGTTTCTTCGCCTCCTCAAAACTGGTCGGGCACTTGTTCCCCTTGGGAAGACGTTCGTGCCAAAATGACATGTTCTCGTCGAAGCATGCGTCGATCATTCTGTGTTTTACCTTCATCTCCAGAGCCATGAGCGTTACTTTCAGATGGGTATCCTCGGACCTGCATCCTTCATACAATGGAGTAACCGTGTCTATCTCCAGTTGATCCAGCTTGGCTTTCTCTCGGGCGGGAGCTCTTGCGTTATCCGTCTGCTTGAGAAGCAGCTCTTGAATATGAGGGTCTTGCACCCAGCCCATCGATGGTCCATCGTTGTCTGCTTCGCCAGCATCTTCATCTGCATGATCATGCCATTCGTCTGCTCCGGCATCTTCCTGATCATCATGTCCAGCATCTTCTACATGATGACTGTGTACAGCATCACGGTCGTGATCATGTCCTGGAGATTCATAGTCTTCTCGCCCACTCGAGCCGCAATGGTTGTCTTGCTGCCCTTCCTCATTTCTTGCCCGGCCCCCATGGACGACTTCATAGTCATCTTCATCACCTTGCCACCGATAGCCATCCATGAAACCACGCAAGAGCAGGTGGTCCCGCACCTGCCCGAAATCCGGGTCCGCAATAAGGCTTTTCAGCTTGCATCTTCGACACGGACATCTTATCTCCGTCTCGTTCTTTTGAAGCATCTCGGCCTTCGCTCAAAAACCTATTCACGATGCCTTCGGTCATCGTGCGGACCATGGTCGCCAGCGGGGTAGAGCAAAACGATATTTTAGAACCAAGAAAAAATTTGGCATGACTTTCCCTAAAAATAGGACCAAAAAGAATGCATAGTGCCAAAAATATCGCCGAAACGGAAATGAATCAAAATTCCGGCAAAATATTGTCAACTATCGCATTTCAAATACTAGTACCTGCAAACACAAACATATATGCAACACCACAAACATATGCAACACCACGAACATACATAGATATAGCTAGGCCACCAAAAGTGCATGTGCACGTTCTTGGAGAGGTAGAACAACATAAAGATAGCTCCCCCCTTACTTACCTTCAGAAAAAGGTAATTTAACCACTTAATTTGGATGAATCTATGGTGCAAATGAGGTGAGGAGGAGGAGGCAGCCGAGACTAGCTTGGAGGAGGAGGTGGAGAGAATGAAGTGGGGAAAGTGAGTGGGTAGGTGGGCTGTCCAAAATATCTTGTTGGTCCCAGGTTACTAATGGCGCACCATATGCAAATGCGCCATTAGTAACCCTGGTTACTAATGGCGCACTTGCTGCTGCTGCACCATTAGAAGTTTTGCAAAAAAAAGTATATATTCTAATGGCGCACCGAGGCACAGTGCGCCATTACTAGTTTAAACTAGTAATGGCGCACTGTGCCACGGTGCGCCATTAGTAGTTTTGCAAAAAAAGATTAAAAGAAACAACAGTAGTGGCGCACTGTATGGCCGGTTCGCCATTACTAGTTAGCACTAGTAATGGCGCACCGAGCCATGATTCGCCATTAGTATGTTTTGAAAAATTAAAAAAATTGTTACTAGTGGCACACCATGTGCCTGGTGCGACAATAGTGTCTTCTACACTAATGGTGCACCAAAACATGGTGCGCCATTAGTATATACTAATGGCACACCACATGACAGGTGCGCCATTAGTGTCCATCTTATCTATAGCCCTTTTCCTATTAGTGGCCTCTTCGGTACCGTGCATTGCCCTTTCTCACCTTGAGAGTCAGTGCAAACTTCACCGGTGCATCCAAACCCCGTGATACGATACGCTCTATCACACATAAACCTCCTTATATCTTCCTCAAAACAGCCACCATACCTATCTATTACGGCATTTCCATAGCCATTCCGAGATATATTGCCACGCAACTTTCCACCGTTATGTTTATCATCATCATGACATACTTTACTTTTGTCTTATTGCCATTGCATGATCATGTAGTTGACATCGTATTTGTGGCAAAACCACCATGCATTATTTTTCATACATGTCACTCTTGATTCATTGCACCATCCCGGTACACCGCCGGAGGCATTCATATAGAGTCATATCTTGTTCTAGTTTCGAGTTGTAATTCATATGTTGTAATCGATAGAAGTGTGATGATCATCAATATTAGAGCATTACCCAAAAAGGAAAAAAAGAAAAAAAAAGAAAGGCCAAAATAAAAAAAAGGAGAAAGGCACAAAAAAAGAAAAAAAAAGGAAAAAATGAAAAATAAAATAAATAAAAAGGGCAATGTTACTATCTCTTTTTCCACACTTGTGCTTCAAAGTAGCACCTTGTTCTTCATGTAGTGAGTCTCATATTTTTTGCTTCAAAGTAGCACCAAGTCTCATAGGTTGTCTTTTTCGTACTAGTGGGATTTTTTCATTATAGAACTCGGCTTGTATATTCTTGCGATGGGCTTCCTCAAGTGCCCTAGGTCTTCGTGAGCAAGCAAGTTGGATGCACACCCACTAGTTCTATTTCGTTGAACATTCATTTATAGCTCCAGTGCATCCGTTGCATGGCAGTCCCTACTCCTCATGTTGACATCAATTGATGGGCATCTCCATAGCCCGTTGATTATCCTCGTCAATGTGAGACTTTCTCCTTTTTTGTCTTCTCCACACAATCCCCATCATCATATTCTATTCCAACCATAGTGCTATTTCCATGGCTCACGCTCATGTATTGCGTGAAGGTTGAAAAAGTTTGAGATTATTGAAGTATGAAACAATTTCTTGGCTTGTCATCGGGGGTATAGAAGTTGGGAACATCTTTGTGTGATGAAAATGAAGCATAGGCTAACTATATGATTTTGTAGGGATGAACTTTCTTTTGCCATGTTATTTTGAGAATACATGATTAATTTGATTAGTATGCTTGAAGTGTTACTACTTCTTTTATCAATATGAAATTTTATTTTGTATCATTTGGATCTGAACATTCATGCCACAATAAAGAAAATTACATTATAAATTATGCTAGGTAGCATTCCACATCAAAAATTCTCTTTTTTATCATTTACCTACTCGAGGACGAGTAGGAATTAAGCTTGGGGATGCTTGATACATCTCCAACGTATCTATATTTTTTGATTGTTCCATGCTATTATATTACCCCTTTTGGATGTTTATGGGCTTTATTTTACACATTTATATCATTTTTGGGACTAACCTACTAACCGGAGGCCCAGCCCATATTGCTGTTTTTTTTTGCCTATTTCAGTATTTTGAAGAAAAGGAATATCAAACGGAGTCCAAACGGAATGAAACCTTCGGGAGTGTGATTTTTGGAACGAGCGTGATCCAGAGGACTAGGAGTGCAAGTCAAGAAGCAGCCAAGGCTCCCGGGAGATAGGAAGGCGCCCCCCCCCCCCTATAGGGCACGCCCCCTATCTCGTGGGCCCCTCGGGCGGCCACCGATGTACTTCTTCCTCCTATATATACCTACGTACCCCGAAAACATCCAAGAGGCGGACGAAACACAATTTCCACCACCGTAACCTTCTGTATCCGTGAGATCCCATCTTGGAGCCTTCGCCGGCACTCTGCTGGAGGGGGAATCGACCACGGTGGGCTTCTACATCAACACCATAGCCCTTCCGATGAGTTGTGAGTAGTTTACCACAGACCTACAGGTCCATAGTTATTAGCTAGATGGCTTCTTCTCTATTTTTGGATCTCAATACAATGTTCTCCCTGAGGGAGTCCCAGGTTAGGAGGTGTCCGGATGACCGGATTATAAGCTTTGGCCGGACTCCCGGAGTATGAAGATACAAGATTGAAGACTTCGTCCCCTGTTCGGATGGGACTTTCCTTGGGGTGGAAGGCAAGCTTGGCGATACGGATATGTAGATCTCCTCCCATTGTAACCGACTCTGTGTAACCCTAGCCCTCTCTGGTGTCTATATAAACTAGAGGGTTTTAGTCCGTAGGACGAACAACAATCACACCATAGGCTAGCTTCTAGGGTTTAGCCTCTCTGATCTCGTGGTAGATCTACTCTTGTACTACCCACATCATCAATATTAATCAAGAAGGAGTAGGGTTTCACCTCCATCGAGAGGGCCCAAACCTGGGTAAAAACATCGTGTCCCTTGTCTCCTGTTACCATCCGCCAAGACGCACAGTTCGGGACCCCCTACCCGAGATCTGCCGGTTTTGACACCGACATTGGTGCTTTCATTGAGAGTTCCTCTGTGTCGTCGTCTTTAGGCCCGATGGCTCTTCCGATCATCAACAACGATGCGGTCTAGGGTGAGACTTTCCTCCACGGACAGATCTTCGTATTCGGTGGCTTTGCACTGTGGGCCAATTCGCTTAGCCATCTGAAGCAGATCGAAAGCTACGCCCCTGGCCCTCAGGTCAGATTTGGAAGTTTGAACTACACGGCTGACATCTGCGGAGACTTGATCTTCGACGGGTTCGAGCCACAGCCGTGCGCGCCGCACTGTCACGATGGGCATGATCTAGCTCTACCGCCGAACAGTGCCCAGGAGGCCGCCCCAGTGTCCGCTCTGACCTTTAGTTCGGAGCCGACTGCGCCAATCGAGGACGGGTGGCTGGACACCGCCTCGGGGGCTGCAATCTCTACGGTGATCGAGCTGAACACCAGCCTTGTCCTTTGCGAAGCTCATGACTCCAAGGTGTCAGACTCCTTTCCGGACTCCAAACCTTCCGTCCCCCTGCCAATCGAACCCGATTGGGCGCCGATCATGGAGTTCGCCGCTGTGGACATCTTCCAGCACTCGCCCTTTGGCGACATTCTGAATTCACTAAAGTCTCTCTCTTTATCGGGAGAGCCCTGGCCGGACTATGGTCAGCAAGGTTGGGATGCGGACGACGAAGAAATTCAAAGCCCACCCACCACCCACTTGTAGCCACTGTCGATGATTTAACCGACATGCTTGACTTTGACTCCGAAGACATCGATGGTATGGACGCCGATGCTGGAGACGACCAAGACCCAACGCCTCTAGGGCACTGGAAGGCCACCTCGTCATACGACATATACATGGTGGACACCCCAAAAGAAGGGAATGGTGATGGAACAACGGCGGATGACCCCTCCAAGAAGTAGCCTAAGTGCCGGCATCAGTGGCGCCACTCTAAATCCCGCCAAAGCAAAATCGGCGATTCCAACACGGGAGATAATAACACCCCGGACAGTGCCGAAGACAACCCCCTCCAGCTGGATTCAGCACAGGAGGATGGAGAAACCAGCCCTCATCAGAGAGCGGCATACAGAGAGGTAGAGGAAGATAATTACATGCCTCCCTCCGAGGACGAGGCAAGCCTCGACGATGATGAATTTTTCGTGCCTGACGATCCTGTCGAACAAGAGCGTTTCAAACGCAGGCTTATGGCCATGGCGAGCAGCCTCAAGAAAAATAGCAGCAGCTTAGAGCTGACCAAGACTTGCTAGCCGACGGATGAACTGAAGTCCTTGCGGCCGAAGAGTATGAACTCGAACGCCCCTCCAAGAGCTACCCAAAGCGCAGGCTGCTACCCTGATTAGAGGAGGAAGCACCTAAACCTACATCACTAGCGCACGACGCGGCCGACCGGCCACCTCGTGGCCGCGACAGAGAGGCCTCTAGGCCATCAATTCAAGCCGCACCCCGGCGCCGCTATACCAAGGCACGGGGAAATGCGCCAGACCTGTGAGACATATTGGAGGACAAGGCAAGGCAAACAAGATCGATCTACGGATCGCATGGGCGCCCCACGGCACGTGACGATAACCGTCATGCCGGATATGGCAAATACGGCCAGGCCGAACACAGCAGACAAAGCTCATTTGAGCTACATCGTGATATAGCCCAATACAGAGGCGCCTCACACCCACTATGCTTCACATATGAAGTAATGGATCATATATCCCTGAGGGTTTTAAACCTATAAACATTGAATCATACGATGGCACAACAGATCCTGCGGTATGGATCGAGGACTATCTTCTTCATATCCACATGGCCCTCGGTGATGATCTACACGCTATCAAATACCTCCCACTCAAGCTTAAAGGACCAGCTCGGCATTGGCTTAACAGCTTGCCAGCAGAGTCAATTGGTTGTTGGGAGGACCTGGAAGCTGCATTCCTCGACAATTTCCAGGGCACCTATGTGCGACCACCAGACGCCGATGACCTAAGCCACATCATTCAGCAGCCAGATGAATCGGCCAGACAATTCTGGACACGGTTCCTAACAAAGAAAAATCAAATAGTTGACTGTCCGGACGCAGAGGCCCTCGCAGCCTTCAAACATAACATCCCTGACGAATGGCTTGCCTGGCACCTAGGACAGGAAAAGTCGAAATCCATGGCAGCCCTCACAACACTTATGACCCGCTTTTGCATGGGAGAAGACAGCTGGCTAGCTCGTAGTAATAACATGACCAAGAGCCCTGGTAATTCGGATACCAAGGACAACAATGGCAGGTCACGTCGCAATAAACACAAGCGCCGCATTAACGGGGACAATGCGGATGATACGACAGTTAATGCTGGATTCCGAGGCTCTAAACCTGGTCAACGGAAAAAGCCATTCAAAAGAAGTACTCCGGGCCCGTCCAATTTGGACCAAATACACGATCGCTTGTGCCAGATACACGACACCCCCGAAAACCAGCCAATCACACCAACAGGGATTGTTGGGTGTTGAAGCAGGCAGGCAAGTTAAGCGCCGAAAACAGAGACAAGGGGTTGCATAGCGATGACGAGGAGGAGCCCCGGCAGCCGAACAATAGGGGACAGAAGGGTTTTCCCCCACAAGTGCGGACGGTGAACATGATATACGCAACCCACATCCCTAAAAGGGAACGGAAGCGTGCACTCAGGGACGTATATGCGTTGGAGCCATTCGCCCCAAAGTTCAACCCATGGTCCTCCTGTCCGATCACTTTCGATCGAAGGGACCACCCCACTACCATCTGCCATGGCGGATTCGTCGCATTGGTTCTAGACCCAATCATTGACGGATTTCACCTCACTAGAGTCCTTATGGACGGCGGCAATAGCCTGAACCTGCTTTATCAGGATACAGTGCGAAAAATGGGCATAGATCCCTTAAGGATTTAACCCACAAAGACGACCTTTAAAGGCGTCATACCAGGTGTAGAGGCCAACTGTACATGCTCAGTTACACTAGAAGTGGTCTTCGGATCCCCGGATAATTTCCGAAGCGAGGAGTTAATCTTCGACATAGTCTCGTTCCGCAGTGGCTATCACACCCTGCTCGGACGAACCGCTTTTGCAAAGTTCAATGCGGTGCCGCACTACACATACCTCAAGCTCAAGATGCCAGGCCCTCGAGGAGTCATTACGGTCAATGGAAACACCAAATGCTCTCTCCGAACAGAGGAGCATACGGCGGCCCTCGCGGCGGAAGTACAAAGTATCCTCTCAAGGCAATTCTCCAGTCTGACTATTAAAAGTCCGGACACCGTCAAGCGCGCCCGGAGTAACCTACAACAAGACCGCCTGGCACGTTCCGTGCAAGCATAGCAGTGCGGCCCCAACCCAGCCCTCGCGAAATTGCGAAACCAGTACTACACGTACATAATTACGCTCTAGAAATACCATGGGCATAAGTGGAGGGGCACAACCACGGCACGCCCAAAATACGGCTCAACCGCACTAGGGGCTCCCGATTTTGTCACTTTTTTTTTCTTACTTTCAGGACTCCATTCTCTGGAAGGCCTATCCGGCAGTACAATCACCAAACAGACGATGGAACAGCCAGGGAGGCAGCAAGCTACATCGAATGTCCACGTGGTCTCTATAACAAGCTAAATACCTGTCTTACATAAAGTCTCGCAGCTTGCCCCTGGAGGGGGACATGTCAAATAATCCCATCTCTTTCTTATCGCACTATTTGTATCATTCTGCTCTCACAGCAGCCTTTTAATAAACAATACATAGCTCTTGTCTATTATTGCATTCACTTTTTATGTAAATATGTTCATTTATGACATTATGCAATCGTGCACTTTGGTACGGCCAATACACCAGGGGCTTAAGTACCCCAGAATATGGTGTGAGAAGTCCGAACACTCTCACGAGTGCGGCACCCCGAACTTATAGCATTATATGCATCGGCTCCGAATCATGTCTTGGCTCAATAGTTGGGTTTGCCCGGCTCCCTTGTTTTGGTACCTTACGTTCCGTTATATCGGCTAAGGTAGCGCTGGGAGAACTACTGCGATTGTGCCCCAGTTGAGCTGGGTTAAGCACCTCAATAGAGAAAGCTAAAACTGACCGTCATGATAGGGCGAGAGCCGGTCGCTATTCGCGAGGTTTTCGAGTCCCTAAAGACTTATGTCGCTTAGAGCGAGGAGTTGGCTTTGTCTGGCCTAGGCGTGGATAGCGCCCCGAACTCGGTCTTCCGAATACTAGGGGCTTCACCGAAATTTAAAATTATAGAATTCTATGGCTAAGTGAGAGTGATAAAGCATTATAGGCCGATTGCCTTGTTCGTTGTGCTGAGCGCCTCCCTCGAAGGACCCAAGAATGGGAACAAGAGCGCTCAGGTTTATCCCGAACAGCCTAGCACTCGCGGCATGGGGGCAGAAGCCGACGACTCGCATCTCTTAGATTTAATAAACGGCCACAGAGAAGATAATATTTTAAATTCAAAAAGTGTTGCTTAGCGCATATGAACAAGTTTTCAGCGCACAGGATAAACACGAGCGAGTTTACTCAAAAATTACATCCTTGGCACATACATTCGCCACAAGGCGGGCACCCTTCAGGATGCCCCATAATACATCTCGGGCCTGCGATGCTCCTTCCCCTCCGGTGGCCCATATGTCACCAGCTTCTTACCATCCAGCTTGCCCCAGTGTACTTTAGCACGGGCAAGGGCCCTACGGGCGCCTTCGATGCATATGGAATGCTTGATGACTTCAAGACGTGGACAGGCATCCACCAGCCGCCTCACCAGCCCAAAGTAACTCCCGGGCATGACCTCCCCAGGCCATAGCCAGACTATTAGGGCCTTCATGGCTTGTTCGACTACCTTATGGAGCTCGACCAGCTGCTTCAGCTGGTGGCTCAAGGGCACCGGGTGTCCGGCCTCAGCATACTGGGACCAGAACGCCTTCTCTGTCGAGCTCCCTTCCTCGGCTCGGTAGAATGCGGCAGCATCGGACACACTACGGGGCAGATCTACGAATGCTCCTAGAGAGCTCCGGGCTCGGGAAAGTAACAAGTAATTCACTTTCACGTGCTTGCTTTGCATAAAGAATGACTTACCCACCGCTATCTTCTACATCGTCTCAATTTCCTGGAGGGCTTTTTGGGCTTCGGCCTTGGCGGATTTGGCGCTCCCAAGGGCCGAGGCAAGCTTGGACTCTCGTGTCTTTGAGTCAAGCTCCAATCTCTCATGTTTCTTCACAAGAGCATGGAGCTGTTGCTGCAACTCCCCCAACCGCGCCTCCTGCTTCTCTCGCTCGTTGCGCTCCATGGCCGCATTGTCTTTGGCCTTGGACACTGCTTCCTTCAGGGTCGCCACCTCGGTTGTGGCCCCTATAACACTCACGTTGGTCCTGTCACTATTTACAACTAGGTATTTTTATATACTTACATAAGGTACTACTTACCTTCTTTGTCCTCGAGCTACTTCTTGGCAAGGCCGAGCTTGTTCTCGGACCGCTCGAGGCTCTGCTTCAATGCATCGACCTCCGTAGTCAGTGCGGTAGAGGTCAGCAGCGCCACCTGCATTCCCATATTGACATACTTATGTTAGACTCCTGCGTATATATTTCTACATCCTCGGTCCGATTTTTCTTTCCAAACACCAAACTGAGCATCAGGGGCTACTGTCTATGCGGTAATATTTTTACATATCTTAAATACATACCCCGAAGCCTCTTAGAAGGATGGCACAGGCTTCTATCAGCCCGATTTTGGCGGGCTGAACCTTCTGGATCACCGCACTCATAATAGTGCGGTGTTCCTCGTCGATGGAGGCGCCGTTGAGCACCTCCAGCAAATTATCCGGTGCCTCCGGTTGGACGGAGGTCACCGGCATCGTAGGCTTGCCCTTCTTACGAAGGGGCCGCCTATCAGACTCCGGAACCATCAAAGGTTTTGGTGCGGTGTCTGGCCCGGGGCCGGACTTAGAGCCCTTTGGGGTTTTATACCCTTTGCGCCTGGAATCCGGAAGGTCGCCTTGCGGCGCCTCCAGGGCTACCTCCTCTTGGCTCGTCCCCTTTTGGGACTCCACCTCGGCGTCGTCCGTGGGGCGAGGGGAGGTAGCAGTCGGGAGTGAAAGACTATTCACATCCGACGAATGAATCCAGGGATCCGCTCGACGAAGCGTTGAGCTGGGCCTTGGGCGGACTACATGATTATGTTTAGTGTTAGAAGATATTGTGCAGTAAAGGAACACCATGAGTTATTCTGGTATCCGGTTACTTACGATTTTGCTAGGGGCTTGGCCCTGGATGGCCACTCCTCTTCGCCGTCGTCGGTGTTGGTGGAGTAGTCTGGGAGAAGGGTTTTTCCCTTCTTGGACCCTCCGGCCCCCCTTGTTGGGGTGGCCTTCCTTGTCTTTCCTCCCCCCGTTGGAGGGGGAGAGGCCTCTTCTTCCTCCTCCTCGCCTTCGTGGGAGGAGTGCGCTTCAGATTCATCGGACGAGGAATCCGACACTACCAGGTGCCGGGAACTCTTTCGAGTTCCCGTGGCCTTCTTCTTGGCCTTCTTCTCCGGCACCACGTGACATGCCGGGAGCAGCAGCTTTGCCAAGCGGGCATCTGCTGGGCCTTCGGGCAAAGGAGCCGGACAGTTGATCTGTCCGAACTTCTTCTGCCAGTCATGCTAAAGGAATGGGAGCTTAGATCCCGCATAGAGTCAAACTATGAAAAACAAGTATCCTATAATGGGTAAAATAAGCTTACCGTGCTGGCTTGGCGCTTTGCGCAGAATCCGCGATCCTCGGTAATGGGAGGGTGAACCTCGGAGCCCTTGAATAGCACCTTCCAGGCATCTTCGTCCGTTGTGTCAAAGAGCCTGGACAAAGTTCGGTGCTGGGCCAGGTCGAATTCCCACAAGTTAAAAGCCTGTCGTTGACATGGGAGGATCCGACGGAAGAGCATGACCTGGACTACGGTGACAAGTTTAACCTTCTTGTCAATCAGGTCTTTGACGCAGGTTTGGAGTCCGGTCAGCTCTGCCGAATTACCCCACGACAGGCCCATCTCTTTCCAGGAGGTGATCCGTGTGGGGGTGCCAGATCGGAATTCGGGGGCCGCTGCCCATTCAGGGTCACGCGGCTCTGTGATGTAGAACCAGCCCGATTGCCATCCTTTGATGGTTTCCACAAAGGAGCCCTCGAGCCATGTGACGTTGGGCATCCTGCCCACCATGACGCCTCCGCACTCCGCCTGCTGGCCGCCCACTACCTTCGGCTTGACATTGAAGATCTTCAGCCATAAGCCGAAGTGGGGCTTGATGCGGAGGAAGACCTCGCACATGACGATAAACGCCGAGATGTCAGATCGTGGAAATCCAGGCCATAGTAGAACATGAGCCCCCGGACAAATGGGTGGAGTGGGAAGCCTAGTCCATGGAGGAAACGGGGGAGGAACACCACCCTCTCATGGGGCCTGGGGGTGGGAATGAGCTGCCCCTGGTCTGGAAGCCGGTGTGCAATGTCGTTGGACAAGTATCCGGCCTTCCTCAACTTTTTTATGTGCCCCTCCGTGACGGAGGATGCCATCCACCTGCCTCCCCCTCCGGACATGGCTGGAGATGGTTGAGGTGGGAAGTGCGGACTTGGGCGCTGGAGCTCGAGTGCACGGAGATGGATAAGCAAAGGAGGAAGAAGGCATAAATGGAAAGAGTGGATCCTTATCCCCTTATATGGGCAGATGAAACTATGTACCCCCACCATCTTAGTAAAACTCGCTTATCTCCCAAGCGCTGTGATTAATGGCGCGGTTGGGTTATGCACGCCCGTTGTCAGTGTCAAAACCGGCGGATCTCGGGTAGGGGGTCCCGAACTGTGCACCTAGGCGGATGGTAACAGGAGACAAGGGACACGATGTTTTTACCCAGGTTTGGGCCCTCTTGATGGAGTTAAACCCTACTCCTGCTTGATTAATATTGATGATATGGGTAGTACAAGAGTTGATCTACCACGAGATCAGAGAGGCTAAACCCTAGAAGCTAGCCTATGGTATGATTGTTGTTCGTCCTACGGACTAAAACCCTCCAGTTTATATAGACACCGGAGAGGGTTAGGGTTACATAGAGTCGGTTACAATGGGAGGAGATCTACATATTGTATCACCAAGCTTGCCTTCCACGCCAAGGAAAGTCCTATCCGGACACGGGACGAAGTCTTCCATCTTGTATCTTCATAGACCGGGAGTCCGGCCAAAGGTCATAGTCCGGCCATCTGGACACCCCCTAATCCAGGACTCCCTCAGCAGCCCCTGAACCAGGATTCAATGACGACGAGTCTGGCGCGCAAATTGTCTTCGGCATTGCAAGGCGGGTTCCTCCTCCGAATACTTCATAGAAGATGTTTGAACACAAGGATAGTGTTCGGCTCTGCAAAATAAGTTCCACATACCACCGTAGAAAGAATAATATTTACACAAATCTAATCTGCTGACGTATTTTGTAGTGTGACATCACGCAATGGCCAAGCCTTTATTCGAATCATTTTACTGTTCCACCTCAGCGCGTTTAGCGAGGCGGTTTCCTTGGCACGTCTTGTCAAAGCAGAGATCGTCTCCCCTTATTCCGGGATTCTCATCAATACGGGCGTGGGTAACCCAACCGCGCCATTATTCACGGCGCTTGGGAGATAAGCGAGTTTTATTAGGCTGGTGGGGGCATCATAGGTTCAGGCTGCTGCCGCCGTCCATGAGGACTCTAGTGAGGTGAAATCCGTCAATGATTGGGTCTAGGACCAATGCGGTGAATCCGCCATGACGAATGCTAGTGGAGTGGTCCCTTCGATCAAAAGTGATCGGGTAGGAGGACCATGGGTTGAACTTTGGGGCGACTGGCTCCAACGCATAGACGTCCATGAGAGCACGCTTTCTCTCCCTTTTGGGGATATGGGTTGCGTATATCATGCTCACCGTCGGCACTTGTGTGGGGAAGCCCTTCTGTCCTCTGTTGTTCGGCGGCTGGGGCTCCTCCTCGTCATCTCTATGCAGCCCCTTGTCTCTGTTTTCGGCACTTAACTTGCCTGCCTGCTTGAACACCCAACAATCCCTGTTGGTGTGATTGGCTGGTTGTTCGGGGGTGTCGTGTATCTGGCACGAGCGATCGAGTATTCGGTCTAAACTGGATGGGCCTGGAGGATTTCTTTTGAATGGCTTCTTCCGCTGACCGGGTTTAGAGCCTATGAATCCGGCATTAACTGCCGTATCCTCGGTATTATCGCCGTTAATGCGGTGCTTGTGCTTGTTACGACGTGACCTGCCATTGTTGTCCTTGGTATCTGAGTTACCAGGGCTCTTGGTCATGTTATTGCTTCGAGCTAGCCAGCTGTCTTCTCCCGCGCAAAAGCGGGTCATGAGTGTCGTGGGGGCTGCCATAGATTTTGGCTTTTCCTATCCTAGGTGCCGGGCAAGCCATTTGTCTCGGATGTTGTGCCTGAAGGTTGCAAGGGCCTTTGCGTCCGGACAGTCGACTATTTGATTTTTCTTGGTTAGGAACCGTGTCCAGACTTGTCTGGCCGATTCCTCTAGCTGCTGAATTATGTGGCTTAGGTCATCGGCGTCTGGTGGTTGCACATAAGTGCCCTAAAAGTTGTCAAGGAATGCGGATTCCAGGTCCTCCCAGCAACTAATTGACTCTGTTGGCAGGCTGTTAAGCCAATGCCGCGCTGGTCCTTTAAGCTTGAGCGGGAGGTATTTGATGGCGTGTAGATCATCACCACGGGCCATGTGGATATGAAGGAGGTAATCCTCGATCCATACCGCGGGATCTGTTGTGCCATCGTATGATTCGATGTTTACGGGTTTAAAACCCTCGGGGATTTGATGATCCATTACTTCGTCTGTGAAGCATAGTGGGTGTGCGGCGCCTCGGTACTGGGCTATATCACGACGTAGCTCGGATGAGCTTTGTCTATTGTGTTCGGCCTGGCCGTATTTGCCATATCCGGCGTGACGGTTGTCGTCACGTGACGTGGGGCGCCCATGCGATCCGTAGATTAATCTTGTTTGCCTTGCCTTATCCTCCAATATGTCTCGCAGGTCTGGTGCATTTCCCCGTGCTCTGGTATTTGTTCAGCAGCGCTGGGGTGTGGCTTGAGTTGAGGGCCGAAAGGCCTCTCTGTCGTGGCCATGGGGTGGCCGATCGTCCGCATCATACGTAGGTTTAGTTGCTTCCTCCTCTAGTTGGGGTAGCAGCCAGTGCTTTGGGTAGCTCTTGGAGGTGCGTTCGAGTTTGTACTCTTCGGCCGCCAGGACTTCAGTCCATCTGTCGGCTAGCAGGTCTTGGTCAGCTCTAAGCTGCTGCTGTTTTTTCTTGAGGCTGCTTGCCGTGGCCATAAGCCTGCGTTTGAAACGCTCTTGTTCGACGGGATCCTCTGGCACGACAAATTCGTCGTCGTCGAGGCTTGCCTCGTCTTCGGAGGGAGGCATATAATTGTCGTCCTCGAGCTCCCTGTCTGCCGCTCTCTCATGAGGGCTGGCTTCTCCGTCCTCCTACGCTGAATCCTGCTGGAGGGGGTTGTCTTTGGCACTGTTCGGGGTGTTGTTATCTCTAGTGCCGGACTCGCCGTTTTTGCTTTGGCGAGATTTAGAGCGGCGCCACTGACGCCGGCGCTTAGGTTGTTCCTTGGAGGGGTCATCCTCCGATTTTTCATCGCCATTCCCTGCTTTCAGGGTGTCCACCATGTATATGTCATACGACGAGGTGGCTTTCCAGTGCCCTATAGGTGCTGGTTCTTGGTCGTCTCCTTCATTGGCATCCATACCGTCGATGTCTTTGGAGTCGAAGTCGAGCACGTCGGTTAAATCGTCGATAGTGGCTACGAAGTGGGTGCTGGGTGGGTTTCGAATTTCTTCATCGTCTGTATCCCAACCTTGCTGACCATAGTCCGGCCAGGGCTCTCCTGACAAAGAGAGAGACTTTAGTGAATTCAAGATGTCGCCAAAGGGCGAGTGCTGAGAGACGTCCGCGGTGGTGAACTCCATGATCGGAGCCCAATTGGGTTCGATTGGAAGGGGTGCGGAAGATTCAGAGTCCGGAAAGGAGTCCGGCACCTTGGAGTCACAGGCCTCACAAAGGACTAGGTTGGTATTCGGCTCGATCGCCGTAGAGATTGCAGCTCCCTGGGCGGCGTCCAACCACCCGTCCCCGACTAGCACGATCGGCTCCAAGCTAAGGGTCGAAGCGGACACCTGAGCGGCGCTCTGGGCGCTGTCCGGCGGCAGAGCTAGATCATGCCCATCATCACAGTGCAGCGCGCTCGGCCGTCGCTTGAATCCGTCGAAGATCAAGTCCCCGCGGATGTCAGCCGTGTAGTTTAAACTTCCAAATCTGACCTGATGGCCTGGGGCATAGCTTTCGATCTGCTCAGACGGCCAAGCGAATTGGCCCGCAGTGCGAAACCGCCGAACACGAAGATCTGTCCGGGGAGAAAATTCTCACCCTGGACCGCGTCGTGGTTGATGATCGAAGAAGCCATCGGGCCTAAAGGTGACGACACAGAGGAACTCTCAATGAAAGCACCAATGTCGGTGTCAAAACCGACGGATCTCGGGTAGGGGGTCCCGAACTGTGCGTCTAGGCGGATGGTAACATGAGACAAGGGACACGATGTTTTTACCCAGGTTCGGGCCCTCTCGATGGAGGTAAAGCCCTACTCCTGCTTGATTAATATTGATGATATGGGTAGTACAAGAGTTGATCTACCACGAGATCAAAGAGGCTAAACCCTAGAAGCTAGCCTATGGTATGATTGTTGTTCGTCCTACGGACTAAAACCCTCCGGTTTATATAAACACCGGAGAGGGTTAGGGTTACACAGAGTCGGTTACAATGGGAGGAGATCTACATATTGTATCGCCAAGCTTGCCTTCCACGCCAAGGAAAGTCCTATCCGGACACGGTACGAAGTCTTCCATCTTGTATCTTCATAGTCCGGGAGTCCGGCCAAAGGTCATAGTCCGGCCATCCGGACAACCCCTAATCCAGGAATCTCTCACCCGTATTGATGAGAATCCCAGAATAAGGGGATACGATCTCTGCTTTGACAAGACATGCCAAGGAAACCGCCTCGCTAAATGCGCTGAGGTGGGACAGTAAAACGATTCGAATGAAGGCTTGGTTGTGGCATGATGTCACGCTACGGAATACGTCAGCAGATTGGATTTGTACAAATATTATTCTCTCTACGGAGGTATGTGGAACTTATTTTGCAGAGCCGGACACTATCCTTGTGTTCAAAATCTTCTATGAAGTATTCGGAGGAGGAACCCGCCTTGCAATGGCGAAGACAATCAGCGTGCCGGACTCGTCGTCATTGAAGCCTGGTTCAGGGGCTATTGAGGAGTCCCGAGTTAGGGGGTGTCCGGATGACCGGACTATAACATTTGGCCAGACTCCCGGACTATGAAGATACAAGATTGAAGACTTCGTCCCGTGTCCGGATGGGACTTTCCCTTGCGTGGAAGGCAAGCTTGGCGATACATATATGTAGATCTCCTCCCATTGTAACCGACTCTGTGTAACACTAGCCCTCTCCGGTGTCTATATAAATCGGAGGGTTTTAGTCCGTAGGACGAACAACAATCATACCATAGGCTAGCTTCTAGTGTTTAGCCTCTCTGATCTCGTGGTAGATCTACTCTTGTATTACCCATATCATCAATATTAATCAAGCAGGAGTAGGGTTTTACCTCCATCAAGAGGGCCCGTACCTGGGTAAAAACATCGTGTCCCTTGTCTCCTGTTACCATCCGCCCAGACGCACAGTTCGGGACCCCCTACCCGAGATCCGCCGGTTTTGACACCGACACTCCCCCTCTCTTGTGGAGATCTATTCGATGTAAACTCTTTTCGCGGTGTGTTTGTCGAGATCCGATGAATTGTGGGTTTATGATCAAGTTTATCTATGAATAATATCTGAATCTTCTCTAAATTCTTTTATGTATGATTGAGTTATCTTTGCAAGTATCTTCGAATTATCTGTTTGGTTTGGCCTACTAGATTGATCTTTCTTGCCATGGGAGAAGTGCTTAGCTTTGGGTTCAATCTTGCGGTGTCCTTACCCAGTGACAGAAAGGGTTGCAAGGCACGTATTGTATTGTTGACATCGAGGATAAAAAGATGGGGTTTATATCATATTGCTTGAGTTTATCCCTCTACATCATGTCATATTGCTTAATGTGTTACTCTGTTCTTATGAACTTAATACTCTAGATGCATGCAGGAGTCAGTCGATGTGTGGAGTAATAGTAGTAGATCCAGGCAGGAGTCGGTCTACTTGTTATGGACGTGATGCCTATATACATGATCATGCCTAGATAATCTCATAATTATTCTCTTTTCTATCAATTGCTCGACAGTAATTTGTTCACCCACCGTAATACTTATGCTATCTTCAGAGAAGCCATTAGTGAAACCTATGGCCCCCGGGTCTATCTCTTATCATATTTGCTTCCAATCTACTTTTATATGCATCTTTACTTTTTGCATCTATATTATAAAATACCAAAAATATATTTATCTTATCTTACTATCTTTATTAGATCTCACTTTCGCAAGTGGCCGTGAAGGGATTGACAACCCCTTTATCGTGTTGGTTGCGAGTTCTTAGTTTGTTTGTGTAGGTGCGTGGGACTTTTGAGGAGCCTCCTACTAGATTGATACCTTGGTTCTCAAAAACTGAGGGAAATACTTACGCTACTATTGCTGCATCACCCTCTCCTCTTCGAGGAAAACCAACGCAAGCTCAAGATGTAGTAGTACGTAATGCGGCCATGGAACAAATGATGAAGGCTCGCGTCGAGAAATCCCACGTCATGGACTAAATGAAGAAGATGGCGGAGGAGATGCGCAAGGCGATGGAGGTCGTGGAGGCGATGAAGAAGCAGTTACGACTCCGCAGCCAGCAACCCTTCATGTAGTGAGAGCAGCGCCCTAGACTTGTGTGTGCGTATTCCTTCTTTTTGGGGGGTGATAATCTTCCTTCTTCTTTTGCTCCTGTGTTTCTTCTTTTGCTTCGGGTGTTTCGCTGCACGTGTCACGTTCTCTGCGAGGCATGAATAGAACAATGCTAACAATGAGATGACTAGCAAATTAGATCATTTTTTATCGCCATATGGCACTGGGCTGCCGTGTTTCGTGCTCCTTCGTTGTAGTACAACTCCAGTGGAAAACTTGAGTATACCGCATGGTTCTTTGCTCCTCCTCAGGTCGTTGGCACATTTATATGAGCAGTCAAATCAGAAGGCCCCGCCTTCCAATAGTAATGAGCCGTCAAATCACAAAGGCCCTCACCTCTTGTGAAACCGACCAAGATAGACTGCCCCACCCTCTAGCCTTTTAAAAAATGTACTCCCTCCGTTCCTAAATGTAAGTCTTTGTAGTGATTCCACTAGGTGGACTACATACGGAGCAAAATATATGAATCCACACTTAAAATGCATCTATATACATCCGTATGTAGTTCATAGTGGAATCTCTACTTTTGTACATTAGTAGTATCGATGGATTGCGCCATGGAGGAAAACTAACAAGATGAAATTAAAGAAAAAAAGTGGTACATATAGAGAGCGCTCATCGCCAAATTATGCATATAGTACTATTAAAAAAGCTAGTACGTGCTAAAATGGGGTGCTAAATTATATTAAAGAAATTAGCATACCTATTTAATTCTTGGATTCTTATTATTTATTCCACTAGTTGTGTAGCACTACTCAGTTTTGCCATTAGAAGTTACAACTACTCAAAAATGCCATCGATCAGTGAGATACCTGCTCAAAAATGCAATTAGATATCTAAAAAATGCCATCCTTAAGTTAGATGTTTACTCAAAAATGCCATTAGATATTGTTATTTTCACGTCAAACCCGTTGAACATGTTACATGACAAAAATAAGCCGATTCTCACAATGATAAGTGTGGCCCCGCTTGCCAGGAGTAACCAAGCGAATAATTTTACAGGAATATAAGAACGTTGTTGGGATCAAGTAGGCCCCGCACTTTATTTTTCTGTACTGAGATAGAGGGAGAGCTGGCATGTTGGCCCATCAGTATTTATGTCATTATAACATGGAAAAAGAGATTTGAGTCACAATAATGGTCTCCAGCACAACAGACCCCTCAAATAAAACTAAGCACCCTGAAATTCTTTGACAAAACTAAGCACCCTGAAATTCTTTGACAACTAAACTGCTAGCTATATATATATTGTACGTATATAATGTGAAGAAACGAGTGGTAGTACTATACCAACTAAAAGATGAACTGTAAGAAATACTAGTATGTACGTACTGAAGAGTTAAAGTAATGAGAAGAAACATAACATAGTTTTGCTGGGGGCTCAGCACAACACAGACCTCAAATAAAACTAAGCACACCTGAAATTAAACTAAGCAACTAATCCAGTAGACACTATATTAGGACCACCACGAGCAACGACACTGCCACCTTACTTGAAGTCCTCGTCCACGTCCTCGACTTCGTCCTTGTCCCTCTTCCTCTTGGTCGATACTTCTTTGCTTGAACCGCACACTTGGCTCTTGCTCTTCATCCAACCCTTGTAGATATTGAAACAAAGGTAGCATCCATTGCAGCATAGTGGATGTGGTCTATATCTAGTACATCCCACTGCCATGCACAATGAAACGTGTGCAGAGGTTTCTTCAGTTTACCGTACGAAGCATTAACCATGGCTCCTGCCAGGGTCAGCATTGAAGGCTAATCACCGGAGGGCACCAGCCCATTCTTCTCGAGGTCGAAGGGGTTGCCTACAACGAGGCCTATCCTATCCAGGACTCTTTATCGTTTGTAAACTCTACAATAATGAATTTGACTCGGCCGCCCTTGAGGAAGTTCTTAAATTCCTCGCACTCAATGTCGGCATGGCATATGTGGTAGACCAAGCATAAGTCATGCACGCAAACCTGGATCACGGCGGGCTTCATCTTCACTTCCTCCTTTAGATTCTTCTCTTTGTCCAGGGTTGTGGTGTACTCAACATCTAGCCCAGCAACCCACTCATCATTTGAGTTTTCAAACATGCGTCTAAAGCAAGCAAGGCATCCTTTCACCATCGCGGAAGAACGAGTGTAGATGCTGTCTAACTCATCGCCGGTGATGGTTCTAACCTTGTACTCATCGCTGATCATGGAGATTTGGGACACCATGGATTTGGGAGGAGGGTTAGGATTAGTGTTACTACTGTAATGTGAAAGGACGGGACAACTAGGAGTGAACTGCCGTAATGTTAAAGGATGTCCGGGGACGAGTAGGAGCGAACTGCCAGCGGTTTTTCGATTGTAAAAATGCTGAGTGGGGCGTGCGAACGGAAGGGTAGTGGCTTGCCTAGTGGATAAATGGATTAATGCACAGTACTTGGGGGCCCAATTAGATGTGATGTCTACTCGACGCCCAATTAAATGGCTTTCGATGTCATGTCAAGCATCGGGAAAATTACAGGTGATATGAAGCTTTCCATTCTCCCATGGTACGGGCTTCCGTGAGCCCTTGGATCTGAGATAGAATGGTTGCATGGTGTGATTCTAGACCTATGGATGAATATCCTATCATGGAGGGTTATGCTACAAATTTTCAGCAACTTAGCATGCGACCGTTCGATCTCAGATCCAAGGGCTACCAGCAGCCTGTATCGTGGTCGCGCCTACCATGACCGTTGCCTCGCTCGCGCGGTCGCCCCCTTGGAGATTTAACACGGTGCGTTAGGCTATCTGATGTTGGCATGTCATACATAGTCATCACTTAGTCACTCATACTACAACGAGGTTAGCTGTATGGTTGGCTATAAGAGTATTTTTTACTTCTCTCTATCTCTTTCTTCGTAGTATTTATTGCATTTGCCAAGGAGTGACCTCTTCCAATGAAATGGTGCTTAGATGAGGTGCTAAGGGCATTAAATGGCTTAGCAACTCAAGTACCCAATGCATAGGTGCTTAGTTTTTTGTTGCTAAGTTTGCTTCATTTAATTAGCTATAGACTCAAAATTGTCTTTTCACCTAGGTACACGCGCTTAGCACCATTTCTTCCTTGGGTCACCAAACTAGTCTCTCTCTTCTTAATTAACTTTCCACATCAGACTTTATGCCTATGTGGCAGGCTTAGCACATGTAGGAGCAAGTACAATATTGGGCTATAAGCCCGCTTTACATCGCATTTTAGCATATGTGGAGGAAAGAGGCAAAGAAAAAGTGGAGGAATGGGCTCTCATGCAAGAGCCAGCCTCTACATGGTGGAGCATTGGGAGAGGCACCTATATGGAGGTGGTCAGGAATCGGGAGACTCACGCCGGTCGTAGCGCCGCAGTTAAAATGATAATGGCAAGTCAAATCAGAGGGCCCCACCTATCCAGCAGTAACTCGCGGTCAAATCACACCGACATAAGTTTGCAACAGCATAGTCCCTCATCTTCTCGTGTCTCTGTCGAACCGACTAGGTGGAACAGCCCCGCCTACCATGCGGGGAAAGCCCCGCCCTCAACTTTTGAATAGTATAGTATACTAATTTTGTATCCATGGATTGCGCCATGGAGCAAAGCCTCAAGAAAATGGCGGTACACATGTACGGAGTATACAGCACGCCCGTAGCGTTCGCGTCACACCCCATACGGTCGGTCGGTCTGGCATGCCGCTCTCCAAACGGAACGTGCGTCATATTGCGTTTGCACACACATGTGGGACCGCAATTGAGAACCGACCATAGGAACACTCCCTGGCCCCACAAGTCAGGTGAGTTAATAGATGAGAGAGATGAGCAATAGTACTAGAGAAGTGTTGTACAGACGTTGGTGCCTGGATGATCCCTGTAAGACACGGAAGATCAGTTCATCCATGCATGTGACCAGACTCCAGCAGACATGCCTGGATTGGCTATCGTCTACATATCATCCAGGCTGTGTTGTATAAGGTTGTAGTTCTGGTGAGAAATCTAAAAGAAGGTTTCTTGGCATCTCGCAAAATTAGGTGCCATGTGCTTTAGATCACTGTGAGAGTTAAACAGCGACAACTGAGTTCCTCCAAGGGGCTAGTCATTGGGGTACATGCACGAAGACTACTCGGCTGCCGTCTAGGTCAAGTCGGCTATGTTAATTAGGACATCTATCGGTGGACCCCTTTTCTACGAGTTTATCTTTAATTTGAGCTTTGATCCTCGTCTAGTTTGTCCGTCAGGATTCATGTTGTCTCCTTTGGGCAGTGAATTTATGGTTTCTTGTCATGTGGCATTTTTCGTGTTATATGTTATAATCTGGTGCTTCAGATCAAAATGACGACAACTGCGCCTTCCGGCACATGCATGAAGACTTCTCGATAGTCATTGACGAGGTCAAGTCGGCTCCGATAGACAAAATAAAACTAGTACTCCACTATATAGGCAGGAGCCTCCACGCTTGCTTGCTAGTGTTTCTCTCTCTTCACACTGTCTCGTCCTCTCCAAATCTAAACACGACAGCGGTGGCCACTCTCTCTCTCTCTCTCTCTCTGCTCACCGCTGGTCACACATCTAGCCGGATCCTCTCCGTCGGGGAAGGTGAGAAGATGCAATGTTCACGCGGTCATCCTCGGTGACAGATCTTACCCACTGCCGGCATGTCCCGATCAGCGTGCTTTGCCATTCTCTCCCAAGCACCGCTGGCTAGGGAGGGCCTCTGACCCCTTCTTCCTCGCTGCCATAGTGTGGGCAGATCCGGCCTCCCGCCGCCCACCGAGCGACATCCCGGCGACCCTCAGGCATAACTTCCTTCGAAACCGACCTTGCTCTACTTCCTAAGCTCCTGACGTCACTGCATTTCTATCTTTTACTATTTCTCAGGCCCCCTCGTAGATAGGATCGATCGGCTATTCGAAAGCCACCTAAAGTTTTACTGTTAAGAGGTAAAACTAGTTCATGCACCCGAATCTAGTACTACTTGGTTCAAACAAGGAAGAAAGTGGGTGGGGGTGGGGAAGATTTGTTACGTGAATCTAGGACTTGGTCAAAAGAGGAAATAATGGGGGCAAAAAGTAGCAGAGAATAGTTATCCAACTGGTCTCTAGGTCTAATAGGGAAATAAAGGGAAACACAGTACAAACTCAATATAAACCCGATCTATTGGTTGAAAAGGGAAAGAAAGTGGGGACTATGGGGACAAGTCAACAGAGTAAGGCCAGCACTAGATTTGCTAGCCTCACACACTATAAGGTGGCTATAGCGAACAAAAATGGGACCAACCCAGATTTCTTGTTCTGATGTTTGTTGCCCCGAGCCACTCTTATGTAATGCCACTGGTAAAATGTAGCAGTCGCACTGTTAAAAGTAAGGACACGTTAAACCAATGTTGTTTTCAATGTAATGCCTCCAGTAATATGAATCAATGGCACTTTTTTCATGTCCTTCTAAATTTCCCATTAAGATAAGTTGCTTCTTTTTGTTAGAAATGCAACTTTCCTGGTCTGCCTACTCTTCCATGCCCAAATACCGACTTTGTAGCAGCTATTAATGTAATGTTGTTGGTAAAATGAAGAAATGGCACCATTCAAGTATTATCGTATTTAACAATTGTCATAGTTTATCCTAATGCCCACACTAATATCTAGCAACGCTACTGCTTTAGAAATTGCTACTGTCCTTGTAGGATTGCCATTCTAATAAGGAACATGCTTCTTTTCATTTGATGTATCTTTCATCACTTGTTAGTCACCCTCCTTTCCACCTTTTTTGTGCAAACAGAGATATACATTTCACGCTTGATCTTAGTTGAACTGCACAAATGATATCCAAATTATAGTTGAACATTCCAGGAGCTTCACAACCAACTTTGATGTTGCTCAATTTTATTGCAACTAATGAATAAGAAGCTCTATGGGTTTTGTTTTCTGATGGAAATGGAACCAGGGCTGGAGCCCTTTTCTTAAAAAAAAGAAGTTGCTAGCTCATGGGATATTGCTTCATTTTAGGTGAACTGTACCAAAAGGTCCCATGAATTGAATCATCCATGTTGGTGGCTGGTGTCGTCCCTTCTATGATGGCGTTGACTGCAAATATGGTTCCCATCACGATGTATGTTCCTTTTTTGTCTGACTGTTTGCCAAAGATCCTGCATGTTGAGTCTGCTCTTGTGCTACTGTTTTGGCACTGCCATGATAAAGCAGTAATATTATTATGTTGCACCTTAATCTAGTGGCACTATTAATTTGAGGCAATGTTCTAGTGCCATTGATTTTTTTTATATGTCGAAAGAGGGGGTTTCCTCCAATTTCATTAAAGAAACACAACCATAGAGAACCATTATCCGACAACATCTCAGTGTAAACGGGAAGTTATGCAACTACTACTAGAATGGACTGAGTACTAGCAGGAGACAAATTCGCCACATAAGCTAGGAAGATAGGGGGACGCAGCACTAGCTCGACCAAGTTTGGATTACAACCCAAATGCTACCACAGAAACATCGGGGGGGAAGATAGGGACTGAAAGAGCCAGCTTCAGCATCCCAGTCTAAGCACCCCCGACCTCCATCCTTGCGACGCACGGTACACCTTGTTTGCCACCTGCTCGACCCTAGTGTTACTGATAAAATGAAGTAATAATACAGTTAAAATAGAGCGAGTGTCCTCTCTATCATTTCATTTCCAATGTAGATAAAGAAATTGCTTCTCTTTGTTAGTATATGTTTCATCAATTAGTCCCAATGTTAATGTTTAAGCGTTTCTGCAAACTAGGGTGCTTAATTTTAGTTGTTTTACACAAAAATAGAGATTGGAATGTCTCAAGGCCCCTCCTTGTACTATCGATGTACACTAATGTTTATGACTGGCAGAAGGTGTATCGGAGAGACTTGGGTCGATTTCCAGTATGAGGCATACCGTATGAGGCGTCGTAGCGCCCATCTCGCCCTCGCAGCATGGCATACTATGATACTATCACAATATTTTCTTTTATTTATTAGTGTATGTTTCATCAACTAGTGCCACTATAATGTAAACACACTTTTTCATTATCTGTGCAAACAGGCTTATTCGGCTGCATTTTGGTGGAACTTCACAAATGTACGGATGGAACCGGCATATATGCAGAGTGTGAGGTGTGCCAAGTAAAAATTACCGACACCAATCATGATCCATGCACGCAATGGCATCCACCACCACCAGTGGGATGTGTGGCGCTCTCTGCGGACAGATCTTTCTCGGCAGCAAATCCTCTAACCAGATACTAGTAGCTTATATTGGCAGTTTTCTAGGGAGTACTCTTTTCTGAAAGAAGCACCAATCTATTTTTCTTTCTTTGTACATAGTGTCACAACTTTGACCCAAAGGTCTAGAGCTATTTTAGGGTGATTGGGGTAGTACTCAGAGACTGATTGTAAGCATGATTTTCATTAGTTGTCACACTGATTTTAAGCATGAGCAAATGGAAGATTAGTTTAGTGCGATGCTTACCTTAAACCCTATTGTCGTCGTTGAAACAAGGCGAGCATCGAGGAAACCGTGGAGAATGGCAGGGAAGCGACGTCGCTCCATCTGGCCTCCTCTTGCGGTGGGAGAACGAATAATCCTGTGGCTTTGGATGGCTCTGCACCCTCACGAACAGCACACCGTACTCGATCAATTCGTTATCCTCTTGGTGCTCGACCTTCGACCTGTACACCCACCACCTCCGCCTGACTTTCGCCTCGAGCGAATCTGTCTGCTCCATCGCCTAGAGGAGATACTCGATGAACTTGAAGTACTGCGGCATGACTGCCGCCGAGGAGTACATCGCTTCCCTCATCACCGTCGTCTCGCTCTTTCGCATACATTACCACATGGCCCTCATCGTCCTCGAAATCTCCCACTCATTGTCAAATCAAGTAAGGATCTCCTTCAACCTGGCTAACTTTGCCTGGTTGCCACCGGTGATCTGCCTGATCTACTGCTGCATCCTCTCCATAGATGTACTTCTAAGTGGTCCAGTGCTAGCTTTGGAAGATGGGAGGAGAGATGCTGGTCTTGCAATAGAGAAGAGGAAGAGGTGAAACGGTGGTTTTGGAATGGAGATGATGGAGAGGAGAGGGGTGGTTTTGCAATGGAGAAGAGGGAGAGGCAAGACAGTGGTTTTGGAATGGAGATGATGGAGAGTAGAGGAGGTGGTTTTGCAATGGAGAAGAGGGAGAGGAGCGTGCGGCAGTGATTTAGGATTGGATGAGAGGGCCGACGCGCTATGACTGGATCAAAATCAAAATCAATTTACCCTTCAATTAAGAAAGTGACCCCACATTAACTAGTCTCCCTTTTATTCTAGGTCATAATTAACCATGATTTTCACAAATAAAATATATGTTATACGTTGCAAAAATATATAATTTGAAAGTACATTCAGATACGAACCAAACTGTACAATTTTTGGTGACATGCATTCATATTTTGCTTGTGTAATATAGTATGTGGTCAAACTTTGACCCAAAATATGCAAAATAAAAAAATACTTCCAAGACCAGCGCCGCTCCTCTCCTCTTAAACCACCGCCGCTCCTCTATTGTTCCAATCAAATCCAGGGCCGCTCCTCTCGTCTTCCATTGCAAAACCACCGCCCCTCCTCTCCTGTTCCAATCCAAAACCAGTGTCGCTCCTCTCCTGTTCTAATCCAAAACCACGCTGCTCCTCTCCTCTTCCATTCAAAAACCACCGCTGACGAGTGAAGGTGTTGTGGAGAAGTAGATCGATGGAGGAGTACAACCGATACATGAGGATCGCAGACGGCGACCCTGTGAAGCTAGCTAGGATGTTGGAGATAATGTCTTGGTTTGACAACAAGGACCAAGTAGTAGCGACGGCGACATCCATGGCCAAATATCTGCAACAGAGCGAAAAGGCGGCGATACTCCTGAAGGGAGTCACGCGGGAGTACATAGAGCTGCTCCTCTGGGCCATGGAGCAAACATATTCACCGAATCCGATCGTGAGGGAGCGGTGGTGGGAGTATCAATCCCAGATGGAGCATCCACCAGAGATTGAAGGATCGAGATCTATAGGGTGTCGTGCCAGAGCAAGCCGGTGGAGTCTTCATCGACCGAACCCAACTGCAAGAGGAGAAAAGCAGTTGGCCTGACGACACTTCCCCGCCATCCTCTCCCTCGCCGTTCACATCGTCTCACGGTGCAGCTTTCTACCGCCGAAGAATAGGAGGGGACTGCCACCCAGCCCAATAGTCGGGCAGGTTGTGAATTGTCCTAAGGAGCTTAGGGTTGTCAGTATTTGCAGGTTGTGAATTGTGTTTTGTGTTGTGTATTTTGAGAGTACTTTAAGATATGAATGTCTTTTGAATTTCAGATTTGCAATATTGAGCATATGAAGTATTTTATGAATTCTAGAGATCTATTTTTAGCACTTAAAAATGTAGTTTCATAGGAGTATGAAATTGCAGACAATGTGATTCTCAAAGAAGAAACTGCAAGTTTCAGTTTCAGATAAGAAACTACAAGTTCAATTTCAGATAAGAAACTACAACATTCAGAGGCAAAGCATTTATATTAACACGGCCTTTTCAAACAGGGTTAACATCATGTTGGAAGTTTTATTCATGGTCGAAAATGGAACTACCAGCCAGTTAACATCATGCTGATCAACATTCATGCATAGCACATCTTCATATGATGCACAGTCAAAAAGATACACTATTTTCAAAATGCCCACACAATATCAAGTGTGCAAAAAACAGAGAAAACGAGGGACAAAGCTTTGGCAACTGTTGGACGTAGTGTGCTTAGATGAAAATGGGGAACCACATGTCAATAATGGCAGAGGCAAAAAAATTGGAGATATTTTCCCTGCATCAGGTGGAATCGAACCCGGGCAGAACAGCTGTTGGGTAGTGTCACTTGGCCATTGGGCTAGGTCAGTACTTTCATTACAAATAAGGAACTTCCTCAGGTGGTCGGATCTCCTCCTGCGCCTTTGTGCGCTTGCTGAGGGAGTCCTAGATAAGGAGGTATCCGGACGGCCGGACTATATACTTTGGCCGGACTGTTGGACTATGAAGATACAAGACTCAAGACTTCGTCCCGTGTCTCGATGGGACTCTCCTTTGCGTGGAAGGCAAGCTTGGCGATTCGGATGTTAGATCTCTTTCTTTGTAACTGACTCTGTGTAACCCTAGCCTCCTCCAGTGTCTATATAAACCGGAGGGTTTAGTCCGTAGGACAAGAACAATCATACCATAGGCTAACTTCTAGGGATTAACCTCTACGGTCTCGTGGTAGATCAACTCTTGTAATACTCATATCATCAAGATCAATCAAGCAGGAAGTACGGTATTACCTCCATCAAGAGGGCCCGAACCTGGGTAAAACATCGTGTCCCCTGCCTCCTGTTACCATTAGCCTTAGACGTACAGGGACCCCCTACCCGAGATCCGCCGGTTTTGACACCGACATTAGTGCTTTCATTGAGAGTTCCACTGTGTCGTCGCTGTAAGGCTTGATGGACCCTTCGATTATCTTCAACGATGCAGTCCAGGGGGAGGTTTTCCTTCCCGGACAGATCTTCGTATTCGGCAGCTTCGTACTGCGGGCCAACTCGCTTGGCCATCTGGAGCAGATCGATAGCTACGCCCCTGGCCATCCGGTCAGGTTTGGAAGCCTAAACTACACTGCCGATATCCGCGGAGACTTGATCTTCGAGGGGTTCGAGCCCACGACAGGTGCGCCGAACAGTCACGACGGACATGACTTTGATCCGCCATCCGATAATATTCGGGAGATTGCACCCGCGTTGGCACCGGGAATCAATCCGGAGCAGATCGTGCCTTCCGAGGATGGGTGGACGGACCCCACCATGGAGGCCACACACTCATTGGCGTTGGAGCCAAACGCTGATCCCACCTCCTGTGAGAGTGGCGCCATCGGAACCCTGGACTCTTCCCCGGTTGCAGGATCTGAACCGCGTGCGTCCATGCATATCGAATCAGATTGTGCACCCGTCATGGGGTTCACCGCCGTAGATATTTTTCACCACTCACCCTTGGGAGATGTGCTGAACTCATTAAGGTCTCTGTCCTTGTCAGAAGACTCTTGGCCGAACTATATTCGGCTCGAGGGGGATTCAGACGACGAAGAAAATCGCCGCACACCCATCACCCATTTAATAGCCACTGTCGATGATCTAACAGACACGCTTGATTTCAACTCCGACGACATCGATGGTATGGACGCCGATGCAAGGGACGATCTGGAACTACTGGCCACGGGGCGCTGGACTGCCACTTCATCATATGATATATACATGGTGGACACGTCCAAGGAGAATAGCTGCGACAAAAAGGACACAGCGGAGGATAAACCCCCCGGACAAAAGCCAAAACGACGACGAAGGCGCCGGTCTAAGTCCAGTCACAGTAAAAATAGTGATAATAGCGACAGGAAAATCGACACCCCGGTCGGCTCCGAAGGCAATAACGACCATACAGACCCAGGGATGGAGCAGGATGTGCCAAGTCACACCGAACACAGCCCGGAGCAGACGCCTGATCACAACGATCCTGAGGGTCGAACCCAACAACCTGCCTCTGGAGAGGAGAACAGTCCGGACGATGATGCATTCATCATCCCAGAAAAATGCCTGGACCAAGACATCCTCTGAAGAAGGCTGATGGCCACGGTGAGGAGCCTAAAGAAGCCGAAGCAAAGGCTTAAGGCCATGTAGGCTACGCTCAACCGCAGGTGCAAAAAAGTGCTAGACACCTAAGAAAAATACGGCGACGATCGTCGTACAAAGAGCTACCCAAAGCGCAAGCTGCTGCCCGAATTCGACGATGAAGCCGTAGAGCCCATTCTGCCGAAGAACAATACGGCCAATTGATACGTCTCCAACGTATCTATAATTTATGAAGCATTCATGCTATATTATTATCTATTTTGAATGATTATGGGCTTTATTATACACTTTTACATTACTTTTGGGACTAACCTATTAACCGGAGGGCCAGCCCATATTTCTTTTTTATTGCCTGTTTCAGTATTTCGAAGAAAAGGAATATCAAACGGAGTCCAAACGGAATGAAACCTTTGGCATCGTGATTTTTTGGAAGAATATCATCCTGGAGGCTTGGAGATCAAGTCAGAAGACCCTCGAGGAGCTCAGGAGACAGGGGGCGCCCCCCTCCCTACAGGGCGCGGCCCCCTATCTCATGGACCCCTCGAGCACCTCCCGACCGACTTATTTTGCCTATATAGTCCCACGTACCCTAAAAACATCCACGGAGAAGATAGATCAGGAGTTCCGCCGCCGCAAGCCTCTGTAGCCACCAAAAACCTCTCGGGAGCCCTTCCCGTCACCCTGCCGGAGGGGGGATCCTTCACCGGTGGCCATCTTCATCATCTCGGCGCTATCCATGACGAGGAGGGAGTAGTCCACCCTTGGGGCTGAGGGTATGTACCAGTAGCTATGTGTTCTATCTCTCTCTCTCTCTCTCATGTTCTCTCTCGTGTTTCCTCTATGGCACGATCTTGATGTATCCCGAGCTTTGCTATTGCAGTTGGATCTTATGATGTTTCTCCCCCTCTACTCTCTTGTGATGAATTGAGTTTCCCCTTTGAATTTATCTTATCGGATAGAGTCTTTTATGAGAACACTTGATGTATGTCTTGCCATGCTTATCTGTGGTGACAATGGGATATCTTGTGCCTCTTAATGTATGTTTTGGTGACCAACTTGCGAGTTCCGCCCATGAACCTATGCATAGGGGTTGGCACACGTTCTTGACTCTTTGAAGTACTTTGTGTTTGTAGGATGAATCTGAGATTGTGTGATGCATATCGTATAATCATGCCCACGGATACTTGAGGTGACAATGGAGTATCTAGGTGACATTAGGGTTTTGGTTGATTTGTGTCTTAAGGTGTTATTCTAGTACAAACTCTTTAATAGATCGATCTGAAAGAATAACTTTGAGGTGGTTTCGTACCCTACCATAATCTCTATGTTTCTTCTCCGCTATTAGTGGGTTTGGAGTGACTCTTTGTTGCATGTTGAGGGCTTGTTATATGAGCTATCTATGCTATTATTGTTGAGAGAACTTGCACTAGTGAAAGTATGAACCCTAGGCCTTGTTTCCTATCATTGCAATACCATTTACGCTCACTTTTATCACCAGTTACCTCGCTGTTTTTATTATTTCAGATTACAAAAACCTATATCTACTATCTATTTTGTACTTGTATCACCATCTCTTGGCCGAACTAGTGCACCTATACAATTTACCATTGTATTGGGTGTGTTGGGGACACAAGAGACTCTTTGTTATTTGGTTGCAGGGTTGTTTGAGAGAGACCATCTTCATCCTACGCCTCCTACGGATTGATAAACCTTAGGTCATCCACTTGAGGGAAATTTGCTACTGTCCTACAAACCTGTGCACTTGCAGGCCCAACAACGTCTACAATAAGAAGGTTGTGTAGCAGACATCACCAATCGGCCATACCAAACACTTCATGGCCGCGATAGAACAACTACTGACGACGCACACAATTTACGTGAGCTCCTAAACAAAAAGGCCGGCGCGACCACATCCATCTATGGATCTAGAGGACATGCTCCGGCGTGGGATTATGGTCACCAAGACGATCACATTGATCACGTACCAGTTCGGAATCAACACCAGACACAACACCAGTCGACAGCATGCCACGACACGTCCAGATACAGAGGGGCGGTACACCCTCTGTGCTTCACCGACGAGGTACTGGATCACGAATTTCTACAGGGATTCAAACCCGTGAACATAGAGGCATACGATGGAACGACGGACCCTGGGGTCTGGATTGAGTATTTTATCCTTCATATCCACATGGCCCGTGGGGATGACCTCCACGCCATCAAATATCTACCCCTCAAGTTGAAACGACCAGCTCGGCACTGGTGGAAAAGCCTCCCCGAAAATTCAATCGGAAGTTGGGAGGAACTTGAGGACGCTTTCAGGGCCAATTTTCAAGGGACCTATGTCCGACCTCCGGACGCGGACGATTTAAGTCACATAATACAACAGCCCGGAGAGTCAGCCGTAAGCTTTGGAACAGATTTCTCACCAAGAAGAATCAAATTGCTGATTATCCGGATGCCGAAGCCCTAGCGGCCTTCAAGCATAGTATTCGAGACGAGTGGCTCGCCAGACACCGCGGCCAAGAAAAGCCGAGGACAATGGCGTCCTTAAAAAGCCTTATGACCTGCTTCTGCGCGGGTGAGGACAGCTGGTTGGCCCGTAGAGGCACAAGTGACCCGGGCACATCCGGAATTAGGGATGGCAACGGGAAGCCATGGCGCAATAAAAACTGGAGTAGAAACAAGGAAGACAGTCCAGACAACACGGCGGTCAACACCGGATTCAGGGGCTCTCGACCAGGTCAACAAAAGAAGCCTTTTAAAGGCAGCAAAGAAGGATCGTCCGGCCTGAACAAAGTCCTGGACAGATTATGCCAAATTCATGACACCCCCGAGCGAATCACACTCACAGAGTATGTTGGGTCTTCAAGCAGGCCGGCAAGCTAAATGCCGAACATAAGGGAAGAGAAACACCAAGTGAAGACGAGGATGAGCCTTGCAAGCCGAACACTAGGGGACAAAAAAATTCCAACCAAAAGTCAAAACAGTAACATGATCTACGCGACTCACGTACCAAAGAGAAGGCGCAAACGCGCGCTCAAAGACGTATATGCTGTAGAACCCGTCACCCCCAAATTCAACCCCTGGTCAGCCTACCCGATCACCTTCGATCACAGGGACCACCCAACTAGTATCCGGCATGGAGGATCGGCTGCCTTGGTGCTCGACCCAATAATCGATGGATACCATCTTACTCGCGTCCTCATGGACGGCGGCAGTAGTCTTAATCTGATATATTAGGACACTCTCTGCAAGATGGCGATAGACCCATCCAGAATCAGCCAAAGTAACACCACCTTTAAAGGAGTGATACCAGGCGTTGAGGCCCGCTGCAAGGGCTCCCTCGTATTAGAGGTTCCAATTAGTGATGATTCCACTATATCGGAAGAGGTTCCAATTGATTATAAGAACAAAGTTGCTATCTATGGTGATTATTGTGATGACTTGTACGCTATTAGGAATAATGATAACCATGAAACCTGTCATCATGATTTTAGTTTTCAATTGGATTATGCCTCACATGATAGTTATTTTGTTGAGTTTGCTCCCACTATTATTCATGAGAAGAAATTTGCTTATGTGGAGAGTAGTAAATTTTCTATGCTTGTAGATCATGAAAAGAATGCTTTAGGTGCTGGTTATATTGTTGAATTCATTCATAATGCTACTGAAAATTTTTATGAGGGAGGAAAATATGCTTGTAGGAATTGCAATAATGTCAAGTTTCCTCCCTATGTGCTTAAAATTTTAAAGTTATGCTTGTTTTACCTTCCTATGCTTGTTGATTATTGTTCCCCTAAGTTGTTTGCTCACAAAATCCCTATGCATAGGAAGTGGGTTAGACTTAAATGTTCTAGTCATATGCTTCATGATGCTCCCGTCATGTTTCAATTTTTATCTTTTATGTGAGCATCATTGTCATCATCATGCCTAGCTAGAAAGGCATTAAAGAAAAGCGCTTGTTGGGAGACAACCCAATATTTACCCTTACTGTTTTTGTGTGTCCACATGATTATGCTACTGTAATAATGATGTTTTATAGCTTTTGTTTCAATAAAGTGCCAAGTGAACCTTTGGGAAGACTTGGGTGAAGTTTATGTGATCTTGCTGTAAAAACAGAAACTTTAGGACTCATGAGAATAGCTGCCATTTTTTACTGGAGAGTGATTTTAGGTTGATTATTTTCCAGATGATTAATAGACAAATTTATCAGGTCCAGAAATTTATTTCATAATTGTTGGGGTTCCAGAAGTATAAGTTTGATACAGATTACTACAGACTGTTCTGTTTTTGACAGATTCTGTTTTCTATGTGTTGTTTGCTTATTTTGATGCATCTATGGCTAGTATTAAGTGGTATGAACCATAGAGATGTTAGAATACAGTACATATTCCACCAATATGAATTTAGAATGAGTTCATTACAGTACCTAAGTGGTGGTTTTATTTTCTTATACTAACGAAGCTTATGAGTTTTGTTTTGAGTTTTGTGTGGTTGAAGTTTTCAAGTTTAGGGTAAAGATTCGATGGACTATGGAATAAGGAGTGGCAAGAGCCTAAGCTTGGGGATGCCCAAGGAACCCCAAGGTAATATTCAAGGACAACCAAGATCCTAAGCTTGGGGATGCCCCAGAAAACATCCCCTCTTTCGTCTTCGTTCATCGGTAACTTTACTTGGAGTTATATTTTTATTCACCACATGATATGTGTTTTGCTTGGAGCGTCATTTTATTTTGTTAATATTTTCTTTCTGTTAGTTAGAATAATGTTTTGCTTCTTTAGGTTCAATAAAAATGTCAAGGATAGCCTTTTCCATGCTTATTTTGCTAGCATACATGTTGGTGTTTGAAAACAGAAAGTTTACCGCTGTTGCAAAAATTCCCTAGAAAATTCAGAGAATGGTATAACGTTGAATCTTTTTGCATATTAAGCTATGATAAATTTATTACAGTGGGAATTTTAGTTCATAATTTTTGGAGTCAGGGAAGTATTGGTACTCTTGCATTCGTTACAGACTGTACTGTTTTGACAGATTGCTGTTTTGTTTGCATTGTTTGCATATGTTTGCTTGTTTAATGATTCTATTTGAGGATAGGTGTATTAAATATGCAGAGGCATTTAGTATGAAATGTTGAATAATAATTTTAGTGATTTGTTACAGTAGAAAATGATAAGGTTTTTCATTGGTTTATACTAACCAATCTCACGAGTTCTTGTTGAGTTTGTTGTGAATGAAGCTTTTGATAAAAAGAAACCATGATATGAGAGGAATTAAGGAAACACAAAAACTCAAGATTGGGGATGCCCAAGGCACCCCAAGATAATATTTCAAGAATTCCCAAGCATCTAAGCTTGGGGATGCCCCGGTAGGCATCCCACCTTTCTTCGTCAACAACTATCGGTTAGTATCGGTTGAGCCTAAGTTTTTGCTTCTTCACATGAGTTGTGCTATCCTTGCAATGTCATTTTATTTTGTTTTGCTTGCTGTTGGAATAATATACCAAGATCTGAAATTCTTAAATGAGAGAGAGTCTTCATATAGTTGCATAATTATTTAGCTACTCATTGGTCTTCACTTATATCTTTTTGAGTAGTTTGTCATTTACTCGTGTGCTTCACTTATATCCTATGAGTAAATTGTTGAATGAGTTGATTGTCATAAATCTGAAATTATATATGTTTCATTTGCTTACTCCATGGGGAGTAATGACTTCACATCTAAGAAGTGGAGGTTGTAAATTTATTGACGGTTACCAAGCATTGTATTAGTCATTTGAACAATTCATGAAAGAATATTGAAGGAAGGGAGATTTCACATATAAATATATTATCATAAACATATTTTATAATTGTGAGCACTCATTATGTATGACATGCTAAAGAGTTGATGTTGGACAAGGAAGACAACATAATGGGTTATGTTTTCTCACATCTCAGTTAAAGTATATTGTCATGGATCATTCAAACATGTTGAGCTTGCCTTTCCCCCTCATGCTAGCCAAAAATTCCTAGCACCAAGTAGAGATACTACTTGTGCTTCCAAATATCCTTAAACCCAGTTTTGCCATGAGAGTCCACCATACCTACCTATGGATTGAGTAAGATCCTTCAAGTAAGTTGTCATCGGTGCAAGCAGTAAAAATTGCTCTCTAAATATGCATGACTTATTAGTGAGGAGAAAATAAGCTTTGTATGAACTTATTATGGAATCAATAAAAGCGACGGACTGCATAATAAAGGTCCATATACAAGGGGCGATATAAAATGACATTCTTTTGCATTAAGATTTTGTGTATCCAACCCTAAAAGCGCATGACAACCTCTGCTTCCCTCTGCAAAGGGCCTACCTTTTACTTTATGTCTTTTACTTTATGCAAGAGTCAAGGTGATCTTCACCTTTCCCTTTTTCATTTTATCCTTTGGCAAGCACTTTGTGTTAGGCTGATCCTGATATATATATCCAATTGGATGTACGTTAGCATGAACTATTATTGTTGACATCACCCAAAGGTGAATATGTTTGGAGGCAACATTATAAGCCCCAATCTTTCTCTGTGTCTTATTAAAACTTCATAACCACAAGTATTGCATGAGTGTTAGCAACTGTAGAAGACTATATGATAGTTGAGTATGTGAAGTTTGCTAAACCAAAGCTCTGGCATAGACTCTTCCTGAAAGTAAGATGAATTGCAATTGTTTTGATGACTAAGAATGAAGTTTGCTAGTTTTCAAGAATGTTTATGGTCTATGCTTTGACATGTGGATTGCTTGTTACTTTATCGTGAGAAGTTTTATGAGATGAACTACTGTTATGACATATTATCATGCTAGAAAAGGTGATTGAAATTTATATTGATCAAACTTGTGCACCTTCTAGCATTCACACTTCATAAATTCTTTCTTTATCATTTACCTACTCAAGGATGAGTAGGAATTAAGCTTGGGGATGCTTGATACGTCTCCACATATCTATAATTTATGAATCATTCATGCTATATTATTATCTAGTTTGAATGATTATGGGCTTTATTATACACTTTTATATTACTTTTGGGACTAACCTATTAACCGGAGGCCCAACCCATATTGCTGTTTTATTGCCCGTTTCAGTATTTTGAACAAAAGGAATATCAAACGGAGTCCAAACGGAATGAAACCTTCGGCATCGTGATTTTTTGGAAGAATATCATCCTGGAGACTTGGATATCAAGTCAGAAGACCCTCGAGGAGCCCAGGAGATAGGGGGCACCCCCCTCCCCCCTAAGGGCGCGGCCCCCTGTCTCGTGGACCCCCTCGAGCACATCCCAACCGACTTCTTTCGCCTATATAGTCCCACGTACCCTAAAAACATCCACGGAGAAGATAGATCGGGCGTTCCGCTGTAGCAAGCCTGTGTAGCCACCAAAAACATCTCGGGAGCCCTTCTCGGCACCCTGCCGGAGGGGGATCCTTCACCGGTGGCCATCTTCATCATCCCGGTGCTATCCATGATGAGGAGGGAGTAATTCACCCTCGGGGCTGAGGGTATGTACTAGTAGCTATGTGTTTGATCTCTCTCTCTCTCGTGTTCTCTCTCGTGTTCCTTCTATGGCACGATCTTGATGTATCCCGAGCTTTGCTATTGTAGTTGGATCTTATGATGTTTCTTCCCCTCTACTCTCTTGTGATGAATTGAGTTTCCCCTTTGAAGTTATCTTATCGAATTGTGTCTTTTATGAGAACACTTGATGTATGTCTTGCCGTGTTTATCTGTGGTGACAATGGGATATCTTGTGCCTCTTGATGTATGTTTTGGTGACCAACTTGTGGGTTCCGCCCATGAACCTATGCATAGGGGTTGGCACACGTTCTTGACTCTCCGATAGAAACTTTGGGGAACTCTTTGAAGTACTTTGTTCTGGTTGGATGAATCGGAGATTGTGTGATGCACATCGTATAATCATGCCCACGGATACTTGAGGTGACAATGGAGTATCTAGGTGACATTAGGGTTTTGGTTGATTTGTGTCTTAAGGTGTTATTCTAGTATGAACTCTTTAATAGATCGATCCAAAAGAATAACTTTGAGGGGTTCCGTACCCTACCATAATCTCTACGTTTGTTCTCCGCTATTAGTGGCTTTGGAGTGACTCTTTGTTGCATGTTGAGGGCTTGTTATATGATCTATCTATGCTATTATTGTTGAGAGAACTTGCACTAGTGAAAGTATGAACCCTAGGCCTTGTTTCCTATCATTGCAATACCGTTTACACTCACTTTTATCACTAGTTACCTTGCTGTTTTTATTATTTCAGATTACAAAAACCTATATCTACTATCTATTTTGCACTTGTATCACCATATCTTCGCCGAACTAGTGCACCTATACAATTTACCATTGTATTGGGTGTGTTGGGGACACAAGAGACTCTTTGTTATTTGGTTGCAGGGTTGTTTGAGAGAGACCATCTTCATCCTACACCTCCTACGGATTGATAAACCTTAGGTCATCCACTTGAGGGAAATTTGCTACTGTCCTACAAACCTGTGCACTTGCAGGTCCAACAACGTCTACAAGAAGAAGGTTGTGTAGTAGACATCACCAATCGGCCATACCAAACACTTCATGGCCGCGATAGAACAACTACTGACGATGCACACAATTTACGTGAGCTCCTAAAAAAAGGCCGGCGCGACCAGGTCCATCTATGGATCTAGAGGACATGCTCCGGCGCGGGATTATGGTCACCAAGACAATCACATTGATCACGTACTAGTTCGGAATCAACACCAGACACAACACCAGTTGACAGCATGCCACGACACGTCCAGATACAAAGGGGCGGCGCACCCTCTGTGCTTCACCGACGAGGTACTGGATCACGAATTTCTACAGGTATTCAAACCCGTGAACATAGAGGCATACGACGGATCGACAGACCCTGGGGTCTGGATTGAGTATTTTATCCTTCATATCCACATGGCCCGTGGGGATGACCTCCACGCCATCAAATATCTACCCCTCAAGTTGAAACGACCAGCTCGGCACTGGTTGAAAAGCCTCCCCAAAAATTCAATCGGAAGTTGGGAGGAACTTGAGGACGCTTTCAGGGCCAATTTTCAAGGGACCTATGTCCGACCTCCGGAAGCAGACGATTTAAGTCGCATAATACAATAGCCCGGAGAGTCAGCCTGTAAGCTTTGGAACAGATTTCTCACCAAGAAGAATCAAATTGCCGATTGGCCAGATGCCGAAGCCCTAGCGGCCTTCAAGCATAGTATCCGAGACGAGTGGCTCGCCAGACACCTCGGCCAAGAAAAGTCGAGGACAATGGCGGCCTTAAAAATCCTTATGACCTTCTTCTGCGCGGGTGAGGACAGCTGGTTGGCCCGTAGAGGCAGAAGTGACCCGGGCACATCCGAAATTAGGGATGGCAACGGGAAGCCATGGCGCAATAAAAACAAGAGTAGAAACAATGAAGACAGTCCGGACAACATGGCGGTCAACGCCTGATTCAGGGGCTCTCGACCCGGTCAGTAAAAGAAGCCATTTAAAGGCAGCAAAGAAGGATCGTCCGGCGTGAACAAAGTCCTGGACAGATTGTGCCAAATTCACGACACCCCCGAAAAACCTGCGAATCACACTCACAGAGAATGTTGGGTCTTCAAGCAGGCAGGCAAGCTAAATGCCGACCATAAGGGAAGAGAAACACCAAGTGAAGACGAGGATGAGCCTCGCCAGCCGAACACTGGGGGATAGAAAAAATTCCCACCAGAAGTCAAAACAGTAAACATGATCTACGCGACTCACGTACCAAAGAGAAGGCGCAAACGTGCGCTCAAAGAAGTTGGTGCTCGACCCAATAATCGATGGATACCATCTTACTCGTGTCCTCATGGACGGCGGCAGTAGTCTTAATCTGATATATCAGGACACTGTCCGCAAGACAGGGATAGACCCATCCAGAATCAGCCAAAGTAACACCACCTTTAAAGGAGTGATACCGGGCATTGAGGCCCGCTGCAAGGGCTCCCTCGTATTTGAGGTTACGTTCGCTTCTCCTGACAACTTCACAAGCGAAGAATTACTCTTCGACATCGCTCCCTTCCGAAGCGGTTATCATGCATTACTTGGAAGAATGGCCTTCGCTCGCTTCAACGCAGTATCGCACTATGCCTACCTTAAACTCAAGATGCCCGGTCCACATGGCGTCATCACTATTAGCGGAAACACAGAACGTTCCCTACGTGTGGAAGAGTATGTGGCGGCTCTAGCAGCCGGATACTAAGCGGACTCTCCTATCAGACTGCATGATCGGTCGTTAAGACCACGGACACGGTTAGACGAGTCCAGCGCACCGCTGTCAGTAACAGCCCAGATAAACCTGAGATGGGTGCTATACATATTCCCCCCATAGATGGAACCAGGGGCTGCAAAAATGTAATAAAGCCCACAAATTTGGCTGGACCTTACTAACAGGCCAGTATCTCACATTTCCACTATCCATTGAGGATAAACCAAGTTTTCACACGCTTACACCATACTCTTTTACGTGATTTTTCCTCTTTGCGGGCACTATTCGCGCGACACCCTTCCAGGACACGGCACAATGGAGATAAAGGCACAGACGTGCAGCAGGGCCCCGCTCAAAGGTTTCTCTTCAGATTAAGCCCCTGTGTAAACCTTTCTTACTGTCTCTTGTTTCTTGACATCCCATGGGTATCCAATACACCCACAGGGGATACTGGAGTTATTGGCATTTCGCCACGATAGATTAACGCACGTACCTGGAAATACAGGGTTCATAATCAAGGGCGCTATTCAGCCCAGTATATGTTATAAAGTCCGAATACCTTCGGGAGTGTTCGGCGTCACGAGTTTGGCCTTATATGCAGCAGCTCCGAATCATGTCTTTGGTCAAATGTTGGGTTTGTCCGGCTCCTGGGTTTGCTGCCTTATGTTCCGTTATATCGGCTAAGGCGGCCAAAGGAGAACTACTGTGATTGTGCCCTAGTTACTCCGGATGAGCACCTCAGTAGAGAAAGCCGAAAACTGACTGTCATGATATAGCGAGTGACTGGTCAACCACTCGAGGACTAATTGGAATCTTCGGGATCCCTCCGCATTAACGAATGACCGTTTCACGGTCATGTACATACGCGCATGTATCCAGATGCACGCGAAGGTACCAGGGGCTATATAGTAGCCCCACCGTCAAACTCCTATGGCTAAGTGAAAGTGTTAAAGCTATACAGTCCGGTTGCCTAGTTCGACGTGCAATCACCTCCTTAGTGGACCAAGACATTGGATCAAGTGTGATTATGCACATTTTCGTGAACACCCCCGCATTATATGCGTGGGGGCTGAAGCCAACAACTGCTAACTTTCAGGATATATACATACTGAAAAACGGCCACACAGGAGGCACTATAAAACTTTCGGGCGAAAGTATAAACATAGCATTTATAATCAAAATAGAATTGTTTTTACAATTGAACGACTTGTCACTCGAACATGACATTCTTCGAGCACTGAGCCACTATTAAACGGGCACCTTCTGTGACCTGCTCAAAATAGTGCTCGACTTGGTCCTGGCTTCTTGCCGGACTCTCGGTTGCAACACCAGTGGCTTCCATATCCGCCCAATATGTCTTAACACGGGGCAAGAGACATCCGCGCACCCTCTATGCACGCCGACCTCTTCATGGCATCGATTCGCGATACGGCGCCAAATAATTGTTGCACTAAACCAAAATAACTGTCTGGCCTTGGTCCCTTCGGCCATAGATTGTCTGTTACAGACCTCATTGCAAGACCGGACAACCTTTGTGATCTAGGGCGGAACCCTATGTGGACGATCTTTCACGTTTGGAGGGGATCCTACGGGGATTCACGAAGAACACACGGAAGCACAAAGGGGAAACACGGGTAAAATGAGAGAGACAAACACTAAACCGACATAGAATCAATCACACGAGTGCTAGATCACCGAACACAAAGAGATACACGAGATCCAAAGTCAACATAGGTAAGGATACATAGGTAACCGATCTTCTCCGTGAGGAGGTCTTGAATCCGCGCGGGGATCTTCCCACGAGGGGGTCTTGAATCCAAGTGGATCTTCTCCGAGGAGTCCGCGGTCTCTCACGAAGAGGAGATCCGATGGATGAGCGAAGCTCTATCTCTAGTCTGAGCTAAATCAATGCTAACCCTAAAACATACGGGAGGAGGGAGTATATATAGTCAAGGGGCGAAGGGATACATGGGTCACTGCCCAAAGAGGTTGCACGCAGGAAGGGGGCGCCGGATGTCCGGGCGTCGGGCCGGATGTCCAGTGGTTCACGAGGGACCGGATGTCCGGGCTAGAGGTGCCGGATGTCCGGTGCTTCCGAAGGGGCTAGATGTCCGGTGCGTAGGCCGGATGTCCGGGCTGTTGGGGCCGTCTTCAGTGTGTTCGTGAAGCCTGGGCTGGATATCCGGGCAGGAGGCCGGATTTCTGGTGGGTGGCCGGATGTCCGGGCTGGAGGCCATATGTCCGGTTGCTATAGCCTTCTTCTGCAGGGGTTGGCTGTGTGGATCTCCAGGGACCGGATGTCCGGGACCATGGCCGGATGTCTGGTGCCTGGAAGCTTCTTAGGCCTTCTTCCATTGGTTCACTTCTTCCTTGTACTTGGGATCTTGTCCATCTTCATGTGCATCCTCGGGAGGGTCCTCCTGGTACCTAATCATGCACAACATTCCGGATTGAGGTAGTAGCCATGTCTCGAGAGGTTCATATGATATTTTACTAAGGAGAGAAGTCACCTCGGTCTCGAGAGCTCGAGCTCGTGCTCTTGTCATGGGTCCTCCTGATGCTTGGTGAGGTGACGGAAGGTCCATGGGGATGACCGAAGGATGCTCTGCATCATCTCCCCCCCCCCCTTGTGAAAGATCCGACCTCGGATCAAAATCCTCAACACCATGGTATGGGGAGAGATTGGAGACGTTGAAGATGTCGCTCACATTGCACTTGTCGCATGGGAGATCGATCTTGTAAGCATTGTTGTTGTAGCGTGCTAGCACCTTGAAGGGTCCGTTGGCTCGAGGGAGAAGTTTGGACTTGAGTTCGTTGGGGAAGCGGTCCTTGCAAAGGTGTAGCCACACGAGGTCTCCAATGTTGAATATCATGGGATGCTTGTTAACGTTGAGCTTGATCGCTTGTCGTTGTACTTGGCGCTCGATGGTGTGCCTTGTATCTTCATGCATCTTCTTGATATACCTTGCACGGGCATTTGCGTCGAGGTTGGTGCACTCTTTTAGAGGAAGAGGTAAATGTCCATTGGGGACAACGGGTTGAAGCTGTAGACGACCTCGAAGGGGACTTGCCGGTCATCGAATGTCTTGCACGGTTGTAGGCGTACTCGGTGATGGGTAGACACGCCTCCCACTCCTTGATGTTCTTCTTGATCAACACACGAAGTAGAGTGTAGAGTGTACGGTTCGTCACCTCCGTTTGGCCGTCGGTTTGAGGATGGTATGCCAAAGAAAACAATAGCTTGATTCCGAACTTGGCGCATAGGGTCTTCCAAAAGTAACTCAAGAACTTGACGTCGCGTTCCGAGACAATAGTCTTTGGCACTCCATGAAGTCGTAGGATTTCCCTACAAAAGAGATTGGCAATATGTGAAGCATCGTCTATCTTGTTGCAAGGAATGAAATGTGCCATATTAGAAAATCGGTCCACAACAACAAAGATGGAATCCTTGCCATTTTGAGTTCTAGGCAAACCAAGTATAAAATCCATGCTAATGTCTTCCCAAGGTTGATAAGGAATAGGAAGGGGCATGTAAAGACCATGGGATTGAGCTTTAGACTTAGCTTTGCGACATTTTGAGCAACGGTTGGTGAAGCGTGAGACGTCGCGGAACATCTTGGGCCAAAAGTAGTTCTTGGAGAGCGTGGCGACTGTCTTGTCGCGTCCAAAGTGTCCCATGAGTCCGCCTCCATGAGCCTCTTGCAAATGGAGTAAACAAAGAGAAGACTCGGGAATGCAAAGTTTGTTAGCTCTCATAAGATAATCATCCTTTATGTAGTATCGTTCCCAAGACGTGTGCGTCCCATAAGGAGTAGCAAAAGAAGGATCATGCTCATACAAGTATTTTATATGGTCAAAAACAATAACATTCAACTCAAGTTGAGTGACTAGTGTGCATATGCGTGAAAGTGCATCCACAACTACATTTTCCTTACCCTTAATGTACTTGATCACATAAGGAAAAGGTTCAATAAATTCACTCCATTTGGCATGACGCTTGTTCAACTTAGTTTGACCTTCTAGATATTTAAGTGTTTCATGATTGGTGTGTATGACAAACTCATGAGGTCTAAGGTAATGTTCCCAAACATGTAGCACACGTACTAAAGCATAAAATTCTTTGTCATAGATGGGATAATTAAGTTGAGCACCGGAGAGTTTTTCACTAAAATATGCAATGGCGCGTTTTTCTTGCATCAAAACTCCGCCAATTCCGGTACCACTTGCATCACAATGAACCTCAAAAGTTTTCTCAAAGTTGGGTAAAGCAAGAATCGGAGCATGAGTAAGCAAGGACTTGAGTTCATCAAAAGCGGTGGATTGCAAAGATCCCCAAACAAAAGGAGCATTCTTCTTACTCAAAGCATGCAAAGGAGCGGCAATTGTGCTAAAGTTTTTCACAAAGCGGCGATAAAATCCTGCAAGACCAAGAAAACTACGCACTTGTTGCAAATTGGTGGGTTGGGGCCAAGTTTTAATTGCCTTAATCTTAGTTTCATCAACATGGACACCCTTGGAAGAGACAACAAAACCCAAGAAAACCACTTTGTCAACGCCAAAAGTGCATTTTTTCAAGTTCGCATAAAGGCTTTCCTTGCGAAGGGTTTGCAAAACAGATTTAACATGATTAATATGCTCTTTCATGGTTTTGCTAAACACAAGAATATCATCGAAGTAAACCACAACGAAGACTCCAATATAAGGTCTAAGCACATGATGCACAAGACGCACGAAAGTAAGCTTCCGATAAACCCATAGGCATGACTAACCACTCATATAAGCCAAATTTGGTTTTGAAAGTGGTTTTCCATTCATCACCCCCTTGTATGCGGATTTGATAATAGCCACTTTTAAGATCAATTTTTGAGAAAAAGTTGGCTCCACTAAGCTCATCAAGCATATCATCTAAGCGAGGAATGGGATGCCTATAGCGAACAGTAATAGCATTTATAGGTCTACAATCAGAACACAAGCGGAAACTTCCATCGGGCTTAGGCACAAGTATAACGGGAACGGCACATAGGCTTAAGCTTTCACGTACATGACCGTTGTCGATGAGTTGTTGTACTTGCCGTTGAATCTCCTTGGTTTCTTCGGGATTGACACGGTATGGAGCTATGTTTGGAAGTGGCGCTCCGGGAATGAGGTCGATTCGATGCTCAATGCCTTGTAGTGGAGGTAGACCCGGAGGTAGTTCATCGGGGAAAACGACTTGAAATTCCTGCAAAAGAGATTGAAACACTAAAGGTAGCTCATGAGAGGTGTTAGTTTTTGGTTCTCCATCCTTGCACACAAGGACAAAGTGCATCACACTCGATGGGTTATCACACACTTCTCTTATCTCACTTTTGGTGGCAAATAGGATGAGGTTTTTCTCTCTAGGCGAAGAGGCACTCAAATTTGGCTTGTGGCTCTCACTCACTTTTGGGTGGATCACTTTTTCACTCTTCTCTCCATGATTGGTGGTTTGCTTGTCGGCTATCACTTGACTAGGAGACATAGGTCGTAGCACAGATTCCTTCCCTTTCATTTTGAAGCTATAGTGATTGGTGCGCGCATTGTGGATGACACCACGGTCGAATTGCCATGGTCGACCAAGAAGGAGGTGGCAAACGATCATTGTGACCACATGACACTCCAAAGTGTCCTCATATGCACCAATTTTGAAGGATACTTGGACCATATGCTCAACTCGTATAGTGTCGGATTCACTTAGCCATTGAACCTTTTAGGGGTGCGGGTGCTTCCTCTTAACCAATTGAAGCATGGAGCATAGTTCTTCACTTGCCAAGTTGTGACAACTACCTGCATCGATGATGACCTTGACTGACCTTCCATTGATGCCAGCCTTAGTGTGGAAGATGTGGCACCGTTGGTCTTCTTCTTGTTGATGTTGAAGTGTGAAGACTTTGGAGACAATGAGAGCGGGGCTCGAATCCTCATCACAAAAGACTTGATCATCTTCATCATCGTTCATGCGCTGGTGCATGGCCACTTGCTCAAGGGCTTCCATCTCCTCTTCACGCATTGAGTATATGTGCCATCGCCGTTGAGGATCATGGTGCGCTTGTTCATGCATTGGAAGGAATTGTGGCCTCGGCCGCCGCAAGTGAAACACTTGAAGGAGCTTGTTTTGATGGTCTCATCGGTTGGAGTAGATGATGAAGCACGCAGCTTGAAGTTGCTTGTACTAGGAGGAAGACGACTTGAACTTGCCGAAGTTTTCTTGTAACTGGATTTGTCGTCATTGCTTGGAGAAGGCTTGATTGATGTAGATGTTGGAGGAGTCATTGAAGCGTGGATGTTGGAGAAACCATAGGCCTTGGATGAGTACTTGGCGTACTTGAAGTCATCTTGCACTTGTCGTTCGGCCTTGGTTGCTTGATGTACGAGCTCAATGAGGTTGGAGTATGGTTGGAAGTCGGCAATCTTCTTGATGGGATGATTGAGTCCATTCAAGAAACGCCATTGTTTGCTCATCATCTTCCGTGACATTGGCTCGAATCATGGCTATCTCCATTTCCTTGTAGTATTCTTCAACACTCTTTGTTCCTTGCTTGAGGAGTTGTAGCTTCTTGAAGAGATCGCGGTGGTAATAGGTTGGTACAAAACGTGCCCGCATGACATCCTTCATTTGAGCCCAAGTGGTGATTGGTGGTTCACCTATTGCTTGACGGCGTTCAAGTACTTGTTCCCACCATATGAGCACATAGTATTGGAACTCAAGTGATGCCATAGCGATCGTTTTCTCTTCCTCATAGTTGTGCAAACGAAAGATTTTGTCGACCTTCAATGCCCATGAGAGGTACTCTTCGGGATCATTGCTTCCATTGAACTTGGGCATTGTGAACTTGAGCTTGCCATAGTGTTGCTCTTCATTGTGTTGTTGGCGATGGTGATGATGACGTCCTTGACGTGGAGGATAGTCATCCTCATGTTGCTCTTGGCGCGGAGGAAGTCCATGATCAACTTGCTCTTGTTGAACTTGAGGTTGAGGTGGAGCTTGACGAGCTTGTGGAGGACCTTGTGGAGCTTGACGTTGCACATGCGGTTGGTAGTTCCTCTCTTGGATTTCTTCTCGAAGTGCTTCCTCTTGATTGCACCGATCGCGATTGCGGTTGGCAATGGCTCGGCTCGAATCTTGAAGGGCACGTTGCGCCTCAAGAGCTTGCGCTTCACGTTGTTGTTGTTGAAGATGTTGAGCCTCGGCGTCTTGTTCCTCTTGGTGTAGACGCGCTTGTTCTTCTTCTTGGCGTCATAGTCGTTGTTGTTCTTGAGCTTGCGCAAAAGTGACTTGGTTTGATTGAGGACGAGAGACTTGCTCATCGACTTGCTCTTGTGAACGCTTGTCATGTAGCGGGTTCCGAGGTGCATGCCGGTCTTGACGTGCAGCTCGTTGAAGAGTGTTTGATAACGGTTTACTTGAGTCGGAGAAGGTGTCATCGGAGTGTCGACTCGAGCGGCTCCGTCTTGAGGATGAAGAAGTGGAAGGACGCCGGTTCCTCATGAAGGCGCGGATCTCATCCATCCTTGCATCATTCTCTTGCTTGTGAGCATCAAATTTGTTGTCAAAGTAGTCCCTCATTGCTTGTTGTTCTTGGTGCAATGCCTTTTGAGCTCCAAATAGATGGCTCTTGGTGATAAATGATGTCATGTCATCGTCGTTCTCGATGAGAGGTGGAGTGGTAGAAGAACTTGGCCTATCCATCATTCCAAGCAAAATGTAAGTGGTAGAAGGAAAAGAATGTGTACCAAATGTACCTTGCCCGAAGTTGAATATGAATCAAGTTCACTCAAATGCGGACAATGAAATAGCACTGTTGGTACCAATTCTTGTTGGTTCTCACACCTACACACGTAAAAGCTTATGGTGGAGCTTGGTTAGGATGGTGGCATAAAATTTGATGCAATAGTAAGTGAGCTTCAATAATGTTGGAGAAGGTTCACAAATTTGCAAATGCAACAAGTAGACCAAGCAAGTATGGGTACACGGAAATACACACGCAAATAGATAAATGGGATTGTGCAATCCAAAAGTGAGGCAAAATGTGGAAACCATGAAAATGCTCTTATTGCACAATACTAGAGAGACGCTAGCACGATTGCACAATAGGCGGATACGCAAACTTGTGCACAACCTACTAGGCAAAAATACAACGATCTCTATCCCAAGTATGTTATATGTATGATGTTTCGGTGCTATGATCCAAGATGATCGGATATGACAATCTTAATGTTGTATGATGCTATGGTTCTTGCTTATAAGCTCTTTGCTTATCTTTCCTCTTTGCTTAAAAGCTTGGGTGGCTCTTTCACTTTTGAGCTCTTTTCTCATGCAAAACTTCACGAACCAAGATAGCAATTGTGTATGCTATGACAACTTTGTGACACACAAGTGGATCCCAAGATATGCACCACTATGGTATGCTATGTATGCTATGTTGTATGATCACTAATGTGCACAAGTCACATTGCCAGCAATACTCAACGGCTAGTCTCGATGGGTAAGCTACGCAAAATGAGGCAATGTGGGTATCAATGCAATTGCAAGGTATGACAAAGATGTCGTCGAAGTTACCGTCCTTGGCGATGATGAGTAGTCGATGGAGATGAGCGGTGGTGATTTTGACGTTGAACCGTACCTATATAGCCGAAACACAATAGGACACGGAAACCACAACCCAAACTCTCGAAGACCAAAACGTGTCAAAATCGACATAGGAGGTAGCGGTGATTGGAGGTGGTGTTTGTGGAAGGTGGTATGGATATGCGGAAGTAGGCGTGGGCTCCGGGCTAAATTGGGCGAAGATATGGTGGATGCAGGCGCGGGGGTGGAACTGTTGCTGCCAGGGGCCGGATGTCCGGGCCAGACACCGGATGTCCGGTACGACGGATGTTCGGTGGACTTGGCGGATGTCCGGGCTCCTGGATCGGGGATGAACGCGATGAACTCCATGGGACAAATTGCAACTCCGGGGCTAAATTCAGACGAATTTGTGGATGGAAAAGGATGGGGAGGGTGGGGAAAGCTAGATCCACACGCAACAACACAAATCCATGGACCAAATCCAACAAAATCTCAACTCACCAACAAATCACAAAAAACAATTGGGGCTATTTTTGGTGGGGAATTTTCGGATTTAGGACGAAAACAACAAAATCAAGCTAGAAAACATGGGGTAGGGGCTCCAAAAACGTGATCAACGTGGCTCATGATACAAAGATGATGTAGGGCGGAACCCTATGTGGACGATCTTTCACGTTTGGAGCGGATCCTACGGGGATTCACGAAGAACACACAGAAGCACAAAGAAAAAACACGGGGAAAACGAGAGAGAGAAGCTCTAAACCGACATAGAATCAATCACACGAGTGCTAGATCACCGAACACAAAGAGATACACGAGATCCAAAGTCAACAAAGGTAAGGATAAATAGGTAACCGATCTTCTCCGTGAGGAGGTCTTGAATCTGCGAGGGGATCTTCCCACGAGGGGGTCTTGAATCCAAGTGGATCTTCTTCGAGAAGGTCGCGGTCTCTCATGAAGAGGAGATCCGATGGAGGAGCGAAGCCTAAAACATACGGGAGGAGGGAGTATATATAGTCAAGGGGCGAAGGGATACATGGGTCACTGCCCAAAGAGGCTTCGCGCAGGAAGGGGGCGCCGGATGTCCGGGCATCGGGCCGGATGTCCAGTGGTTCACGAGGGACCGGATATCCGGGCTGGAGGTGCCGGATGTCCGGTGCTTCCGGAGGGGCCGGATGTCCGGTGCGTAGGCCGGATGTCCGGGCTGTTGGGGCCATCTTCAGTGTGTCCGCGAAGCCTGGGCTGGATATCCGGGCGGGAGGCCGGATTTCCGGTGGGTGGCCGGATGTCCGGGCTAGAGGCCGGATGTCCTGTCGTTGTAGCCTTCTTCTGCAGGGGCTGGCTTTGTGGATCTCCAGGGACCGGATGTCCGGGACCTTGGCCGGATGTCCGATGCCTGGAAGCTTCTTTGGCCTTCTTCCATTGGTTCACTTCTTCCTTGGACTTGGGGTCTTGTCCATCTTCATGTGCATCCTCGGGAGGGTCCTCCTGGTACCTAATCATGCACAACATTCCGGATTGAGGTAGTAGCCATGTCTCAAGAGGGTCATATGATATTTTACTAAGGAGAGAAGTCACCTCGGTCTTGAGAGCTCGAGCTCGTGCTCTTCTCATGGGTCCTCTTGGTGCTTGGTGAGGCGACGAAAGGTCCATGGGGATGACCGAAGGATGCTCCGCATCACTGTGGAGCTCGGCCATAGCGGCCATCCTCTCACTCAACGGCAACAAGCGCGTTGGAGCACTAAATTGCAACCAGAACAGCCTTTCTATTTCATTATCTTTATGATCCTTGAATAACTTGGTCGCGTCAGCCATACTTTTTGCCAGATCTGCATACGCGTCTATAGTGCTCCAAAGCTGATCTAGAGGAGCGTACTTCAGATCCAAGAACTTCATCCGCAACAAGTAGGGGCTTCCAGCCGCGATTTCTCCAGCATGTCGAAGCTCCTCCCGTGCGTCTCTAATTTCAGAACGTGTCTCCTTGGCCGCATCAAGGGCCTTCTTCAGTTCAGCATAATTCGCCTGATTCTCCTTTTCAAGGAGCTCATACCGGTCAGCGACGTTCTTCAGCTCCACAGCCATCTCGGCGATTTTATCTTTGCTTCGGCGATGAGCAGCCTGTTCGGCTCTCAAATCTTCGGCCACCTTTAGGGCAGCCACATTACTAGTCCGGGCTTGTTCCTTGGCCAGGGCAAGTTCCACCCTCAATGCCTCCATGGCAGCAGCTCCGCCTGCGGCCAAAAGCATATTAACGATATGCTCCTCCTCTTAATATTTCCTAAAATAAATAAGGAAAAAAGAGCACATACTCTATGACTCGTCAAGCCGCTTGTTTACAAGCATGATGTCGGCATCCACCGCATCAATCTGTCGCCTTAGTTCGGCGAAATCAGTGGTCCGGTCTATCGCCGGCCCCTTAGCCACCTGCGCATGAATGCAGTGCGATCATTACTTCAGAATGTGATCCTCCGTTTGCCGCCTTGGGCTGGCAACCAGAGTCTCAGGGGCTACTATCTATACGGAGCACACCTAGCGCGTGCGGTACAATCGAAAAATTATGTATTTCATTATGTACCTCAAACCTTTGAGCAGGCTCACAAAAGCTTCATTCAACCCGCTTGTGGCGGATGAAATCTTCTCAAAAACCGTACCCATCAACGTACGGTGATCCTCCGATAAAGCAGCTTGCTCCAGAAGGCCCGTCAGTGTGTCCGGCTGGGCGCCGAACTATCTTGGGCCCTTCTTATTACCCCCTGTGGGAGCCGGACACTCCGGGATCAGGGCGGCCAAAGTGTTAGCTTCTGGCCTCGGTGAATCTGGACTCCTCCGTGACGACACCTCGGGGTCGCCCGCCCCATGGGGCGGAGAGGAAGGTGGGGTTTCCCTCTCCATCATCTCCGGAAGAAGATTCCCCGAAGACGAACTCTGACGAGAAGAGCTACTAGCCGGACTACAAAGGATGGATCCTGGTTATTGTTCTCGGAGGAGGAAGCAGTAGCTTTGTATTTACGATTAACTTACAGCTCGGTGGAGGGCTGGCCCGTTTGCGGGCATGGCGCGGTGAGGACGCCCTCCGGGGCAGGGCCCCCTGGTGAAGTTTTCTTCCCTCATCTAGGCACCTCCGCTTCTAAGTCTTCGGAGGCAGCCCTCTTCTTCCCGCGGGGGGAGGCAGCATTAGATTCCCCTCCCCGACTATCATCCTTCGTGGAGACAGTAATTCCCCTGGTTTGGATGTGCAATGTGTGAAGCTTTGCTTCTCTATTTTTCCCTTCGTCTTTCCCCGAGGGCACTTGACTTAGCACACGTCTAAGCATCCTGGCTATTACAAGACTAGGCGAGCCTTCGGGAAGTGGTGCCGGATACCTGATTCTCTCTGCCTTGCTGAGCCAATCCTGGCCGCGGATGGATTTTAGAATAATGCTGTGATAAGTATAAGCGAAGTGTTCGGTTTCAGGGTTACTTACTTGGGTATCTGGGCGGTTGCAGCTCAGGCCCGCATCCTCGGTGGTGTTCGGACACTTTACTTGTGGTCCGAAGAATAACCTATACATCCCTTCGAGCATCATGCCGAAGAAGTGTTGGATAGTCCACGGACCTTCTGGGTTGAACTATCACATCTGGAGAGGCCGGCGCTTGCACGACAAGATCCGTCGGACTAGCATTACCTGAATCATGCTGACAAGACTGATGTCCCTCTCAACGAGCTCCCGAATGTGGCTCTGCAATGTCGATATGTCATTAGTAGGCCCCCAGTCCGGTCCCACGTTGGCCCACGACGCCAGTTAAGGCGGAGGGCCCGAGCGGAAGTCGGGGGCGGCCGCCCACTTTGTGCCTCTAGGAGCCGTGACGTAGAACCACCTCCTCTAACATAGATCGGACACCTCCGGGAAGAAGCCCTCTAGCCATGGGGCATCGGTGTTTCTGCTTATTGCAGTGCCCCTGCACTCCGCATGTCGCCCCTCGATCACCCTCGGCTTTACATTGAAGGTATTGGGCCATAAGCCGAAGTGCGGGGTGATGTGGAGGAAGTCTTCACACACGACGATAAACAACGAGATGTGAAGGATGGAGTCCGGAGCTAGATCATGGAAATCTAGACCGTAATAGAATATGAGCCCTCTCGCGAAGGGATCGAGGGTGAATCCTAAGCCTCGGAGGAAGTGAGAAACAAATATGACGCTCTCGTTGGTCTCGGGACTGGGGATGACCTGCCCTGGAGCAGGAAGCCTGTGCTTGATGTCGGCGGTCAGATATCTGGCCTCCCTAAGCTTCGCAATGTCCTCCTCTGTGACAGAGGAGGCCATCCACCGGCCTTGAAGATTGGATCCGGACATAATCGAAGATCCGAAGTGCCTAATTAAGCTTGAGCTTCGGGTGTTGGAACTCGAGATGCGTAAAGGCGCGAGTGTGGTAAGAAAGGGGAATAGGCCTCGACCCCTCTATAAAGGGGGTAAATATCAAGCGTCCTCGGCGTGACCATTTGGGACTCGCCTAAAATTGAGGAATCATCCCAACAGGTGTTGTTGGGCTACCAACACACGTATTGATGAGAATCTCGCAATAAGGGGAACACGATCTCTGCTTCGACAAGACGTGCCAATAAAACCGCCTCGCAACACGTGTAGTGGCAGGCTGGGAAAATGGTTCATAGTAACCGAGCTACGGTGTGGTGTCATGCTAGGAAAAGCTGCCGGCGGATTGGATTTGTGGAATATTATGCTCTCTATGGTGGTATGTGGAATTTATTTTGCAAAGCCGGACACGATCCTTGTGTTCGAAATCTTATATGGAGTATTCGGAGATGGAACCCACCTTGCAATGCCGAAGACAATCTGCACGCCAGACTCATCGTCATTGAAGCCTGGTTCAAGGGCTACTGACGGAGTCCTGGATAAGGGGATATCCAGACGGCCGGACTATATACTTTGGCAGGACTGTTGGACTATGAAGATACAAGACTCAAGACTTCGTCCCGTGTCCGGATGGGACTCTCCTTTGCATGGAAGGCAAGATTGGCGATTCGTATGTTAGATCTCTTTCTTTGTAACCGACTCTGTGTAATCCTAGCCTCCTCTCGTTTCTATATAAACCGGAGGGTTTAGTCCGTAGGACAAGAACAATCATACCATAGGCTAGCTTCTAGGGTTTAGCCTCTATGATCTCGTGGTAGATCAACTCTTGTAATACTCATATCATCAAGATCAATCAAGCAGGAACTAGGGTATTACCACCATCGAGAGGGCCCAAACGTGGGTAAAACATCGTGTCCCCTGCCTCCTGTTACCATTAGCCTTAGACGCACAGTTCGGGACCCCCTACCCGAGATCCGCCGGTTTTGCCACGGCCTACCATTGTGAACATGCTTAGCAAACAAGAGGAATCTGGAGAGGACTGTATGTGGAGAGGCGGACAGTCGGGACCCACCAGGTCTATGGCCGTACGCAAGCAAGTGCCTCATCGAAAAAATACTTCCTCCTAATGCTATACTGACATTGGGGCCCACGGGTTTGTCAACATAGTTGCATTTTTTTAGGTGCTTCAACATAGTTACTATAGGAGATAAATTCACAACGAAGCCGGGGAGCTGGCAGGTATCATTTATTATCACTGGGGCAGCAAGTATCAGCTGGGTTTTGGGCTACCCCGTCTAGGCTTTCTTTTTTAACATGCGCAGCCCACAACATGTCGGCTTGTATTTTCTTGAGGGTCGTCATGTATCGACCGTCCTATGGACCTCCCATCCGAGGTTTTATTTTTTCTAAAACATCAGCAGCCCAATTTATGTATTTTTTTGAAGAAAACGCAGAGGTCTGTTCTATTTTTCTATATAAGAATAAGAACGCCTGGTCCAACTTATGTTTCCCTTCTAACTATATTATATATATTTAAATTATTTTATATGTTATTATATATTATTGTTACTGTAATCATATATTTAACAGATACTTACATATGTAAGAAAACAATATCCCACATCTTATTAACTTATAAAAATAATTTTTTAACAATAAAATCCTGGATTTTTTTGGCAACGAAAATCCAGGTGATTGTGTACAAAAGCTTGGTAAGATTTAAGGATCAATGTAATAATAAATCACTTATTATTTAAATATATTTATAACAAAATGCTCAGCCCCTGTTTATTTATTGATAATTGTTGTGCCCAACCCAACATTATAATTAGAATCAGCCCAGCAAAATCATGTATTTCGAGAAAGTGCAAATGGTCTGTAACTTTTTAGGAAAAAAATAAATGGGCCGCATGGACGCTACATTATTTGTTCACCAGCCCAGCTAATGGACTGTAATTCTAAAAAAAGAGATCAAATTGACTGTAAATTCTGAAAAAATGGGTAGAATACGTGCCACATTTTTGGAGGCTGAAATGTGGGCCAATAGGTCGAAGCCAACGCAAGTCGTTGACAACTTAGTCAACAAATGATTCTGACATCGTTAGCCGTTGAATTTACATCCAATGACCTGCATCCATCTTCAATCTCTCGTCTTCTTCCTCCAGCGCCGTCAGGACCACCTGCTCCCGCCTCCTGCTGCTAGCTGCTCTGCTTAGCACTACTACTAGGTAAAACCTCATACACAGAACTTTAGCAGTAGTGTGGGTCAAACAAGAATGCTGGTACTAAGTAGCAGTAGCGCGCCTGTGCAAACCGCGCTACAGATAAAGTTCTTGCAGTAGCGCGCCTTGTTCTAAACACATTACTACTAAAATTCCCATGGCTTAGCCGATAGGCTACACATAGTAGTAGTGATCTATATCGAACCGCGCTACCGCTACTTTCTTCGTAGCAGCGCGTTTTATTCTAAACACGCTACTGCTAAAGGATATAAAATTAAATGGGAAGCAAATAGAAAGGTAATAGAAAATGAAAGAAATAGAGTAAGGTGAAAGGAAAAAAATAAAATGTGAAGAAAAATAAATGAAAAAGGGGGAAAAAGAGAAACGAGTAGCAGTAGCGTGTATCCCAGAACGCACTGTAGCTAACGTACCAGTAGCACGCTTTCTGGAACGCGCTACTGCCACTTCTGACTTAACCACGGGGTTCGTCCTTCCCCACGGCCACTTTCCCCAAATCCAACTCCTCCGCTCTCGCCACCGCCGTCTCCCGTCGGCCGTCGCGCGCACTCCGCACACCCTCTATGCCGCCCCCGACCCCGGATTCAATGCCGCACCTGCCCCCGACCTCAACGCCGCCCTGGACCCCGCCCCCGACCCCGACCTCGACGCCGCCCTTCGTCGCGCGCCTGAGCCCCGACCCCGACCTCGATGCCGCCTGCCCCTCCCTTGTTGCAGGCACCCGAGGTGAGCACGCCTGCTCCTCCCTATCCCCTACCTCTGCCCAGGGTTTCTTCATATTTTAGTTGCATCAAATTAGTTAGGGTTCATGTAAGGGTGGAAACGAATCGGATGCAGATGCAGCTCAAATTAGTTAGGTTTAATTTTTGTATTGCATAAGATAGGTTTCAGTCGTACTACGGAGGTAAAGAAAGTTTACTTGAAGACCGAGCATGTTATATTTTCCATGCAAAATTATACAACACAGACGACTACACCTATTTTGGATGCAAAACATGGCGAGCATATGCAAGACTTATGCATTTGAGCCTGATATGGTTATCACCTTTGATATTCGTCCGGAAGATGATATTGAAGGTAATACCGACATCTGGGTCGATGTGCAGACGCCTCCAGTTATACCATTATGTGAGTTTCTCAACCATATTCATGTCTTTGATATTGTTTATTCAAAAATACTTGACAACTAATTTCTTTTGTCAGCTTATTTCCGTTCAAGCAAACATGTCCAGCGCTTGGTAGACGGGACCTACTACTGTCCCGGGGCTGAACTAAACTGCGAGGATCTAAGTCATTATGTTTCATGGCTTGCGGATCTTGATACTGTCAAGACAAATTTTCTTCCTGCACTTAGAAATGTTAGTACTGAAAACGTGCGACCAATAGTGTTCGTAATGAACTACGGTCACATCTATTTAGGAAAGATGGTAAGATTTTTACTATTTGTCCCGGGTGCATCTTTTCCATACATTATTTTTTAAGCTAAACTTCATTGCTAAGTATGTTACCATACGATGTTCTTCAACAGGGACTCCCGATGAATGTTGTGCCTCATGGGATCGAGACTAAAGGTACCATGAGTATTATTAGCTTACGGCCAAGATAACCTACAATGCACTTTAGTGCATTCAGGATTAGCGACGAACTCTTAACAGTACAAGACTGGACCAAATTTGTGATGGAGGAGCGCGGAGAAGTACTAGGGGGCAATAATCAGAAGCGCAGCCCACGATTAGGAGACGGGTTCATCTGCATGCTCCAACTTGATGAAGGAGGAGAGCTACACATGTTTTATGTTATTTTACCTGAGAGAGAGCAGCAGGAGTGAATGAGTTTGAAGATGATGATGTGCTACACTATGACTATGATGATTAAATAGCTAGTGTTGGTGGTAATGACTATGATGATTATTATAAGCTAGTGTTAGTGGTGATTAGATAGCTACCGCATCTAGTGTTGGTGGTGATTAGCTAGCTAGAATGAGTTTGAAGATGATTATGTGCTACACTATGACTATGGTGATTAAATAAATATTGTTGGCGGTAATGACTATGATGATGATTAAATAGCTTGTGCTGACGGATTAGATTCAAGTGGAGGCAACATGTGGTGCACATCGAAAGTACTACTAGTCCAAGCTTGATCAAGTTTGGATTAGTAGTATACTTTTGACATGCACCATATATTGCCTCCACTTGAACCTAATCCACCTTTATTTGACACACTGTTATGGACATAATGATATAAACCTCATAATTGGTATTGTACCAAAATTTGTATAACGGTGTATAAATATACTAAAAATAAAAAAATAAAAAAAGAATACTAGTAGCGGTGGATAGTAAACACGCTGCAACTAGCTAGATTAGCAGCAGCGTGGGAGAGAAGAAGCGCTGCCGCTATATGTCTTAGCAGTAACGCGTGTCACACGCGCTACTGCTAAGTAATAGCTGTAGCACCTTATTAGTAGCGCGGCAGCACGCGCTACTAGTGGGCTTTAAACCCGCGCTGCTACTAGGGTTTTCCCTAGTAGTGCACGCTTCGCTGTGAAGCGCTACCCCACCGTTGGCCAGGCCATCCCTCCACTCCTACACACCTTCTGTTCTTCTCCACCGACTGCCGAACCACACCGCACCAGAACCAGTTAACCCTCGTACACCTCTCCATCTGCGACTCTACTCCTGTGTCTTCCCATCTCTGGCTCGTTGCTGTCCGGGGCCTCGTCGTAGTCCACCACCTTGGATGCGCTCGGCGCGGAGTGGTCAACGTGGTCAACGAACGACATACATCGGAAGTAGACTGTGCGTCGAGAGGATGACAGCTGGGTCCACGGCCGCATGCTAGGAAATGCCTCCTTATTACGTGCAAAATAATTATTCATCCACCTTACAGCTGGGACCCACCGGAAGGGCCTCTGTATTTCACGAAAAAATGTTCCCCCCGCTGACAGGTCGGACCCACCAGCTATATCTTCGCACGCAAGGAAGTGCCTCCTTATTACGCACAAAAAATGAATACCTCCGTGCTAGCTGGGACTCACCATAGTGGGAGCCTGACTTGTGGGCCTACTAAGTTGATGAGGACGGAGGGCTTTGTCAACTTAGTCAATATGAACGATTCTAGCTCCATTGACTGTACGATGTCCATCCAACGGCCGTAATGCTTCTTCAACCTCTGGTCTTCTTGCTCCAGCCGCCCAAACCAGCTTCGGTCATGCCTCGTGCTCCTGCCTCCCGTGGCCGGCTTTGATGCCGCGGAGGCCTCACCGCCCCCTACTACTCCTACCGTTGGCCGGTCCATCCCTCTACTCACCCACACTCCCTGTTATTCTGCAGCGACGACAGCCTCACACTGCAGCCGAACCAGTGAACCCTCGTACTCTTCTCTGCATGGGCTCCACTGTCGCGTCTTCCCCGGCTCCATGTTGTCCCCTTCCTAGGCCTCATCGTCGTCCACCACCCTGGTGCTCTCAGCGCAGCATGGTCAACGTGGTCAAGGAACGACTTCCATCGGAAGAGTACTGTACGTGGAGAGGCTGACAGCTGCGTCCACGGCCGCAGCAAGGAAGTGCCTCCTTATTACGTGGAATATAATGATTCCTCCACCTGACAGTAGGGACCCACCAGACGGGCCACCATATTTCATGAAAAATATGTTTTCCCCCTAACTGTTGGGACCCACCAGCTACATCTTCGCACACAAGGAAGTGCGTCCATATTACGGGCAAAAAAATGAATCGCCCCCCTGACTGCTGGGACCCACCAGCTACATCTTCACATGCAAGGAAGTGCCTGACAGTTGGGACCCACCTAGTTGAAGCATACATAGTGTCACATCCCTAGTTCTGGTATGCAGTAGGCTAGCCCTTCATGTGTGCATCATGTTTAAGTTTCAATTAAACTTGAAATGGGGATTGATCAAACCCTAGCATCAGAAAGAATCCAACTAGGATCAAAATGAAATATTTTCAATGAACCCAAAATGCCCTTTGGAAATGTTCATCATTTCTGACAAAGGTAAAAACCTCTGCCAAAAATGATGAACATATTTCTAGGTCATTTCTGGAATTTTTGAATTAAATCATATTGTATTTGATTTTGGGCATTTAAATACTATAAAATATTTTAAATGCTCAAATAATCATAAACTAAAATGTTTACTGTTGGATATATTCTAAACAATAGCCATGATTTGTTTCATGATTTTTGGAAGTGCCTAGATATTTTTAATAAAGCCCAACAGATACAGAAATAATAGAAAACAAAAACAATAAATAAAAGAGAGAGAGGGATTTTACCTCGGCCACTTACCTGGCCGCAGCCCACCTGGTAGGCCCAGCACTGTGCTGACCCATGCCAGCCAGCTGCTTCGTCCTTGCCAGGCAGGCACAGAGGTGACGCCGACGAGCGCGAGCTCGCCACGACGCCACCTGCTTGCCGCCCGCGCCCCTGGACACCTGGGTGATCTCCACATCGCCGCTCCGACCCCGTGGACACCTCATTCTCCCCCCCCCTGCCGCCACTCTCTCCCTCGTCGTTCCCCATCCTACCCGAACGGGTTCGTCGTCGCCGTTCGCCACCACCGCGGCCACCGCCTCCCCCTCGCTTCTCTGACCGGTCCAGAGGCTCCTCCTCGACCCCCTCTTTCTTCCACCCCAATCCACGCCACCGCGGGAGCCCCACATCGCCTCCACAAGTCGTCTTCCCCGAGCACGGCCGCCGGACTCCATCGACGGATTCGTCGCCTTCCGGTCGTCCCCGAGCCAGCTAAGCATGTCGTCAGCCTCACCGTGAGCTCCCGGTCCTTTCCCCCTTAAGCACGTCGTCATTTTCGTTCCGTAGCCGCCGATTCCACCAGAGCCGCGAGCTCGGCCCCGCCGGCCATGTCGCCGCCGTGGCCAGGGCCACCGCAGCTCATACCCGCGCACGTCATCGCACTCAGCTACCCCCCAGAAGGCCAACGCCACCGCCCACAGCTCCTGCCGTGCCCCGCAGCACCCCGCGCGCACATGGCCGAACTCCGGCCGCTGCCTTTGAGCTCGCCGCCGTTGATATAGGCTGCCCACGGCTTAACTGACTGCACCATTCAACGCGCGGGATCTCCAGCGTCACGTAGATGCCCTCCGCCGGCCATTTGGTCGCCGGAGGAGGAATTCCGAATGCCTCGCCGTCTCTGGCCTCGCCGGCGACTCGACGCCGATGGGTTTGACCCGCTGACCGTTGACTGGGTGGGCCCAGTTTGACCCCCTGGGTCACTGACGTGTGGGCCACCCTTGTTAGTTATTACTTAGCTTAGTTTAGTGCTAATTAAGCTAGATTAGTACTTAACATAACACTAACTAACTCAGTTTAGTTAGTTAACTAACCACTGACACGTTGACCGCTGACATCACAGAGACATCATGCTGACGCAGTAAGTCATTTTCTGGATTTAAGTTAATTCAGGAAATTCCAGAAAATAGTGCTAACTTCTAAAAATCATAGAAATTCAACCGTAACTCCAAATCAAACAAATTATATATGAAAAATGATCAGAAAAATCCAATATATCCATCTGTACCATTTTCATGCATGTTAGAACAACTCATACCTGCTGATCAGGTCAAATCAATTAAATGGCATTTAAACTCTCACATATGGAGTTTGAATTTGAACCTAGTGTTCAAACCAACCCCATTTAACTTGTTGCTAGATGCATTAGGCCAATCAACAGCATATTGCCATGTCATCTTCATGCATCATATTGTTGCATGGCATTGATTGTGTTTCTCCTTTGTTTGTCGGTGTTTGTCCCCTCTCAGTAGACGACGTACCAACGATGAGTTCGATGACACCGATGAAGAACTATATTATCTTCAGAAGTGCCAGGCAAGCAAAACCCCCTTGTTCATTCCGATACAATCCTACCCTCTCGCTCCTGCTCTCTTTTACTGCATTAGGACAACACCGATTCATCTGTTACTTGCTGCGGTAGCTGAACCCCTTTATCCTTTGCACGACCTGTCATTGCCACAATAAATATATGAAACCCACTAGCATGAGTAGGAGTTGTTTGAGCCCTGTTGTGCCTACTCATTCATGCTTGTTTGTCATGCCTGCTACTGCTTAGAGTTGAGTCAGGTTTGATTCATCGGGGATGAATCAGAGGTGTGTGAACATGTCCTACTATGTGTGAGCTAAGTGTGTGAACACGATTTGGTAAAGGTAGCGGTGAGAGGCCATGTAGGAGTACATGGTGGGTTGTCTCATTGAAGCCGTCCTTAGGAACTGAGTTCTGTGTTTGTGATCCATGATTCAGCTACTACCATGCATTGGGCCCTGAAATATGACCTCGCTCGACTTCTTAATCACCCTTGTCCTCTGTCCAGGAGTTGCAAGTAGTTTCTGGTGTTTGTAGTATGCTGGAGGCCGTGGGCAGCGCTGACCCGAGGGGTGGGCTGTGATGCGGTAGGCACGTGGCCGGGTATACCGGGCGCCCGTTTGGTGTCTCGGAACCCTGTACACATCGTTCGGGGCCGTATGTGGAAACCTCGGCCGGACTCCCTGCGGATGGAACCTGAATAGGCGATAAACCTGGACTAGAGACTTGAGTGTTTAGGTAGGTCGTGGTCTACACCCACGTCGGCTTTCGCTTGAAGTCTGCCGAGCACATGTCGTGTGCAGACGCTAAGTGGTGGAAACATGTATGAAGAAGTACACCCCTGCAGGGTTAACATCATCTATTCGAATAGCCGTGTCCGCGGTAAAGGACTTCTGGGTTGCTTATAACAGTTCGTATACAAGTGAAAGTGGATACTTTAAAATGCGCAAGATAAGCGTGAGTGCTATGGATGGCGTTCTCGTAGGGAGACGGGAGCGGATCCATAGTGGTGTATTGGTTGGTGAATATGTGGACTCGTGTGCGCCACCTCAAAGAGTTACTTGCAATCGTAGTTTAGGATAGCCACTGAGTCAAAGCTGGCTTGCTGCAGTTAAACTCCACCATCCCCTTTGTTGATAATGATGCATATGTAGTTAGTTCTGATGTAAGTCTTGCTGGGTACATTTGTACTCACGTTTGCCTATTTTATGTTTTTGCAGAGAGACTTCAGTCTCACTAGTAGTTCCACGTGGACTTCGACGTTTAGCTTGTTACCTCAGCTACGATCTTGTGCCCTCGGCGGGATCTTGTAGATAGTCAGGCTTCTCAGCCTTTTTCATTTATAGATGTCTGTACCCAGACATGTTAAGCTTCCGCTTGTGCTTTGACTTGTATGCTCTGAATGTTGGGTCGTGAGACCCATGTTTGTACTAACTCGCTCCTCGGAGCCTATTGAATAAAATACTTGAGTTGTAGAGTCATGTTGTGATGCCATGTTGTATTTGCACATATCGAGCATATTGTGTGTATGTTATTGAAATGCTTGGTATGTGTGGGATCTGACTATCTAGTTGTTTATCCTTACTAGCCTCTCTTACCGGGAAATGTCTCCTAGTGCTTCCATTGAGCCATGGTAGCTTGCTACTACTCCGGAACACTTAGGCTGGCCGGCATGTGTCCTTCTTCGTTCCTGTGTCTGTCCCTTCGGGGAAATGTCACGCGATGAGTACCGGAGTCATGTTAGCCCACTACAGCCCGGTTTACCGGAGTCCTGCTAGCCCATTTGCTACAGCCCGGATTCACTCGCTGATGACCGAAACGTTCGTTGTTGGTTCATGTATGCCTGTCCCTGTAAGTTAGTGCCACTTTGGGTTCACGACTAGCCATGTCAACCCGGGTTCTTTGTCATATGGATGCTAGTGGCACTATCATATACGTGAGTTAAAAGGCGCAAATGGTCCCGGGCCAGGTAAGGTGGCACCCGTGGGAATACCATGCATGAGGCCGCAAAGTGATATGATGTGTTACATGCTAGATCGGTGTGACTTAGGATCAGGGTCCTGACAGCTTTGGTATCAGAGCTTGACTGCCTGTAGGATTACCAAGCCAAACTGGTCGAAGTTGAGTCTAGAAATGCTTTAGTTATATGTAGGGGAATTGATTGTGGGATGGAACGTAAGGCTCTTTTTACTCCTTATCCCTTATGCCTTCTGATCTGAATCATCTTATCTTTCCTACGGGGTTAAGGAACTAGGCTTTCTCTTCTTCTATCAGGATCACGTGTTACTAATCCATAGACTTATAGGATTGATGATTTAAGCCTTTGTTCAGTTTCTACTACTTCTGTATGTTGATACTTGGTCTAGGAACCTTGATATTGTGATGTTAAGTGGTTATGCCACCATTTTCTCTGGATGTCTCAAATCTTTTTGAGCATTTACAGTCGTTATGCTGTCCGAGTCATCCTAGGTTTCTAAACAGTCTGAAGCATTTGCAAAATCCCTTCCTCTCATTTTGATGTCCCTTTGGGCCAGATTAACCACACTAATCGGTGAGTTGAGGTACTCCAGTACCTCGACATAATTTTTGGAGCTATTATTATGACCTAGGTGTTTTAGGGAGTCACCTAGTAAACTAGCCATGTTTTGTGTTCCCCGTGTGATGATTCTGGCCATCATTCTCGAAAGCATCCTGTGATGCCATTTAGTTAGTAGGTATTCCACTCCTTGGGTTTTGAACCTGAGATTCACCCTACTTACCTCATGTTGATAGTGTTGCTAGTTCCTTTAGGAAATTAGTAACCTTTGCATTAGTCCTCGAGGTCCGTGGTATTCCCTTCTTCCAAATACTATGAACCACTTACGGTAGATGTTTGTTGGATCAAAAGATCACGACAGGAGTGCTCTTGATGGGTTCTCCATTCTATATTGCGACTCTGCCAGTTCTACTTTTCTGCATGGGTTATCCGGAAGAAACTTGTTGAACTTGGTTCAACATACTAATCTATGCATCCACAACTCAGAAAACCGTATGTTCCTTTGAGTTGTTCCGCTTTAGCTGTATTCTGTCCTCCGTCTACCAACTGATAGTCAAGAGTATGCGTGCATTCATTCATCGATGCCTATTACTCTTGTGGTCTGTCAAGCCATTCTATTCGGGAATGACTAGGAGAAACAAACTCCAGTACCTCATCCATATCTAGGATTGGGTCAAAACAATTGCACTTTGCAGATCAAAAGGCTATTCCAGCTTTTGTTCTGTTCTGCCCTGAAGTATTACCATCTTTATATTAAGAATATCATGGAAATTGCACACCATCCTATGAACTCTTGATACAGTGATACCTATTGCCATCATTATTCATTCCTCGGTTTCGTGTTATTGTAACCGGAACACCGACAATTGAATCGTGATGTGTGAAATCTATACCCCTAGCAACTCTGTTGCTTAGTAGTTAAATGGACAATAACCTCATTCTTAACGTGTTGGTTATTGAATCATCACCCTAAGGTTGATTGTGCTACCTAGTCCCTATTTCTGGTGCACTCTTTCGGTCATTGTGTTAGGATTTTGTCAATCCCTCGCTCATTTGATCATATCGTCTTGCCCTGAAAAGCAAGATTGCTCTCGAGCTTAGTAACATACCGGTGGTTCGTGATTTTCTGATTATCCTCTCGGAAGTATCACCAGGTCGTCACCTGACCGCTATGTTGAGTTCGTGATCAAGTTGGTTTCTTGTAAACCACCCCTTCTCCAAGAATCTGTGTTGGGTACCCCTGAGCTAGTTGGTTAAGCTGAACAATAACTTGGAGAGTTGGAAGGTAAAAGCTTGTCCGACTCAGTTCATTCCAAAGGGATATCTTTGTGTGTGTGTGTGTGTGTGTTTGTTGAAGAAAGATGATATCTTCATTGTTTAATCCTCGTGGTAAACTGTTGGACCTATTTTCTTATTCAATCTCTGAGTTGAGTATGGGCTATTGTCAAATCAAATCAGAACCAATGGTATTCTTAATGTTGTCTTAATCGTGGTTGATCCCTCGAGCATACACCATTATATCTCTTGGGTCTGACTAATGCTATCGCTTGTTCACATAATTATGGAATTCCACTTACATGGAAACCTGGATGAATTGTTGTTGAACCCATCAGCAACATTTTTATCTTCTCCATGATTTGTGCTGAACATGTAGTTAGTATTGGAAACTTTTATAAGCATTATCTTCATGACCCGCTCATGAAGTCTATGTTCGAATGTAAGAAGTGACTGTCTCTAGTTCATGTGCTTTGGATGCAAGTTGCCGCCGTGAATTTGAAAAAAGTTGTTTTAACTTCCTCTGAAATCATCCCAAGTCAGTCATGCACGTGCGAAGTATTCCATGGTCTGATAGACTGATCATCTTCATTCTATGGGTATCCCTAGCACACCAAGCCACTAACTGATTTGTTCCAGGAAAAGGAATTCCTTCATAAGAGCTAATCATATGACTTATGCAAGGACTTCGTTATCCGCAATGATGGTTCCCCACTGGAACTCGGTAGTGTTTTATTATAAGACTACTACGTGGTCATGCTTGTCTGCGACATCATGTTCACATGTATGTAGCAGAAACGGCTCATGTTTTGGAGTTTGCTACCGTAGTTCATTCCCCGAGATTCTCGCAACGCCGTCTCGTCGATTTGTGTTGCAAACTTTCATTTTTCTTCTAGACGCGATGAGTCTGGAATATCCTGACACCAGCCAGATCTGAATCTCAGGCAGATATGATGGTTGGAACGTGTCCCAAGAATTATAATATTGGTCTCTCTATAACCCGGTAACGTGGATGTCGTGGCCAGCACACCCAGCCGAAAGACCTATTATTGTAGTATCTTGCTTGAAGAAGTTGGCCACACCCCATAAGGACTTCGTAGGATTTACCCCCTAGTTGTGCCTTATGATTTTTGGTGTTCCCGAAGTCCGACCTTTTACTTGATGTTCTAGATATCAAACCATATCTATGAATGGGTTACAGTAGCACATCAAGGAGAACATTAGAAGCGGAGTGCTAAATGTCTCTCGGTCGATCATCCAGATTTTGTTTCCTTGGCCTCGGTAAGGTGAAATCTGAGAAAGTGTTATCTTCCTTTGCATCTGCATCGTCCATCACTACTCATCATGGTAGTATGTTGTGTTGCCAGGATCCTTGACACGGATATTGGTAAAACCTTGATGAATATGGAAATGCTCAAGTTCTTGAGAGCACGCACAAGCGCTAGGTGTTATCATCGGCACTAACTGGATTGCTCTCAGTTTCCTCGATTATGCTATAACTTTTCAAACAGTGGACTCACTCTCTACTGTTGAGCTTCTCCCCAGTTACTAAAATCATCCATTGTGTTGTTTTCAAAAAGGTAATCCACATCATCCATTCTAGTCTGGGTATGCCATTCCTTTGCACCCCGCAAATCGATTGTTGGTGAATTGCCTTAGGCTGGTATAAAGAGTTTCGATGATTTTTGAATCAAAGGTAATTCTTTTTGCCACCTAAGGGGATATATCTACGAGTCACCATCCCTAAGGTGTCTCGTTGTGGTATCATGACAACTCAACTCCTCGCTACGTTGACAACTGTTCACCACCCTCTTAAGTCTGGAATTGTTGTCTACCTAGTGAACCTTCGACATCTGTTCCACTCCATTCATTTGGATGAATGTTTCGTGTCTCAGCTCGAGAGAGGTTGCTATGTCTCATTCCGTGAGTTAATCCTGAGTTGTTCGATCTTCGAGAAGATCGACCCTTCTAGAGTCTCCTTCTTCTCTCCATGTCATGTTGGCAGGAGTTCTCAGAGCAAGACTTCAAGACAATGATGGTGATCGAATCAACGTTCTTTGAAGTGCCACCTGGATCGTGAAGATTATGTTAGTTTGCGATCCCCCTTCATCTTACCCTACACTTGAATCTCGGGACGAGATTCTTGTTTAGTAGGATTGAGCTGTCACATCCCTAGTTCTGGTATGCAGTAGGCTAGCCCTTCATGTGTGCATCATGTTTAAGTTTCAATTAAAGTTGAAATGGGGATTGATCAAACCCTAGCATCAGAAAGAATCCAACTAGGATCAAAATGAAATATTTTCAATGAACCCAAAATGCCCTTTGGAAATGTTCATCATTTCTGACAAAGGTAAAAACCTATGCCAAAAATGATGAACATATTTCTAGGTCATTTCTGGATTTTTGAATTAAATCATATTGTATTTGATTTTGGGCATTTAAATACTATAAAATATTTTAAATGCTCAAATAATCATAAACTAAAATGTTTACTGTTGGATATATTCTAAACAGTAGCCATGATTAGTTTCATGATTTTTGGAAGTGCCTAGATATTTTTAATAAAGCCCAACAGATACAGAAATAATAGAAAACAGAAACAATAAATAAAAGAGAGGGAGGGATTTTACCTGGGCCACTTACCTGGCCGCAGCCCACCTGGCAGGCCCAGCACTATGCTGGCCCATGCCAGCCAGCTGCTTCGTCCTCGCCAAGCAGGCACAGAGGTGACGCCGACGAGCGCGAGCTCGCCACGGCGCCACCTGCTTGCCGCCCGCGCCCCTGGACATCTGGGTGATCTCCACGTCGCCGCTCCGACCCCGTCGACACCTCATTCTCCCCCCCCCCCCCCCCCCCCCCCCCCCCCGCTCTCTCCCTCGTCGTTCCCCATCCTACCCGAATGGGTTCGTCACCGCCGTTCGCCACCACCACGGCCACCGCCTCCCCCTCGCTTCTCTGACCGGTCTAGAGGATCCTCCTCGACCCCCTCTTTCTTCCACCCCAAGCCACGCCACCGCTGGAGCCCCACATCGCCTCCATGAGTCGTCTTCCCCGAGCACGGCTGCCGGACTCCATCGACAGATTCGTCGCCTTCCGGTCGTCCCCGAGCCAGCTGAGCATGTCGTCGGCCTCACCGTGAGCTCCCGGTCCGTTCCCCTTAAGCACGTCGTCATTTTTGTTCCATAGCCGCCGATTCCACCGGAGCCGTGAGCTCGGCCCCGCCGGCCATGTCGCCACCGTGGCCAGGGCCACCGCAGCTCATACCCGTGCACGTCATCGCACTCAGCTACCCCCCAGAAGGCCAACGCCACCGCCCACAGCTCCTGCCGTGCCCCGCAGCACCCCGCGCGCACATGGCCGAACTCCGGCCGCCGCCTTTGAGCTCGCCGCCGTCGATATAGGCTGCCCCCGGCTTAACTGACTGCACCATTCGACGCGCGGGATCTCCAGCGTCACGTAGATGCCCTCCGCCGGCCATTTGGTCGCCGGAGGAGGAATTCCGAATGCCTCCGCCGTCTCTGGCCTCACCGGCGACTCGACGCCGGTGGGTTTGACCCGCTGACCGTTGACTGGGTGGGCCCAGTTTGACCCCGTGGGTCACTGACGTGTGGGCCACCCTTGTTAGTTATTACTTAGGTTAGTTTAGCGCTAATTAACCTAGATTAGTGCTTAACCTAACACTAACTAACTCTGTTTAGTTAGTTAACTAACCACTGACACGTGGGTCCCACAGGTCAAGTTTGACCTGGCCGACCCAGTTGACCGCTGACATCACAGTGACGTCATGCTGACGCAGTAAGTCATTTTCTGGATTTAAGTTAATTCAGGAAATTCCAGAAAATAGTGCTAACTTCTAAAAATCATAGAAATTCAACCGTAACTCCAAATCAAACAAATTATATATGAAAAATGATCAGAAAAATCCAATCTATCCATCTGTACCATTTTCATGCATGTTAGAACAACTTATACCTGCTGATCAGGTCAAATCAATTAAATGGCATTTAAACTCTCACATATGGAGTTTGAATTTGAACCTAGTGTTCAAACCAACCCCATTTAACTTGTTGCTAGATGCATTAGGCCAATCAACAGCATATTGCCATGTCATCTTCATGCATCATATTGTTGCATGGCATTGATTGTGTTTCTCCTTTGTTTGTCGGTGTTTGTCCCCTCTCAGTAGACGATGTACCGACGATGAGTTCGATGACACCGATGAAGAACTATATTATCTTCAGAAGTGCCAGGCAAGCAAAACCCCCTTGTTCATTCCGATACAATCCTACTCTCTCGCTCCTGCTCTCTTTTACTGCATTAGGACAACACGATTCATCTGTTACTTGCTGCGGTAGCTGAACCCCTTTATCCTCTGCATGACCTGTCATTGCCACAGTAAATAGATGAAACCCACTAGCATGAGTAGGAGTTGTTTGAGCCCTGTTGTGCCTACTCATTCATGCTTGTTTGTCATGCCTGCTACTGCTTAGAGTTGAGTCAGGTCTGATTCATCGGGGATGAATCAGAGGTGTGTGAACATGTCCTACTATGTGTGAGCTAAGTGTGTGAACACGATTTGGTAAAGGTAGCGGTGAGAGGCCATGTAGGAGTACATGGTGGGTTGTCTCATTGAAGCCGTCCTTAGGAACTGAGTTCTGTGTTTGTGATCCATGATTCAGCTACTACCATGCATTGGGCCCTGAAATATGACCCCGCTCGACTTCTTAATCACCCTTGTCCTCCGTCCAGGAGTTGCAAGTAGTTTCTGGTGTTTGTAGTATGCTGGAGGCCGTGGGCAGCGCTGACCGAGGGGTGGGCTGTGATGCGGTAGGCACGTGGCCGGGTATACCGGGCGCCCGTTTGGTGTCACGGAACCCTGTACACATCGTTCGGGGCCGTATGTGGAAACCTCGGCCGGACTCCCTGCGGATGGAACCTGAATAGGCGATAAACCTGGACTAGAGACTTGAGTGTTTAGGTAGGTCGTGGTCTACACCCACGTCGGCTTTCGCTTGAAGTCTGCCGAGCACATGTCGTGTGCAGACGCTAAGTGGTGGAAACATGTATGAAGAAGTACACCCCTGCAGGGTTAACATCATCTATTCGAATAGCCGTGTCCGCGGTAAAGGACTTCTGGGTTGCCTATAACAGTTCATAGACAAGTGAAAGTGGATACTTTAAAATGCGCAAGATAAGCGTGAGTGCTATGGATGGCGTTCTCGTAGGGAGACGGGAGCGGATCCATAGTGGTGTATTGGTTGGTGAATATGTGGACTCGTGTGCGCCACCTCAAAGAGTTACTTGCAATCGTAGTTTAGGATAGCCACTGAGTCAAAGCTGGCTTGCTGCAGTTAAACTCCACCATCCCCTTTGTTGATAATGATGCATATGTAGTTAGTTCTGATGTAAGTCTTGCTGGGTACATTTGTACTCACGTTTGCCTATTTTATGTTTTTGCAGAGAGACTTCAGTCTCACTAGTAGTTCCACGTGGACTTCGACGTTTAGCTTGTTACCTCAGCTACGATCTTGTGCCCTCGGCAGGATCTTGTAGATAGTCAGGCTTCTCAGCCTTTTTCATTTATAGATGTCTGTACCCAGACATGTTAAGCTTCCGCTTGTGCTTTGACTTGTATGCTCTGAATGTTGGGTCGTGAGACCCATGTTTGTACTAACTCGCTCCTCGGAGCCTATTGAATAAAATACTTGAGTTGTAGAGTCATGTTGTGATGCCATGTTGTATTTGCACATATCGAGCATATTGTGTGTATGTTATTGAAATGCTTGGTATGTGTGGGATCTGACTATCTAGTTGTTTATCCTTACTAGCCTCTCTTACCGGGAAATGTCTCCTAGTGCTTCCACTGAGCCATGGTAGCTTGCTACTGCTCCGGAACACTTAGGCTGGCCGGCATGTGTCCTTCTTCATTCCTGTGTCTGTCCCTTCGGGGAAATGTCACACGATGAGTACCGGAGTCCTGTTAGCCCGCTACAGCCCGGTTTACCGGAGTCCTGCTAGCCCAATTGCTACAGCCCGGATTCACTCGCTGATGACTGACACGTTCGTTGTTGGTTCATGTATGTCTGTCCCTGTAAGTTAGTGCCACTTTGGGTTCACGGCTAGCCATGTCAGCCTGGGTTCTTTGTCATATGGATGCTAGCGGCACTATCATATACGTGAGTCAAAGGGTGCAAACGGTCCTGGGCCAGGTAAGGTGGCACCCGTGGGAATACCGTGCGTGAGGCCGCAAAGTGATATGATGTGTTACATGCTAGATCGGTGTGACTTAGGATCAGGGTCCTGACACGTAGCGTTGTCATTCTGGTCGCGAATGTGTACGTACATACTGGTCGATGTAGAGGTGTGCACGTGTCGTAGTAGAGGCATGCACGTGCCGTAGTAGAGGCTCGCACGTAGCATGTACACGTATGTACAACGACCAGGGTGCAAGAAAGTAAATATGGCCACGTACGTACATACGGGCGGGGAACGCCTACTCGCGCATACGTACAGCCAGGGCTCGTGTACATGGCTGGGTCAGAATGGAGAAACTGCATAGTCGTCGTGTTCATGGGGAGCCAACCGGCTAGGTCGGAACAGAATGCGTCGTGTTCATCGGGAGCCAACCGGCTTGTACGGAACAGCCAATGGAAATGAGGCCTGGCATACTGCAGAATGGAGTAAACGGCCTTGTGTTCGACCGACCACGGTCGAAACGGGATCCTGTTCATCAGGAGGGGTCTGGCATACCGCAAAACGGAGGAAACGGACTTCTCTTGGACCTCCTACAGTTGAAACGGGATCCTGTTGATCGGGAGGGGTGTGGCGTACCGCAAAACGGAGGAAACAAACTTGTGTTCGAGCGCCACGGTCGAAACGGGGGTCCTGTTCATCGGGAGGGGTGTGGCGTACCGCAAAATGGGACTCCACGAGATACTGTTCATCTCCACCATCGACTGCCTCCACGGGCTACTGTTCATCTAATGTCGACGTCCTCCAGCCTCCACCTATGAATGTTCATCCACGAGCTCCTGTTCATCCAGCCTCCACCGCTCCTCCACCGGCTACTGTTCAACCAGCCCTCTCCACGGGGTCCTGTTCAACCACCCCCCCACGGGCTACTGTTCATCCAGCCCTACACCGGCTACTGTTCAACCAGCCCTCCACTGGCTACTGTTCACCCTTCCCTCCACGGGGTCCTGTTCATCCACGCCCAACCGGCTCGATTGATCAGGCTCCTGTTCATCCAGCGGCAACACCACGGGGTCCTGTTCATCCAACCCCCCACCAGGAACTGTTCATCCAAACCCCTCCCCCCCCCAACAACACTCACTGTTCATCCAGAGGCAGCATCGATCGGCTTCAGTTAGCAGCAGAAGCGAAGGAATCGCTCGATCGGGTTCAGTTAACAGCCATCGATTGATCGCTTGGGTTTAGTAATGCGTATCCTGTAGTGCAATCGCTCGGGTTTAGTTAGGAGAACACCTTGCTCGGGTTCAGTTAGTGCCCAACACCTCGCACCCATGCGCGTACGTGTACGAGAGAAACGCGCATCGCTCGGCCCCCAACCACCCACCGTAACCGGGAACTCCCCGATATTTTCCTTGCCCTCGCTTCTACCACGGGTTTTTCCGTCATGAACGACCCAAAGCTGCGTCTCCGGCCCGCCCAGGACGAAAAGACCATTTTTTGTCATGATTTTTTGTCATAGAAGTAGAAATCCACCACATCTATGATGATATCAGGTTTTGTCATAATTATCGTCATAGAAGTTCCATAAGTATGACAGAAAAAAATCCGTTCGACCCAAAATGTCACGGATGTGTCTTTTTTTGTAGTGGTAGCAAATAGTAAACGGGCACAAAAACGGTATTGCAATGCTTGAAAATGAGGCCTAGGGTTCATACTTTCGCTAGTGCAATCTCTCAACAATGCTAATATAATTGGATCATATAACCATCCCTCAAAGTGTGATGAAGAATCACTCCAAAGTTCCTATCTAGCGGAGAACATAAGACGGAATTGTTTGTAGGGTACGAAACCACCTCAAAGCTATTCTTTCCGTTTGATCTATTCAAGATTTCATACTAAAATAACACAAAGCTATTCTTTCTGTTCGATCTATCCTAGAGTTCGTACTAAAATAACACCAAAGCAAATTCAGATTCATAATATTCCATCCAGCACGAAGAACTTCAAAGAGTGCCCCAAGATTCTACGAAGAAACAAAAGCCAAGAACGTGCATCAACCCTATGCTAATTACCACCAATGTCACGCGGAATCCTGAGTGAGTGCCAAACATATATCAAGTGAATCAATACGAATTCCATTGTCACCCACGAGTATTTCAATTGGCCAAGACATAATAATCAGTGTTCAAACATCCATAAAAGTATTCATCCAATAACACGATATCTCAAGGGAAAAACTCAATTATCATAACAAACAATAGAGAGGGGAAACACCATTATGATCCACTATATGAACAAATCCGTGATCTAAGATGTGAATCTAAGAACACGAGAGAGAGAGAGAGATATTAAACCATAGTACTGGTACAAACTCAGCCCGAGGGTGGACTACTCCTCCTCAATCATGGTGGCGCAGGTGATGTTTCCCTCCGGCAGGGGTGCTGAAACGGTCTAGATTGGATCTCATGGATACATAGGCCTTGCAGTGGCGGACTTATGATCTAGGGCTACTGAAAGTGCAACTATCCCTAGGTGGTTTTGGTAATTCATAACAACATATAGCTCATTGAGCTAATGCTATTCCAAGACTATTATTTCAGGAAGCTCAATGAATGGCATTGCATGGATAATGAAAGTGGATCCCTCAAAATATCAAGGACAAAGGATTGGCTCAAGCTCAAAAGCTCAAGACTCTACATATTATATTTCAGTGATGCAAGATCACATTGAGTCTATAGGAAAAGCCAATACTATCAAGGAGGGATGAGGTGCTGCTTAATGAGCCTCTTGCTTCATGTGCTTAGTGATATGCTCCAAAACCCTCAACTACTTTCTCACATCCACATATGACCTAAACCTAAAGCCAAAATCGGTCACACTGATTCTTTCTATCCGGCGCCACCGAGTTCAGATGTCATAGCCACTGCCACAAACCCTAGGCAAATCGGTCTCACCGATAGGGATCTCGGTCTCACCGAGATGGGATTGTAATCTCTCTGTTTCCCTTCGTAATGTTTCGGTCTAACCGAAGTGAGCAATTGGTCCCACCGAGATTGCAATGTAAACTCTCTGTTTCCCTTTTGTAACATTTTCGGTCTCACCGAAAAGAGCAAATCGGTCCCACCGAGTTTACCTGACCAACTCTCTGGTTAGCTAATTACCAAAATCGGTCTTACCGAGTTTGTGTAATCGGCCTCACCGAGATTACGTTATGCCCTAACCCTAACCATATCGGTCCTACCGAGTTTCTTTTCGGTCCCACCGAAAATCCTAACGGTCACTAGGTTTACTAAATCGGTCTGACCGAGTTTGTTGATTCGGTCCCACCGAGATTGGTAAATTTTGTGTAACGGTTAGATTTTGTGTGGAGGCTATATATACCCCTCCACATCCTCTTCATTCATGGAGAGAGCCATCAGAAAAAACCTACACTTCCAACTTACCAGTTCTGAGAGAGAACCACCTACTCTTGTGTTGAGGCCAAGATATTCCATTCCTACCATATGAATCTTGATCTCTAGCCTTCCCCAAGTTGCTTTCCACTCAAATCTTCTTTCCACCAGATCCAAATCATATGAGAGAGAGTTGAGTGTTGGGGAGACTATCATTTGAAGCACAAGAGCAAGGAGTTCACCATCAACGCACCATTTGTTACTTCTTGGAGAGTGGTGTCTCCTAGATTGGCTAGGTGTCACTTGGGAGCCTCTGACAAAGATTGTGGAGTTGAACCAAGGAGTTTGTAATGGCAAGGAGATCGCCTACTTCGTGAAGATCTACCGCTAATGAGGCAAGTCCTTCGTGGGCGACGGCCATGGTGGGATAGACAAGGTTGCTTCTTCGTGGACCCTTCTTGGGTGGAGCCCTTCGTGGACTCACTCAACTGTTACCCTTCGTGGGTTGAAGTCTCCATCAACGTGGATGTACGATAGCACCACCTATCGGAACCACGCCAAAAACATCAGTGTCTCCAACTGTGTTTGAATCCTCCAAACCCTTCCCTTTACTTTCTTGCAAGTTGCATGCTTTAATTTCCGCTGCCTATATACTCTTTGCATACTTGCTTGATTTGTGTGATGATTGCTTGACTTGTCCAAAGATTGTTAAAATCTGCCAAACTCTAAAATTGGGAAAAGGTTAAGTTTTTAATTGGTCAAGTAGTCTAATCACCCCCCTCTAGACATACTTCAAGGTCCTACAAGTGGTATTAGAGCTTTGATCTCCATTTGCTTTGATTTCCATACCTCTTGGTGGTCATAGCCTTGGTTTCACAACCTAGGAGAGTATGGCGTCTAGCGAGGGAAATTATCACCGTAGAGGTCCTTACTTTGATGGAACTAATTTTGTTAGTTGGAAGCATAAGATGAAAATGCATATTCTTGGACATAACCCCGCCGTTTGGGCTATTATTTGTATTGGCTTGCAAGGTGAATTCTTTGATGGGAGAGAGCCAAACCGTGAAGCTAACGCGGAAGAATTGAAGATGCTGCAATACTACGCTCAAGCTTGTGATATCATCTTCAACGGATTGTGCCCCAAAGAATTCAATAAAATCAGCCGTCTTGAGAATGCAAAGGAAATATGGGACACTTTGATTGATATGCATGAAGGTACCAACTCCGTCAAGGAATCCAAGTTGGATCTCCTCCAAAGTCAGCTTGACAAGTTCAAAATGAAGGATGGTGAAGGTGTCGCTGAAATGTACTCTAGGCTTGCTCTTATCACAAATGAGATTGCCGGCTTAGGGAGTGAAGAGATGACCGACAGATTCATCATCAAGAAGATATTAAGAGCATTGGATGGAAAGTATGATACCGTGTGCACATTGATTCAAATGATGCCCAATTACAAGAATCTCAAGCCAACGGAAGTCATTGGTAGAATTGTTGCTCATGAGATGTCACTCAAGGATAAGGAGGAACTTCACAACAAGTCAAGTGGTGCTTACAAAGCCTCGTGTGAAGCCCCCACATCATCAAGTGAGAAACAAACCTTCAATGAAGAATTGAGCTTAATGGTGAAGAACTTCAACAAATTTTACAAGAGCAGAAGCAAAGAAAGAAGCTCCAAGTCAAGGTCTTATCATGACAAAAGATCTTCTAGTCGAGAGCGCAATTACTACAATTGTGGGAGGCCTTGACACTATTCCAATGAGTGTACAACACCCTACAAAAGAAGAGAAGATTCTCCAAAAAGAAGAAGCAAAAGAGAAGAATCACCACCAAGAGAGAGGAGGAGTAGAGATGATCGTTATGAACGAAGACCTTCAAGGAGAAGGAAAGATTCGGAAAGGAAGGACAAGTCATCAAGGAGCTACACAAAACGAAGACATCAAGCTCATGTTGGTGAATGGGTATCCGGCTCCGACTCCGACCATCACTCCGAGAGAAGCTATCACTCCGACTCCGCATATACTCAAGATGAAGGCATTGCCGGTCTAGCACTTTTGTCAACCAACTCCTACGACATATTTGATTCACCAAATGAAGGAATTGGAAGATGCTTCTTGGCCAAAGGTCCAAAGGTAACTCATCCTGAGTATGTTGATTTCAATAGTGATGAAGATGACTTGCTTGTGGATGATGATTTACTTGTTGAAAACTCTAGTGATGAATACTATGATGAAACATCAATTAATCATGCTAATCAAACGAATGAAAATGATAAGGAGAAAATTGAGCTACTAACTAAAGAACTAAACACTCTTAAGTTGGCTCATGAAACTATCTTCGAAGATCATCGAGAACTTTTAAGGGCTCATGAGAAGTTACGCTTTCAAAAGCTCAATCTTGAGCAAGAGCATGAGTTCTTAAAAGCGATCAATGATGATCTCCGTAAGAAAAGTTCTTCTTACATTGCCAAGCGTTTACTCCTATCTACTTACATGCCTCAAGTCAAGTCTAGTAACAAGTACAAGAAAGATACTTCCTCTAGTAGTAACAATAACAATGTCATATCCAATAGTGTTGCTTCTAGTAGTTCTCTTGATTCCACTAATTATTCTCTTAGCCAAGTTACACTTGAGCAAGAAAATAGCTTATTGAAGGGAATTATAGAGAAAGGTTTTACAAGAGTCTTGCCGGGAGTAAGCAATTCGAGGAAATTGTACGCAAGCAAGGAAGGCACTGGAAGAATCAAGGTGTTGGTTTTGAACGAAAGTTCAATGCCAATGGAGTTGAGTGGGAAGAAGATCAATACCCCAAGACGAAGTTTGTTCCTCAACAAGAGAAGTATGATCCTACTTCTTTCAAGGGAACACAAGCTCAAGATGATCTTCCACCACAAGACCATAAAGGCAAGGACAAGCTTCAAGAGGAGAATGATGCATTTGAAGAAGCACCTAAGGCCTTGGTCAAGTGGGTTCCCAAGACTACGTCAAGTTCTACATCATCAAGTACAACCACAACTCCAAGGATTCCCATGAAGATGATGTGGATCCCGAAGAAGAAGAACTAGAGAGTTCTTGAGGGTGACTCCGCCAACATTCTTCACTCATATCTTTATGGCAAGAACAAGTGCAATCAACTTCCACATCTTGCACTAGTTTAAGGAGTCACAAACCCTCATCTTGGTAAGGCAAGGGACAAGGTAACCAAATGATTTCATGGACATCATTTTGTGTGTGCATCACTCTATGTCTATGGATATTCTTGTTTTGTTCCTTGTGGGACTAACCCGTGTAGGTATTGAAAGTGAAACTCACTCCAAAGGATTGCTCCAAAAGATCTACATCAACTTTGAGCATTCACATCTTCAACACCTACATGAAGTCATCATCGACAAAACCCAAGGTTAGTTCATCCCTCTAAGGGGGGATCTCACATCTAGGGGGAGCTTCACTCTAAGAATTGAGTCAAAGCAACTCTAATGGTGTGAACACATCAATGCATTATGTAAAAGTGGTAACCCCACTTGAGCTTAAACGATGAGTATGACCTATGATCAAATGTTCTCATTTGACTCCTAAGTCAATATACTCATATATAGATGACCTAGTCATCGCCAATTGCTTGATAGATGCTAGTTTTGGTTGTGCATGCTTTGTCACATATTGCATTTGTCATTTTATTGTGTGAGCATGTTGGTTGCATATTTTACTCATTCAAGGACATCCACTTGTTGTTTTGATTGTTTGGTTTCCTTTTCTTTGGCCAGGTGGATGGACAAGAATGCCTAAGAACCTTCTCTAGCTATCTATGCTTATCTGTCTCAAACTCTGTTCATGCTACATCACAAAATTTGATCAAGTCAGATTCGAACCACTCTGTGTGAGGAGCACTTGGAGTCCCCGATTCGTCATAGACTTAAACTGCCAAAACTTCTTCGTGATTCTCGGTCTGACCGATTCCTCCATTTTGGTCCCACCGACATCACTAAGTCGATCTAGGTTTTCTATCTCGGTGCAACCGATTTGAACTTTTCGGTCACACCGAGTTGCTGTAACTGTTAACAGTTATGCATCTCGGTGCCAGCGAGTTGTTCCACTCGGTCACACCGACAGGGTCGGGCTATATATAGTCACGGGCAATTTTTTTGGAAATTCCTCCAAACCTCTTCGCCCGCGCAATAACTCGCTCTGCCACTAGGGTCTCCGGATTGTCTCCTCGTCGCCAGCCGCCTCCTCTCGCTGGTCTCCGCCGCTGTCAACAGAATTCAACCCCACCGTTGCCGCCGTAGTGAGTTCATCGCCGCACTAGGGTATGGACTCGATCACTGTGCTATCCTCGTCCAATTCATAGCACATTGTGTTCTTATTGATTCTTGCCACCATTGAAACACTCCTATCCGGTCAATGCAATCCGTAGATTAGATGGGATTTGAAAATTTAGGGTTAGGTTTCCGCCGAAACCATCTCGGACCTACCGAGTTGAAAAACTCGGTCCCACCGATTTGGCTTACGCCATTGCACTAGTAACTCTCCGTCTGACTGAGAATTGATAATCAGTGCGACCGATTTTAGGACTTTGTGAAACCCTAGCAGTCTCGGTGCCACCGAACTGTGACTCGGTCCAACCGAGTTCATCAGTTTAGGTTCCAAAAACTGCTTTGATATCACCGAGTTTGAAAATCGGTTGATCCGAAATGCTTTCTGTGGAAAACAAAAACTGAACTTTTGAAGCATTCTTTTGCAAAAATCTCTGCATTTTGTGATGCTCATCCACTCTATCTCATCTACAACTCTTCACAGGGTCAGCAGTCAGTGTTTGCAGCATGTCAGACCAGAGTGACAGCCAGAACAGGTCACTAGAGGAGATTCACATGAGTGAGGGCACTAGTCCCTCCAGCACTTCAGATGAAGGTAGCAGAAGAACTCCTACAACCTGCCTAAGGCTGCTACAAGGCAAAGGAAGAAGAGAACTTCAGACTCTGAAGATGAGGATTATAGAGCTGAAGAAGATGAGGCTACCTCCAAGAAGGTAGTGCTCAAATAGGAGTATGGCTCAGCAAAGGATACAAAGCCAGGCATGAAGATCAAAAGGCCTACAGGAAGACAACCAATTTCCAAAGCCAGAGCATCAACTCAATTGCCTGAAAAGCCTGATCCCAAAGAGCCAGCCGCTGAAGGCAAGAAGAGGAAGGAAAGGGTCAAGAAGACCATGGCCAGAGTTGTTGGTCAACCTTCCATGATGGAAGAAGAAGAAGAGCTTGCTGCACCAGCACCAAATGCACCAAAGCTTATGGGAGATGCTATTAGATCAGGGGCTGCAACATCTAAGCCCAAGGAAGCACCCAAAGCTGCCCCCAAGGCCAAGTCTGCACCAAAGAGGAATACCAGGAGTATTCCAGCTGCTGAGAAGAACAAGGCCCCAGTGCCTGAGGTTGCTGAGGAGGAAGATGAAGAAGAAAAAGTTCCAAGGAAGCTCAAGCCTAAGATACCAGACCACAATGATGCCCATCCTGTGACTGAGGACATGAACATCAGAAAAGACTCAGGGTTGAGGCTATTGAGGATGGCAGATCGATATGCCACAAGGAGAAGAACTGTTGTTGATTACATGTTCCATACAAAGGAATAGCAGGACTTCTATGAGACAATTTTGTTGGATAAGAAGCCCATAGTTTGTGATATGATGTGGGTCGATTGGACTTACATGAAGGAAAATGAAGAGCATTATCCTGGAGTGCAAGACAGCTTTGTTGCTTGTGGAGTTGCAGACTTTGTTGGGCAAAACCTCACAATCTGGAATGATGATCTTATCATGCAATTCTACTCCACAGCACACTTCTATCCATATGGGAGAATAGTTTGGATGTCTGAAGGTACAAGGTACCAGTCAACAGTTGAGGAGTGGGCAAAATTGATAAATGCCCCAAAGGAAAATGAAGATGATCTAGATGTATATGCCAAGAAGAAAATGGGACACAATACCATGGCACACGTGTACAAGGAGATCGCAGACAAAGCCCTAGAGACTTTCTCATTTGTATTAGTCCACTTTCTTCTGTCAGGGCTGCCTACAATCAATTGGATCCTAAGGCACACTCTATTGCCTAAGTCTGGTGACCACAACATGATCAGAGGGCATGCAATCAATATGTTGCATTTATTTGATGTGCCTCAGAAATTCAAAGTCATGAGCCTTATAGTTGAAACCATTAAAAGGACTGCAGCAGATCAGAAGAGGAGTTGTTGATATGCCCCTCAAATCCAGGAGTTGATTAACTCAAAGATGGGAACTGGCAAATATCTATTGGATAGGGAACATTTTCCACTCTATCCATACTTTGAGGACAATGAGGTTGTCATGAATGAGGATGATCCATCACCAGTTCAAGCTCAAGAGAAGAAGGAGAAGGCAAGGAAGGAGAAGGCTGCCAAGATGCCAACTCAAGAGGAGGCATCTGAGTATTTCTTGAAGAACAAGCAGGAGCAGCTTGGTTACTTGATAGCATCATCTTGAGGATTGAGAAGGGATTGGCCACCCCTCACTCAAAATCAGGAGAGCCTGGAAAGAATCATGGAACTCAAATTTATGATCTTGATGTCAAGGTAACTAAGATTCAGTCTGTTGTGGAGCAACTGCAGGATGACATGCAGGAGAGGAAGGGCAAGACTACCACTAATGTCTTTTCTAGAGTGCCTAGAGCTCAGAGGTCAGCTGCTGTGCCAGTGCCAGACACCAGAGCAACATCATCTGCACCAGCTACAGCTCCTACAGCTCCAGTGCAACCAGCTTCAGCATCAACTCCAGCACCCTCTACATCAACTGAAGCCTTCGTCCAAGGAGCCATCTCTACACCACCAACTGAAGATCAAGCCTTAAAGTCGATCTAGCACTATGCATTTTCTATGAACTTTTGGTAACTTGTTGCCAAAGGGGGAGAAAAATGCATAGATCATAGGCTTCGAGAGAGAGTGTGTTGCTTTTGTTCTCTCTTGCTTTGTTGGTTCAAACTTGTTTGCTTTTGATTGCTTGAGATACTATGCTATTCTTGTGAGACATTGATGATCATGTGTTTGATCATAAGCTACACTTATGCATGTTTGATGATATTATCTTATCTATCTTATGTGATCATTCACTTTGCTTGGTGATGAGTGCATGTATTCAATCTTATTATTTTGAGTGCTCCACCAAGATGTATGTGACATGGAAGAGTAACCCATGAGCCTAATTCCTTGTGCATTTGCAGTCCAAAGCAAATCTTAAACTATGCACAAATTTAGGGGGAGCTCTTGCTTATCACATACTTCTCAAAGCGACGATGTTTTTCAATCTTAAATTATTGTCGAAGCTTTGATCTATATGTTGTCATCAATTACCAAAAGGGGGAGATTCAAAGTGCAACTATCCCTAGGTGGTTTTGGTAATTCATAACAACATATAGCTCATTGAGCTAATGCTATTCCAAGACTATTATTTCAGGAAGCTCAATGAATGGCATTGCATGGATGATGAAAGTGGATCCCTCAAAATATCAAGGACAAAGGATTGGCTCAAGCTCAAAAGCTCAAGACTCTACATTTTATATTTCAGTGATCCAAGATCACATTGAGTCTATAGGAAAAGCCAATACTATCAAGGAGGGATGAGGTGTTGCTTAATGAGCCTCTTGCTTCATGTGCTTAGTGATATGCTCCAAAACCCTCAACTACTTTCTCACATCCACATATGACCTAAACCTAAAGCCAAAATCGGTCACACCGATTCTTTCTATCTGGCGCCATCGAGTTCAGATGTCATAGCCACTGCCACAAACCCTAGGCAAATCGGTCTCACCGATAGGGATCTCGGTCTCACCGAGATGGGATTGTAATCTCTCTGTTTCCCTTCAAAATGTTTCGGTCTAACCGAAGTGAGCGATCGGTCCCACCGAGATTGCAATGTAAACTCTCCGTTTCCCTTTTGTAACATTTTCGGTCTCACCGAAAAGAGCAAATCGGTCCCACCGAGTTTACCTGACCAACTCTCTGGTTAGCTAATTACCAAAATCGGTCTTACCGAGTTTGTGTAATCGGTCTCACCGAGATTACGTTATGCCCTAACCCTAACCATATCGGTCCTACCGAGTTGCATTTCGGTCCCACCGAAAATCCTAACGGTCGCTAGGTTTACTAAATCGGTCTGACCGAGTTTGTTGATTCGGTCCCACCAAGATTGGTAAATTGTGTGTAACGGTTAGATTTTGTGTGGAGGCTATATATACCCCTCCACCTCCTCTTCATTCATGGAGAGAGCCATCAGAACAAACCTACACTTCCAACTTACCATTTCTGAGAGAGAACCACCTACTCATGTGTTGAGGCCAAGATATTCCATTCCTACCATATGAATCTTGATCTCTAGCCTTCCCCAAGTTGCTTTCCACTCAAATCTTCTTTCCACCAGATCCAAATCATATGAGAGAGAGTTGAGTGTTGGGGAGACTATCATTTGAAGCACAAAAGCAAGGAGTTCATCATCAACGCACCATTTGTTACTTCTTGGAGAGTGGTGTCTCCTAGATTGGCTAGGTGTCACTTGGGATCCTCCGACAAAGATTGTGGAGTTTAACCAAGGAGTTTGTAAGGGCAAGGAGATCGCCTACTTCATGAAGATCTACCGCTAGTGAGGCAAGTCCTTCGTGGGCGACGGCCATGGTGGGATAGACAAGGTTGCTTCTTTGTGGACCCTTCTTGGGTGGAGCCCTCCGTGGACTCGCGCAAGCGTTACCCTTCATGGGTTGAAGTATCCATCAACGTGGATGTACGATAGCACCATCTATCGGAACCACGCCAAAAACATCCGTGTCTCCAACTGCGTTTGAATCCTCCAAACCCTTCCCTTTACTTTCTTGCAAGTTGCATGCTTTAATTTCCGCTGCCTATATACTCTTTGCATACTTGCTTGATTTGTGTGATGATTGGTTGACTTGTCCAAAGATTGTTAAAATCTGCCAAACTCTAAAATTGGGAAAAGGTTAATTTTTAATTGGTCAAGTAGTCTAATCACCACCCCCCTCTAGACATACTTCAAGGTCCTACAGCTACCCCAAAGGGTTGTGGAATATTTGGGAATTTATAGGGCGAAGAGGCGGTTCAGGGTGCGCCCGAGGTGGGCAACACCCACCAGGGCGCGCCTGGCCTCCTGGCGCGCCCTGGTGGGTGCTGATCCCCTCGAGCAGCCCCCCCAGGTGCTTCCTTGGCCCACTGGCTTTCTTCTGGTCCATAAAAAATCCACAAGGAGTTTCGCAGTGTTTGAACTCCGTTTGATATTGATTTCCTGTGATGTAAAAAACAAGCAAAAACAGCAACTGGCACTGGGTCAAGAGGTTCGTCCCAAAAAATGATATAAAGTTGCTATAAAATGATTGTAAAACATCCAAGAACGATAATATAATGGCATGAATACTTCATAAATTATAGATACGTTGGAGACATAACAACCTGCACAAGCACCAGCACCTGCACCAGCACCTGCTCCTACACTGGCTCCCGCACCTGCTCATAGCATCCCGTCCTCCGTCTCGGATGTGCTCGGCGGTGCTTCATCTTTGGATGAGCTCGATGCCCTAACGTTACCTATCACACTGGCCCTCTTCAATAAATCTATAATCTCCCGTTTCCGTTGCCTTTCGGATGGCTCACATCGCAGACATGTCTTTTCAGGTCGACGCCCCGTGCACCATATCGTACGACATCAACGTCCAGAAGGTGGACGTGGGGAAGGCAATGATAATGAAGCCGAAGGAACAATTGTTCCACAGCCAAACGATCCCCCTTGACGTCTTCAAGGTTTCCATGGCCAGTGTCAAACTGGGCCACGAGAATTTGGTTCCTTCGAAACTAGGGGAGATGACGATGAGACCCGCGGCGGCTTCGCGATTCCAAGACATGGGTTGTGGCCAAAGAGTCTGCTTCATCTGGAGGCGGCCGGGAACACACCCACGACCACGCAGCCTCCGCAAGGTATGAACATCAGCACCCCACCTACCCAATTAGCATCGCCTGTCGTGCTGGGTGATAGCGGACTAGGTGAGGAAGAGGCTCCATTAGTCGCTGATGACATCACCATAGATGAGGATGACGATGACGATGACGATGACACTCAATAGTATCTCAATGCTGGCGCCATTGATGACGGAGGATTGATGGCTCAGCAGTATGAGTACTCGGGGTTTGAGCGTCATGAGTCGGTGCCTGAATTGCCGCCTCCGAAGCCTGAACGTACTATAGACGACATTCCACCAAAGAAGCATCGGAAGAGAGCGAGGAAAGGCAACAATAAAGCTGCTGCTATGATCCAGCCGCCTCCACAGCCTCGGGTTAAAGGTCGTATACCTGTCCACGGTGCGGCGAAATACCATATCCCCGGTGAACCAATCATACCTAAGGCATCAGTACAGGCCATACACATCGATCTAAGGAGACTTCATGACGATGTGATATGGAGAGAGAAAAGCTTAATCGCCTCGGAAAATCCCACTCTACGTTGTTAATGTGCCGCGGAAAAGGTTGTACGTCGACTCATTCCCCGCGGAGAAGTTCTTCCTTCGATTCGATTACATCTTCGACATGTTTCACTTGAAGAAGCTGGATTTTACGTTTGTCCGCCTTTATGCCTTGTACATGAACTACATCATTGGGATTGAGGAGATACCTTATATCTATGTCGCTGACCCTTACTTCATGCACAAGGGCTTCTTGGCATCTACGCAGAGCACTGTCAATACACGAGGGACTACATCGTCGATTTCATGGTCGCCAATAAGGACAAGGAGACAATTCTCGTGCCTTATCATCCCCTGTAAGTCATCCGCGCGGATATCCTTCCTTCGATTTCAAACATTCATTTCCACGGTGGAGGCTAATTAATTTGAGGTGTACTTATTTTGCGCAGACACCACTACAAGAAATATGTCAACTTATGACCTTCTGTCAGTGACCCTGGAAGAAATGGTCATAAATTTATGACCATTTTAGACCAATTGGTCAAAAGCTGTCCGGGGGGCTCCAAACCCTAAACCATTGCGACCACTTTGGTCAGAAAGGTCGTAATTTCCTTACACGAAATGGTCATAAAGCAAACAGCGCTAGTACGCTACCTTATTTCTAGTTGTTAACGACTAATATAGATGGTCATAGCCTTGTAAATTGTGGTGGGTTGCGATGACTAGGCGCCACCTCATCAGTTTTGCCTATGTGTCATGTCCATGTGGCAGTTTTTGCCCTAGGTTGTGAAGCAACCTATATTTCTGTCATTCCCGAAATTCCCAAACAAATCTCATAAATTCTTTGGGTCATATCTTCGTCAAATATGTAAAAACCTTCCTTTCCTAGTTCAAAAATAATTCAAAAATATTCATTTTCCTATTCTGTTCAGAACAACAGTTTGTGAAGAAAGTACCACTTTGGCATGTCCAAATAGTATCCATTTTCTACAGTGCTTTCCTATGCCCAAATAACCATCCTCCACCAAATGCCAGCTCAATCCATTCATTATTTTGAGCCGAGCTTCAACATTCGTATTTATGTCCAATTTGGTGGTTTGCAAAGCAAGTACCACCTAGGCTCCTCCTTTTGAGCTGAAATTTTTTGAAGACGGTCTTCTTAGTAACTGATCATCCTCAGCCAAAACTCATGGCCATTAGCCATGTACATTTCCCGTACCGCTAATCAAACACTTGGCTGCTTATTCATGTTTAAGCATCGATCGGTCTTCTCGTGAGAATATTATGTTGTGATTTTCTTCCTAGCACCTACTTGGGGAGTTCCCAAACCACTAGACATGCCTAGGCCGCCCAGAACACATGGCAACGCCACGGTCACGCGGTGACCACGCGGCGGGCATGCGAGCTTACGCGCTCTAGAGTTGGGGCCCTCGGCCACCGTCGAAACCTCGATGTCTCTCCATCAAACCATGTATTTCTGATTAAATAGGTACTTATGTAACTAGAAATGATTTTTGGAAATAATAAATAGCAAACTATGAGGCAGCTGCAGTTCAAATTTGACCCGCTTCCAACTGAATCGACGGGAATTTGTCTTCTTCACCAGAGGTGGATCAAAATTTTTGACACCCAACCATTTTGTCAATTGTGCATTAAATACGTCCTAATATTTTAGAAAATTGATTTGGTCCAATTTTGCAACAATTATTTGTTAGTTCCTTCACAAAAAAACCTCCTTTCGGGCACTCAAAAAATGGAAAATGGTTTTTTCGTCCAACGAAAATGAAAACTTTCTTAGGCAACATTGTTTGCCATTCCAATATGCACCCTTGTGCACAATATGAGATCATTTGAACAAACTATGCCATAAATGTGGCCATAAGATTGATAATTTGGCTTGAAAGCCATTGATCTCCACACGTGATAGCTCGTTTCTGATAACACATTTTTAAAATAATTGTCGTATTACAAGTTTATTACTTTTACTGGGAACTTGGCCACATATGATGACACAATGCAAAGGTTTCCTTTTTTTATTTTATTTTTGAATTTTTTATGCCCGTTTCAAAATGCGGTCAAAACGGCGGGAATGACCGTTCCTAGCTAGTGGTTGAATCCTGGAATTTTGTTGGTGTTTCTCTGATTAAATAGATACTCATGTACCTATAAATGATTTTTGGAAAAAATAAAGAGCAAACTATGAGGCAGCTGCAGTTCAAATTTGACCCGCTTCTAGCTGAATCGACGGAAATTTGTCTTTTTCACCAGAGGTGGATCAAAACTTTTTACACCCAACCATTTTGTCAATTGTGCATTAAATATGGCATAGTATTTTATAAAAATGATTTGGTCCAATTTTGCAAGAATTATTTGGTAGGTCCTTCACAAAAAAACTCATTTCGGGCACTCGGAAAATGGAAAATGAATTTTCCGTGCATAGAAAATGAAAACTCCCTTAGGCAACATTATTTGCCATTCCAAGATGCACCCTTTTGCATAATATGAGATCATTTGAACAAACTATGCCATGAATGTGGCCATAAGATTGGTCATTTGGCTTGAAAGTCATGAATCTTCACGCATGACAGCTCATTTCTGAGAACACTTTTTAAAAAGAATTGTCGTATTACAAGTTTATTATTTTTCCTGGAAACATGGTCACATATAATGACACAATGCGAAGTTTTTCCAATATTTTGTTTTTTTTTGAATTTTTTATGCCCGTTTCAAAATGCGGTCAAAACGGCGGGCTTGACCTTTCCTAGCTAGTGATTGAATCTTGGAATTTTTTTGGTGTTTCTCTGATTAAATAGATACTTATGTACCTATAAATGATTTTTGGAAAAAATAAAGAGCAAACTACGAGGCAGCTACAGTTCAAATTTGACCCGCTTCCATCTGAATCGGCAGGAATTTGTCTTTTTCACCAGAGGTGGATAAAAACTTTTAACACCCAACCATTTGGTCAATTGTGAATCAAATATGGCCTAGTATTTTATAAAAATGATTTGGTCCAATTTTGCAACAAATATATGGTAGGTCCTTCACAAAAAGAACTCAATTTGGGCATTCGGAAAATGAAAAATAAATTTTCCGTGCAAAGAAAATGAAAACTCCCTTAGGCAACATTGTTTGGAATTCCAAGATGCACCCTTGTGCACAATATGAGATCATCTGAACAAACTATGCCATGAATGTGGCCATAAGATTGATCATTTGGCTTGAAAACCCTGAATCTTCACGCGTGATAGCTCATTTGTGAGAACACTTTTTTAAAATAATTGTCGTATTACAAGTTTATTATTTTTCCTGGAAACTTGGTCACATATAATGACACAATGCGAAGGTTTCCCAATTTTTTGAATTTTTTTGAATTTTTTATGCCCGTTTCAAAATGCGGTCAAAACGGCGGGCATGACCGTTCCTAGCTAGTGATTGAATCTTGGAATCTTTTTGGTGTTTCTCTGATTAAATAGATACTTTTGTACCTAGAAATGATTTTTGGAAAAAATAAATAGCAAACTATGAGGCAGCTGCAGTTCAAATTTGACCCGCTTCCTACTGAATCGACGAGAATTTGTCTTTTTCACCAGAGGTGGATCAAAACTTTTGACACCCAACCATTTGGTCAGTTTTGAATAAAATATGGTCTAGTATTTTATAAAAATGATTTGGTCCAATTTTGCAACAAATATATGGTAGGTCCTTCACAAAAAGAACTTAATTCGGGCACTCGGAAAATGATTAAAAATAGCTAGAAAGATCAAAAATGTATAGAAATTGGTCCTTATCCATAAAATGTGGTCTAAGTCTAGTGAAAATTTGTGTGGTGCCATTTTGCAAAATATTTTTGATAGCTACTTCACAAAATTCCTCTATTTTTAGTATTTAGATACTTTTTTAAAACACTGGTTTTCTGAACCAGTCAGGACTCTTCCCACGGATCGATGACATGGCGCCCATCCATCCATCCATCCATCTATCTATAGAAAAAAGGAAAAAAGAAAAGAAAAAGAGATACCCCCACCCGCAGCCCAAACCCTAGCTCAGTTTCCATCCCCCCATCGCACCACTCCTTCCTCGTCCCCATCTCGTCGCCGCCGCCACGTACGGCGGCTGATCCCGGCGACATCCAGCGTAATCTGCGGCTCCCAGCACACCACCGCGACCCATCCCCTCCGCTCCATCCTCCCCTCGGACTAGATCCGGCACGCACGTCCCCATCGACCAGATCGACCGCACCCTCCATCCCAGCCCCGGCTATGCTGTAGATCGAGTACAGCATCCATGGCGTCGCGGCTGGCGAGTCCATCTCCTCCATGGTGTCCTCCTCCGCGTCCTCTGCTCTAGCAGCCAAAGAGCGGCGGGTCCATCTCCTCCATGGTGGCCTCCTCCGTGTCCTCCGCGGCGGCCGCGGCCGCGGACTACACGCGCCGGGGCGAGGCCTTCGGGGCCAACATGGTCCCTTCTACACGCCTCCCTCTACCACTCGCTCTGGCCCCCTTGATACAAATCCTCTCCTTCCTTCTCTCCCTTATTCTCTCGTTTTTCTCTTGGTAGGATTCGATCTGGAGCAGCGACCGCCCTCCACGGACGACGGCATCACCATGGAGATGGAGCCGCTGCAACATCACCAACTCACCCCATGCATGCAGTGCAGGCAGAAGAGGATGATGCCCAGCTATGGAATTTGAGCGACAGCTGCTCAAGGTCCCCTGGTCTAATCAGTTTTTTTTCATGTGCCATTTCTTTTTGTGTTTATTTCTGACCAGCGGACTTTTGGATGAATTACTAGAGATCTGGCCAAAATGAGACGCTTGTGTTGTCACCTGTAGGTTTGTCCTTGTTCCCAAATGAGACGCTTGTGTTGCACATTTACTAGCAGTGAGTTCATAAGTCTGTGTACAGATGAGGCTAAAATGATAGTAATTTTGATCTAATAGATGGACGTTTTTGGTTTTATGTCATACTAGTAGTCAGTCGCCGCAGTAGTCTGGGTTGACAGATCGGCTGCTTCATATGTTGCTGCTGGTGAGAGGGATTGAGGGGGAGAGAGAGAGAGATGCTTCATACACTGTTGATGTGTATGCACCCTGTGTCGTGCAATGCGCGAGGCAATTCACAGATTGAGATTATTTTTGTGTGCTTGGTGAGATTTGGATAGTTTTTTTTTGCTCTGTTTGTCTAGAGATGGAGTCTGTGTAGATAGAGTTCATTAGTTTCTGGTGTATTTGTCTTCATTTAGCAAAGTTCAGAAACGCAATCTTCTGCCCTGTGTCTCCAGGAACCATAATCTTGATGTTGTTACTCTCGTCCCCTCAGGGTCACTGTATTTCAGGCGACTCCAGTTCTTCGGCAGTTAAATGGAAGTGCCCGCCCTACCAACAAGATGACGACGGCGACGACGACGGTGGCGCCTATTCAAACTCTCACAACGAAATCAACTCATGGAATAGCCTTTCCGAGGTACATACTACCTCCGTTCGCTACTGTAAGATGTTTTGGATATTTCAAAATAGACTGAATATGTGGACTAAAATAAGCGAACAAATACACTAAAACGCGTCTACATATATTCGATTCAGAAAAAAAGTTAGAACGTCTTATCATTTGGAATGGAGGGAATAATAGTTTGCTTTGACTGTACATTATGCTCCCAGACTATTCCGGTTCTGTTTGGTCAAAGGAATTGCAACATTGTTTCTCGTCTTAATTAGACCTAGTTAGTGGGGTGCCAAACATTCAGACGGATGTCAAGCTTGCTACATTACATGTTTATTTTAGTTGGTTAACCACACCAAGTTTGTGTTCTAGAAAACAATGTTGCACTATTAGCCCAGTGATGCCATCGTCCTACTATAGAAGTAAACATGCACCATCTCTAACCAGCTACTGACCATAGTCATGTCCTAGTCCACTTTCTTAACACAAGATTATAGTGCCACTACATATGGGTCGTTTTTTTGCCCCACTACTGGTTATTGACGCCATCTTGGGCTGTAGTTGCGAATGCATCTCTGTGGCAATGGATTCTCTCTAAGGCTTTTGCTCTTTGGTGTCACCCTGCTAGTGCATCACTTAGCATAGTCTGTATGTTAAGATGCTCAAAGCGAAGGGCGCGATAAGTTTTTCCTTTGCATATGATTGGTTACTGATGATGATACTGCTTCTGGAATAAATAGGTGGGATCGTCAAGGTCCATTCAAACCATTGCATTTGATGAATCCGGCAAGATTATCTTTTATTCACTCCATACTCTATAGACATTTCAGGTACACTTAACCTATCTTGCATATGATTGCTTTTTTTTGCAGGTTCGTGAAGAGAGATGATCTGGTTTTGTGAAGGAAGGGCGAGAAAGATTATGTGGGGATCAGATTGTCCATGGCGACCTAGGAGGAGCAGCACCATCTCAGGTTCGTCACGTGCTCCTCTACTTCTCTTATCTTCTTCTTCTCCATCTCCCCATCTAATTAGTGTGTTCCTTTGCAGGTTGCTCCGGTCTAGTTGTGTGAAGCAACACGCAAGGTCTGCTACTGCTGTTGTGCTCCCTTGAACGATCTGGTGAAGGACAATTTGGTCCATAGGTCGTCCCCCCATGCTATCTCTCTCTGCTGCATAGTTAGGTTCAGTTTTTTTGTTCTCTTTCTAGTTTAAGCGTAAGTAGATTCCAGTAGGTCTCTATGTATGTAGCTCATGAGTTAGAACATTTAATCTATTTACGGACTGCAGACTTGCTATGTCATGTGCAAACTTGCTTGCATTCAGTTCAGAAAATTTCTGAATTCTCTATTGTTTGCTTTCACTCAATGATTGTGGTACTAGTAGTCAAATTAGATGCCTCCTTTGTTGTAATTCACTCGTTTCCCTGTCATGGTTTATCTTGAATTTTGGTAGTGTGACAAACACATTAGCAAATCTAAATAACTTTGACATATTTGCTGTATTATCTTGCACTGGATTGGCACCTTTCATTACCCTGCTTTTATGCTTATACCTGATTCACAGTGCTTCAACACAGATTTATCCTATGATTATACCTGAGACATTAGTTTGTTTTTATGCTTTTGTTTCCCACAGTGCTTCAAGCTTGTTTATTAGCTCGATTTGTTGTTATTCTGTTTAACAGGAGCAGAAGCAGCTCATATGACTCTATTGTTGTTCTTGACCTACTGTTGCTGTTGTTGTAGGAGGCGCACGCCTAGGAGAAGAGAGGGCTCATTCCACTTGTTTGGAAGAGAAGACAATGAAGCATGGTGGTTATCTGGATAATCTGCCTTGTGTTTTGGTTGTACTTTGTACCTAGTTATATTGTATTCTGTAGTAGTCAGCACATTCTGGAGCAGAATCCAGTGAAGTTGTAAAATTGTAAGAAATGTGAGAAATATACTTTGTACCTAGTTCTGTTTCATTTGAAATATTTGTCATTTATGTACTGTGAGAAATGGAAAGCTGATGAGTTCTTTGATAAAAAGCGATGTGGCTCCACTGCGAGGAAAAATCTGACAATTGGGATCCATCTAAAAATTGGACCACAAAAAAACCCTCGAAAATAAAAATGAAATGGACCGCAAAAGGCCATGCCTAGAAAATAAAAAGGCCAAATTGTTGGGCCAGGCCCATGTAGCTAGAGAAAATTAATAGAGAAAATATATAGTAAAAAGGCCGAATTGTTGGGCTAGGCCCATGTAGAAAACCAAATTGGACCGGGTTGAATCTTGTGCCACATCAGCTTGCCACGCTGGATGCCTACGTGGCCTGGGGAGGTTGCTAGTGACCAAAACGAAACAATAGACATATTTTGGTCGTAAACGTCTTCGACCATTCCAGAAGAAAGGTCGCTATAGTCAGTTTATGACGGCCAGCTTTTGACCTTCTGTTTTTGGTCACAAAAAGGTCGCAAATGGAAATTTGTGACCTTTCAGTGACCAATAGTGGTGGTCACAAGTTGACATATTTCTTGTAGTGCACGGGCGCGCCATCCTCGTCATCCTTTATGCCCGATACTCCCATGCTCTTTACTTGGACTCGTAGAAGAACATGAACAAAAAGGATTAAACCCACATCAAGTATGTTCTCGACAGTGCTATCTTTTTCTATGGCATACGGGGTTGAGAGATCAAGGACAAGAAGAAGAGGAGCGGTAGGCCCGCCTTCGGCCATAAGACCGACTTCTGCTGCATCCAGCAACCGAGTGATACTCTTAGTGATGGATTCTATGTCCTACACCACATGCTGGAGTACAGACGGGATTGACAAAACCTTCGCATGTCACCTACATTCGGGGATGCCCATATTCTGCAGTGGGCAAGGAACGTAGGAGATATCGAGGATCATCGGCTTCGAGTTGAGTTCTATCACATCCAGCGCGAACTTGCCCAAATCATCATGAAGGAGGTCCTCGAAAAAACAGGGTTGTTCTACGAGGAAGGGCAAATGTCGCGGGAAGACGTCCGAACATGCGTAGCCGCTCAGTGTCTCGACCTAAAGCCTTTCACTAAGCTTGGGGACTATCTCCCTGACTTGGGGGGATGGAACGACATGTTTGAGTGATTGTCGATATATAGTCCATACTTTCTGTATGACGAAACTTTGAGTTATGCACGGCAAAACTTTATTTGTGATGTAATTAAACCATCCTCCTAGACTAGCGAAGATCACTCTAGTTAGGGCATTTTGGGTACGATGAACTTTGTTATTTATGCTTATGATATATTGCTTCTGTTTTTGCCAAGTCTGTTTGTTTCTGTTGCTCAACTATATATGTTGCATATCATCAACTCATGTGACGATGCAGGTGCATAGATCATCGATGGCGAAGAAGTGCTACGCCAGGAGTATACGATGAGTGGCCGGAGTGTCAAGCCCAGGTGTACCGGTTTCCGGTTTCTGAGCGACAGCCAGTAGTTAGTTTAGGTTCACGCTAGTGCGAGAGAGGGATACGAACTCATGTACTGCATAGTCCCGCTCTCACTCATAGTGATAGCTCTTCTCGCATATATCATTGTTTAGATGGATGACGATGTAATTGCAAGAACTTGTATCGCTATTTTCGAGATGATGACGAGAGACCACTTTGTGTCGGATGATGATTATGATGATGACATGATTTGATGCTATGATTACATTTGTATGTGTATGATATGCTAAAGATTATTGTATAAAGCATGTTAAAATACAAAACAAATATGGACAAAAAAAACAAAAACTAATAAAACTAACAGTAGCGAGGGAGTACAGTTAGCAGCAGTGTGCCCTTAGCAGCAGTGCGCCCTTACCAGTAGCGCGCCCTAGATTAAAGCGCTACAGATATTAGCAGTAGCGTGTTGTGCCAAAGCTCGCTGCTACTAGCGATGTATAGCAGTAGCGTGGGTCAGCACGCGTGGTGCCCCACTCTACTGATACACCTAATACGCGCGCTACCGCTAGGCTTTTCCCTAATAGTGCGGTAGGGCAAGTTTGGATGCACTTTTTATCACATCAATAAAATGGACACTTTTTTCACACACTAGCATCACCATGCCAAGCATCCATGATAAAATTCATTGAGTTCTCACATTTTGTGCATTTTCTAATGTTTTGGGTGAAAAAACCGCATACATTACACAACATGTGTTAGGTGTCCGAATTCCTTCAAATTTTGCATGAAGACCTGCCATTAGTAGGCCCACGTGCTGGCAAAATTTGATGTCATTTCATGCATGGCAAGAAGTACACCATGTTTAAAGGTGGTGGTTCGGGTAGGCCGGTAGGGTAAGTCTAGATGCAAATTTTTTTCACATCAATAAAATGGACCCAATTTTTTTCACAAGCTACCATCACCATGCAAAGCATCCATGATAAATCTCTTTGAGTTCGTACATTTTATGCATTTGGTAGGATTTTTTCGGTGAAAAACCCCAGAAACACTATTTGAACGTGACGCAATGTGCGTTCGGTGTCCAAACTCCTTCAAATTTTGCATGTAGGCCTCTCATGAGCATGCCCACATGCTGGCAAATTTGGTATCATTTCATGCACGACTAGAAGCACACCATGTTCAAAGGTGGTGGTTCATGTAGGCTTGTAGGGCAAGTCTAGATGCATTTTTTTCACATCAATAAAATGGACCCAATTTTTTTGCACACTGTAGCATCACCATGCCAAGCATCCATGATAAATTTCATTGAATTCTGATATTTTATTCATTTTCTAAGGGTTTTCCGGTGAAAAACCCTAAAACACTAGCCGAATGTGAAGCAACATGCTTTTATAAATGTCTATGAATTTGAAAACAATCATGGGATTTTATAAAATGTTTGTAAAAGTTGAAAAGAGTCCCTAGATATGGAAAAAAGCTCATGAATTTGAAAACAAAGTTTGAGAATTTAAGAAAATGTTCACGAATTTAAATTGAGCAAAGTTTGGGTTCGGCGGAATGTTCTGTTTCAGAGTACCTTTTTCGACATCATTCAAATGGACCAAATTTATTCTATGACGTTGTATCACCATTCCAAGGCACCATGACAAGTTTTTTTGATTTCATCAATTCTGCATTTTCAAATAATGTTCGTGCTTTCAAAATTTATTTGGAACTTAAAAAATAGTTATGTATTCAAATTTTCTCTACACAAATGCAATAAATGTTCGTGGAAATTCAAAATAAATTGGTTTCAACTCTTTTTTCATATTTTTTATTTTTTTCCTGAAATTTCATAGTGTTTTTCAAAAAATATTCATGTTTCAAATTTTGTTTGTTCTTTTTATAATATGTTCATGTTATGACATTCTGAGCAATTTGGAAAGATACCAACAACTTTTTGATATATTTGTACATTTTTTAAAATGCAAATATTTGTATGTTATAAAAAAAATTAAAAGCATACATTTTTTAAATTTTGGAAAAAAATATAAGCATGTGCATTTTTTGAAAACTAATAAAGATACGAAAAAAGTGAAAAGAGAAAATGAATAGAAAAAAAAAGAGATAGTGATTAAAGGGCCGATTTAACAATGGGCAGGCCCAGCAGCGAACTGAAGTAGTAGAAAATACGAAAAAGAAGCAATTACACGGAAGCAATAGGATGTCCTAATGGGTTAGTGTAGTTGTCCTTAGACCAAGAGGTCTTGAGTTCAATATGTACTTGCACCTTTTTTCACTTAAACAGAAAGTGAAAAACAGCCGAGGGCGCCGCGTATGTGTACACAGGCAGCGTATTGGCAAGGGTGAAAAGACTATCTTACCCTTTATTATGAAGGGATATAGAGAGACCTGAGCCGTCAATGTGTTTAGGGGTTGTACCGAAGCAAAAGTGTGGTGAACTATGTATCAAAATGTCATTCATGAAACAAAAAGAAATGTGTTTTTGATGATAAAAAATGTAAACATAGGACTCCGGCCGGCCGTGGCGGACCAGATGCGTCTGTGCGGTTTGACGACGTATGGCCAATGCATCCAGGAAAATGACCGAATGCCGCCCCATTACCTACCCAAACGGACGTCCATTGGGGGTCTTGCCTTAAATAGTTAGGGCGGGCTCGAAGCCGCTTCAATGCGGTACAACGGTGTGTGTAGGCTTCTCAGTCAGCGTGTTCACATTGAAGTGGCCCCACTCTCCTGTCCAATCACATCTCTTGACATGAATGTGTGGTGATGTTTTGAGAGCGTGAGGCACGACAATGAGTTCGGGTGGAACCGCATAGTCGGACGCATACAATTGCATTGCATGAGTCTGTACACCTGCAAACTTCCCTAGATTTGATGCCGGAATTCAGATGCGCGAAACTGGTGTGACCCCAAAGGACATACCAAGGAAGGCTGAAGCCGGTGTGTGACGCGACATGCAGTGCATCGTGTGTGGAGTGGATCACGAGAAATGTGCAGCTAGCTAGGCCTAGCACACCTAGCTAGCAGGAAATCTGGACGGGACATCATGGCACGGCGCAGGCGGATCTCGTCTTGATGTGATGGTTTCTGCCCACCGTCCTAGTTTGTTTCTCGTCATGGCACGGCGCAGCCGGATGATGAAAATTGTTTGTGTGTAGATTACATGCCTTGACGTACTAGACTGTTGGTAGATTTGGTGGTTGGAGTTTTTCGCTTCTTTTTTCTACACGTACAGAAACGAGAAGTACAACGGGGGATCCGATCGATCTCCCATGTACACGCATATTCGTTTTTCAATGGAGAGTAGAGAGAAAAATGCATCATTGCTTTGATAATTGAACTAGAATGCGAGACAGAGTAGACTGAAAATTTAAGATGCAGGATCCGGTTCAGTACGACCATCACCACTTGAGTAGTACTGTGATGCCTTTAAATTTGTTCCTTGTTTGGGCCATGCACGCGTTGTACTTGCAGGTCTGCGTGATTGGATCCTACCTCGCGGGAAATGATTGGGTCTATAAACGTTCGTAATCCTACACTAGAGTGACATAACTACTCTAGAGTGACATAATTAACTGAGAGAAAATGATGAGAGAGAGAGAGAGAGAGAAACGTTACGGACTTGCGGTCCGTGGGGCAGGCAGGGCAGACATGACCCGGAAAGATATGCATGGCTCCCCTCTCTTCTTCACCTCACATCAATCGATCAACGCTGCAGATTCCGGTTGCAATGGTATATACACATGTCAGATTTGCCCACCGTCCTACATCGTGGCTGCATCTTTTTCTTTTCTTTTCTGTAGTAGAGCTTCATTGCTTGCTCTTCAAAGCCAAAGACACGCCACGGAGTGGTGTGTGCATCAATTGAGTGTGGGCAGTTGATCAGATCCAGGAGACGATCGATGCCAAAAAAAAACACGCAGAAAACCAGACGCAAGGAGAGGTAGAAATCTGTAGGAAAATTAACTTGCTCTCGTGATGATTGCAAAGATGATCAACTAGCTAGGGCTAGGCAAAGCAACTTTTGCGCGCACACACGCCTGGCCGGACGATTCGAGCTGATCGCTTGCATTTGTCGCGGCTTGCTTTGCATCGGCCCACAAGAGGGGGGTACAGGAGATGAGATGAGATGAGAGGGTTAAAGGCGCGGAGTGTCATTGGTGGGAACTGGCACTGCCACCCTACCGGCCGGCGCAGCTTTGCATGCAGCACAGCCTGATCCACACTGCCACAGATTCGCCAGCATGCATCTCGATCTCGGTGCCATGATCAAGTTGCAGTTGCAGTTGCACGTCTAGGAGTAGTAATCACCAAGGCTATCCCATGTACTCCTAGTATCCATATGATCACCGATGATCCACTAACGCGATGTGGAGGGATCAAGCAGTGGCAGTGCCATGCAGGATATACTGTACATACGTACGTACGTAGCAGGGCAAATACATGGGCAGTCTTTCTGTAGTGGACGTGGTATCTCACACACACAGCAAAAAAAAAACAGAGCCAGGAGAGGAGTTTGGAGACGGGTAGGAGTAATTTGCATCGGCAATGCTACACATACAAACGATTTACAGGCTTTTACAGGATGGTTAACCTTGATTGGTCAATACGTGAGCGGGGCGGTCCACCCCCCTGAAAATCAGGAGGGGAAATCAGGGGGGGAAGGTTTGTGATTGGTTGTTAGATGAAAGGAGCGTGTAAAAGCATATAAATCTTTGTATGTCTAGCATTTTTGTACTCACTTTGCATGCATGCACGGGATCGGGAGATCGGTCGTATCTGCGATGGGATTCGCTCGGGTTTCCACGGCCGTCCCTTTCGCTGCCGCGGCACCATGCGCGCGCCCCGGCCGTCCGGCAGCCGCTTGCGGCAGCAGCACCGTGCCGCTCCCTGTGGCACTGGCAGTGCCATTGATCATGCCTTGCGCGTCGTGTCTGCCTGCCACCGCAGATGCTCCTCACCTCAGCGTGTAGCAGCAGATAGATGCTGCTGGTGTGCACTCTAGCTTGGTCCCCTGGCCTGACTAGCCATGGAGGGAGGAAACAAAATCTGCTTTTGACTCTGGAGAGGCCCAAAGGGAGGGCTGGGTAATTGCACTGCAAACAGAAACATACATGTGTCTGCACTAGCCGTTCCAGACTTGAGTCACCATAATGCAGCCTTCGTATTTTCTTTTGCTTTTATTTGAAATTAGTAGCTATAATACTATATGCAGTCAAACAAAGAAAAAAGTAGATTAAGAACAAGCCACATTCAAAATATACTTAAAAGGATTTTATAATAGGAGCCAAAATCTATCACTGATTTACATATAATTTGTAACTTCAAATGTCATTAAGCGGCAATTGCAAAATACTAATAAAATACAAGCAATGTCGCTATTCGAATTTTTAGCTGCTAGTTGCCCATCGTCGGAGTCGAGCGTCTCAACAGCTTTCCAACAACAATCAAGTAAGCGTTGCCGCTTGGCCTCCTCAAAGGAGCGGCAAGCCCAAGATGCAACTTCTCCTATGGATCGTGGGGGGCGGGGGCTCCATTTCACGGACAGAGAGCTCAGGCACGACCCCGATTGGATCCTCGGGACAGGCTCGATGGGGATAGGGACGACGGGCACGACAACGTCCTCTTCGTCAGATGAGTTGTACCAGCGACGCGGCACGGGGGGGGAGGCATTGTGATGGGGTGATGGCGCCTGATCCAGGGCGGCCGCCACTGGAGACGCCAGATCACACGCAGCCACGCGGTTAGTGGGGCCTGGGGAGAGGTTGCACCGCCAGAACGGGGCCTCTTGGACAACAAGTTTAGCCAATAGTTTGTGGCACGTCGCACTGTGGTGTTGAGCTCATCGCGAAGAGGGGAGGACGCGGCGGAGGGTTAGTGTTGCGATGGGATGGCGAGCGGGCCAGGGAGAAATGAGTTGCTTGATGGGGATCCGAGGGCTTTCCGGCGGAAATTCGAGAGATCAATCGCGCCAATAATGGCAACTAGGCCGACGATGTTTTAGAGGTCACGTTGTCAATGATTTTTCTGTGCGGGTGTGAGTTGCACGACTGGCAATGCCACCTAAAACAAAGAGCGTAGGGGTGGAGGCGTGAAGAGCAAGAAGGTAAAGTTTCTTTCGTGCGCGAGCAGTTGAGTTTGGAATGCACTCCAAACCAGCCCTTGGCAAGCTCCAAATATGGAGTCTACAAGCTTGACTTCAGAGCGAGCTCCTAAAACTTTGACGATAGAAATGTTTCTAGCAATTATGTTAGTTTTTTTACGATATAATTTTGTGTGTTTTCATCAAAATAGCAGTTATTATGGCGATCAGCATAAGTGACGCATATATATGCTAGAGTTGCTCTTACACTTATTATTTAGCACACTCACACCGAGTCCTCCTACTCGCTATGGGCCCAAGAGAGGCCACTCGTGCAGCACCTTGCACTATGGGCTAGGCCCAGTAGTGTTTTTTTTCCAGCGCAACCGCTAGTGTAATTTAGTTTGCTCCACTTTTTTGTCGTACCTCTTCGCTAAAATAAAGATATTCATGAATTTTAAATATGTTTGGAAGTTTCAAAACTATTCATGAATTCAGAAGAGTTTACTAATTTCCGAAAATGTTTGTGAATTCTAGAAATGTTCGTAAAATATGAAAACAAACACATGAATTTAAAAAGTTCATGAAAAAATGTACATAAATCCATAAAATATTTCTCAATTTGAATAAATGTTCATGAACTAAAAAATTATTGCCCCCCAAAAAATATTTGGAATTTCTAAAAAAATATACTCAATAAAAAACTTGGGCAATTTATAAAATATTCCTTAATTTAAAAATAATTGCACTTTTTAAAGAAGGTATTCAAAAAATGTCCCTGAAACGAAAACCATGAAATCCAAAAGTATTCACAAAATAATTACTTAATTTTGAAAAACATATATTCTTGAAATCGAAAAATATTTATGAATTTAAAAAATTATTTATGAGATTTTTTCAATGTTCCAAATTTCCTAGAAAAATCAAGTATTCAAATAATATTCCTTCATTTTTTAAAAAAATATTCACAAAATTTAATGAGGTTTAAAAATTAAAAATAGAGGAAAATAATGGGGAAAAGAGAAGAAAAGAAAAAACAGAAAAAAATAAAAACGAAAAGAACAAGAAAAACGTCGGAAAACATAGTAAAAAAGAAAACATGCTATTGGGAAAGTTCTAGAACCTTCTAACAAACTGAGAGTAGGAGAGTCCTTGGAAGTTTAGTTGGGCCGCCCCTTATCTGTGTGCAGGAACCACTGGACAAACATCTACCGAATAGGAATTGCCACTTACACATGTTGAAACTGCAGTTCCCGCATTGATCTCCTTATTAGATACACATGTTCTCAAAAAAAATTGATACGCATGGTTGGCATGTAAACTAACTCCAAAAATGACAGCTATGACTAGGCAATACAATAAAAAAGGCAGCAAAAACACACCGCTACGTAAATGATCAGTTCATGCAAATATGAGTAGAAAATAATAAAAACAGAACTACCTTCTACAATGCACGACATTACAAATAATAAGCAAATTTTGCAAAGGGGTTGTTTAGTAATGTGATAATAATTGAGTGGAACTGGGGCGTAAATATGGGGGAAAAGTAGAGGTATGTTAAAGAGACGAAAGGGCAGTGTACATATTACAATTATGCCGGCGAGTGAGAGCAACGTGAATAAAAAAAAGAAACACATATAGTATAATTTGCAAGCATGGTACGGAAAGAAACTCAATATTCATATGACACAATATGGCAAAATGCGAGAACGATTAAAATTTGGTAACTCAACATTGAGGATCTTGGTATGAAGCAGGGATCATTGCTAATAGTAGATATAATAACTAAACTTTGCACTAACAAGAGAACGCATCTGTTGTGTTGTGTTGCCAACGTATAATCTGGATTGATTACGGGTTGATGAATGGAAGCGATTTTCTAGCTAAACCAAACAACATTATTACAATGTAGAAATTCCCTGGTGAGCATCGTGAAAAAATGCATTGGGTACATAGGTAGCATTACAAGGAAGCATGAGATCTTGAAAATAAAACAAAACTAAATATTGCCGCCAACTGAGGAGGCATATTTGTGGAAACGTAACATATACTCCCTCTGTAAAGAAATATAAGAGCCTTTAGATCGCTACTTCGTTCTTACATTTCTTTACGGAGTATGAAAGGTTGTTTAGTCATCCATTCATTGATTTTAGAAATGACAAATATGATGCTGATGTCCCTTTGGAAGCTCTCCTCGCGCCGATCGATGAGGCAATCTCGCTGTAAATTCGCACACACTCCTCATCAAAGTTTAATTACCTTCAACGACTTGCGTGGGTGGGGTCATGTGCAGCAGGCATTGCTGCCATGCATAAACATTCGAAACGTTATTGTGCTGGCGTTTGATATGATACGAATCATAGTCTATCATCTCACATATCACGAAAGTTAATTACTCTGCTTGAAACGGCATTGATCTCGTTTTCATCCGATACATGCATGGTTGGCAAAATATAATTAGCTCCCGAAATGACAACTTTGACAAGCATTAATAAAAAACAATCCAAGAACTCGTTCATGGATCTACGAGCGGATACTGATCGGAAGTCGAAACCCTAGCTAGAGCCTCAGGGACAGGTCCAGGGAGCAACCCACGCCGCCGGGCGGCGAGGAGTAGAAGGGCGGAGTCGTCCTGCGCAGCTCGGACTCGTCGGGAGCGCCGCCGTGGCTGGTGACCCTCGTTGGGAAGAACCGAAGAACTCGATCTCCCGCACCTCCTTCCTCCCCTCCGGTGCCACCAAGAACCCTTCGCCGCCCGTCTCCTGCAAATCGATCGGGTGTTGCAACACAGCCATCAGTTAGTTCTGGCAAATCTGAATGGATTTACAAACGCCTGGAACCAATTCATGTACCTTGCTAGCAGCGGTCATGGTCATGGTGGCGGCGAGATCGTAGATGGAGTAGTATGGCGCGTTGGTGGTGCCGGCGGCGGTGGCCCGTGTTCCTCTATCTGCCAAGCCCTCTATCATCTTTGTAGGCGAGATCGAGAAGATCAACACGGGCGCGCAGGAAAGAAGACAAGATTGGTTAATTGGCACAAGAAAATGAATCTTGGAGGAGCAGAAAGCTCTCGAATTTTTGCAGTGGACTGGACGGACGGAGTACCTTGGAGCAGAGGTCGCAGCGTTGGCCCGCGTGGAGGCAGGAGGCGGAGGAGCACGCCGGACGCCAGATGGTGCTTTGGCTTGAAGGGCACTCTGGCGCCGGCACCTGGAGCTGCGGCTGCTGGCCATTGCCCGCCGGGACGAAGCCCCCCATGCGGCCCAGCGCTCCATGAAGTACTGCTGCTCGGGCGCCACGCCCTGGACGAAGCGGACGGGAGCCGGCGGCTGCGGCTGCGGCGCCGGAGGGGCGGGCGGCGGCTGGACCAGGAGCGGCGAGTAGTAGTGCGAGCCGGTGGCGGCGTCGAAGGCGGGCAGGTAGTCGTGGTGGTGCTGCAGGACGACGGGGTTGCCCTGCGCCTGCAGGTTGGCGGCGGCAGCCTCCAGGATGGCAGCCGCGGCCGCGGCGCTGAGGTCCTGCAGCGGGTCGACGCCGCCGCAGCGCAGGCGCTCGAGCTCCGCCACGCCGAGGCCGCGCTGCGGGGTCTTCCTCGGCGGCGGGCCGCCGCCGCCGCCGCCGACGCGGGAGGCCGCCTGCTGCCTCCCCTGCCCGGACGCTTCCTGCCGGCGTAACCGCGCCCGCGCTACCGCGTCGGAGAGGTCCGGCACGACGGCATGGGCCGAGACGTCAGCCGCCGGCGTGTCCTCCGGGGCGGCGCCGAAGAAGAAGGAGGCGGTGGGCGCCATGAGGGAGGAGAGGAGAGAGCTGGATGCAAGGTCCGATCGACGGTGGCACGTGCGAATGGGCTGCGGGTGGCGAGACCGCAGAGGGTGGCTGTCTCCTCCAGGGGGCGCTCGTTTTATAGCGGCTGAGCGGCGGCGAGGAGACCTGGCGTATCTCGCCGCGGTCTAATGATCCGCTCTCGTCTGTCTCACTCGTGGGGCCCGACGTATCAAACGACTAGTCCTCGGTCCCGATGGGCGGATACGGGAACCAACTCCTGCTGCCAAGTGGGCCCGAACGGTCGGCTCTTCGGAACACGCTCCGCTCCTGTCGTGTAGCAAGTCGTCCACTCTATCCTCTCGATATGATATTTCTCGGCTTATGAAAAAGGCAAGAAACGGATCCCTCCGTTACTAAATATAAATCAGACATTTTAAATAGACTACAACATAGGAATGTATATAGACATAGTTTAGAGCTTAGATTCAATCATTTTGTTCTGTATGTAGTCATTTGTTGAAATCTCTAGAAAGGCTTATACTCCCTCCGTCCGGCAATCCTTGTCGAAGAAATAGACGTATCTAGATGTATATTAGTTCTACATACAATCATTTTTATTCATTTCTCCGACAAATACTCGCGGGCGGTGATAGTATTTGGGAATGGAGGGAGTAACACTATACATACGCGAAACAAGAGAAAATATATCGCTCATAATCATGTTGCAAATTAATTCCTATGTCCAATGGCTAGCTGCAAAAACAACTATGGATGTGGTGTAGGAATCTCCGGCACTGTTCTTGGTGAGCTGGTGGGTGAGGCGATGCCCGTGCTGCACGGACGTCTTCTCAGTGGACCTAGACCGGTCAAGGAGCTAGGCCTCCGTGAGTGCGTGGTCTGCAAGGACCCTGGGGCGTCGACCGACGTAGCAAACGCTGCTAATACACGTTATATTTGCTCACTAAATGGCCATAACTAGCTGCAAAAACAACTGTCGAATGCTATAAGAGCATCTGAGCTGGGTGAGCTGGTCGTTCAAACGACGTCCTTGCCGCGCGGACGTCTTCACGGTGGTCCTGGACCGGTCGAGGTCCCGGGCCTCTGTTAACGCAAGGTCCGCGAAGACCCGGTCTAGGGCAACGTCCAACGTAGTGAAAGCTGGCCTGCAATACGCGTTATATTTAGTCATTAATTGACCATAACTACCAACAAAAATAGCTGTGGAATGTGATGACCCGCAAGTATACGGGATAATTGTAGCCTCTTTCGATAAGTAAGAGTGTCGAACCCAACAAGGAGCTAAAGGTAGAACAAATACTCTCTCAAGTCCTATTGGTCACTGATACGACTCTACACACGCTTGACGTTCGCTTTACCTAGAACAAGTATGAAACTAGAAGTACTTTATAAGTGTGATAAGATAAGTTTGCAAGATAATAAATAGTACAGAAATATAAACTAGAGGCAGTTTAGATAAAGATGCAATAAAGTAAATATTAGTAGAGAGCTTTTTGTCACGAGAAAGTTATTTGTCCCTAAGCAATCGATAACTAGACCGGTAATCACTATTGCAATTCTATTTGGGGGAGAGGCATAAGCTAACATACTTTCTCTTCTTGGATCATATGCATTTATGATTGGAACTCTAGCAAGCATCCGCAACTACTAAAGATTCATTAAGGTAAAACCCAACCATAGCATTAAAGTACCAAGTTCCCTTTATCCCTTACGCAAACAACCTACTTACTCGGGTGTGTGCTTCTGTCACTCACGCCACCCACCATAAGCAAATCATAAACATATTGCAAACCCTACAGCGGGGATCCTTCACGCTTGCGCGACACGAAGAGCACCATAGGACAACACCAATAATAAAACATGCAACTCAAACCAATCACGATCATCAATTAACCCATAGGACAAAACGGATCTACTCAAACATCATAGAATAGCCATACATCATTGGGAAATAATATATAGCGTTGAGCACCATGTTTAAGTAGAGATTACAGCGGGTAAGAGAGAGGTTACACCACTGCATAGAGGGGGGAAGAGTTGGTGATGAAGGCGGTGAAGTTGTTGGTGAAGATCGCGGTGATGATGATGGCCCCCGGCGGCGTTCCGGCGCCACCAGAAGCAAGGGGGAGAGAGCCCCCCTTCTTCTTCTTCTTCCTTGACCTCCTCCCTAGATGGGAGAAGGGTTTCCCCTCTGGTCCTTGGCTCCCATGGTGTGGGAGGAGCGAGAGCCCCTCCGAGATTGGATCTATCTCTTTGTCTTTCTCTGTTTCTGCGTTCCCAGATTCTGCCCTTCCATCGTTTCTTTATTATCCGGAGATCCGTAACTCCGATTGGGGTGAATCTTTTGCCCAGATTTTTCTCATAAAATTAGCTTTCTTGCGGCAAAAGAAGAGTGTAACCGCCTTATGGGGTGCCCAGGAGAGTCCAGGGCGCGCCTGCCTCCCTGGGGCGTGCCCCCCTGTCTCGTGGCCCCCTCGGGTACCGTCTCGCGTTGATTCTTCCTCCTAAAAATCATAAATATTCCAAAATAATTCTCCGTCCGTTTTTATCCTGTTTGGACTCCGTTTGATATGGGGTTTCTGCGAAACATAAAACATGCAACAGACAGGAACTGGCACTGGGCACTGGATCAATATGTTAGTCCCAAAAATAGTATAAAAAGTTGCCAAAAGTATATGAAAGTTGAATAATATTGGCATGGAACACTCAAAAATTATAGATACGACGGAGATGTATCAGGATCCCCAAGCTTAATTCCTGCTCGTCCTCGAGTAGGTAAATGATAAAAAAGATAATTTTTGTGGAATGCTATCTATCATAATCTTGATCATATGTCTAATCATGGCATGAATGTTAAGACACGAATGATTCAAAGCAATAGTCTATCATTTGACATAAAAACGATAATACTTCGAGCGTACTAATAAAGCAATCATGTCTTTTCAAAACAAGATGGCCAAAGCAAGCTTATCCCTACAAAATCATATAGTTTGGTCATGCTTCATTTTCATCACACAAAATGCTCCCATCATGCACAACCCCGATGACAAGCCGAGCAATTGGTTCATAGTTTTTAACGCGCTTCAGCCTTTTCAACCCTCACGCAATACATGAGCGCAAGCCATGGATATAACACTATAGGTGGAATAGAATATGATGGTGGAGGTTATGTGGAGAAGACAAAAAAGGAGAAAGTCTCACATCGACGCGGCTAATCAACGGGCTATGGGGATGCCCATCAATTGATGTCAATGTGAGGAGTAGGGATTGCCATGCAACGGATGCACTAGAGCTATAAGTGTATGAAATCTCAAACTGAAAACTAAGTGGGTGTGCATCCAACTTGCTTCCTCATGAAGACCTAGGGCATTTGACGAAGCCCATCGTTGGAATATACAAGCCAAGTTCTATAATGAAAATTCCCACTAGTATATGAAAGTGATAACATAAGATACTCCCTATATGAAGAACATGGTGCTACTCTGAAGCACAAGTGTGGTAAAATGATAGTAACTTTGCCCCCTTTCCTTTTTTTTGAATGTGCTTCTTTGGCCCCCTTTTTTTAGGCTTCTTTGGCCTTTCATTTTTTTATTTTTTTTATTTTTTTCATGGGGCAATGCTCTATAATGATGATCATCACACTTTTATTTACTTACAACTCAATATTACAACTCGATACTATAACAAAGATATGACTCTATATGAATGCTTCCGGCGGTGTACCGGGATGTGCAATGATCTAGCATAGCAATGACATCAAAAACGGACAATCCATGAAAACATCATGCTAGCTATCTTACGATCATGCAAAGCAATATGACAATGAATGCTCAAGTCATGTATATGATGATGATGGAAGTTGCATGGCAATATATCTCAGAATGGCTATAGAAATGCCATAATAGGTAGGTTATGGTGGCTGTTTTGAGGAAGATATAAGGAGGCTTATGTGTGATAGAGCGTATCGTATCACAGGGATTGGATGCACCGGTGAAGTTTGCACCAAATATCAAGGTGAGAAAGGGCAATGCACGGTACCGGAGAGGCTAGCAATGATGGAAAGGTAAAAGTGTGTATAATCCATGGACTCACATTAGTCATAAAGAACTCATATACTTATTGCAAAAGTTTATTAGCCCTCAAAGCAAAGTACTACTACGCATGCCCCTAGGGGGGTAGATTGGTAGGAAAAGACCATCGCTCATCCCCGACCGCCACTCATAAGGAAGACAATGAAAGAAACACATCATGCTTCAAATTTGTCACACAACGGTTACCATACGTGCATGCTACGGGACTTGCAAACCTCAACACAAGTGTCTCTAGAATCCACAACTACCCACTGGCATAACTCTAATATCACCATCTTTATATCACAAAACTATTGCAAGGAATCAAACATATCATATTCAGCGATCTACAAGTTTATGTAGGATTTTATGACTAACCATGTGAATGACCAATTCCTGTCATCTCTCTAAATAGACATAAGTGAAGCAAGAGAGTTTAATTCTTTCTACAAAATATATGCCCACGCTCTAACAAATATAAGTGAAGCAAAAGTGCATTCTACAAATGGCGGTTTTCTATCTGAAGAGAAATAGGCAATCCAAACTTCAAATGATATAAGTGAAGCACATGAATCATTCTATAAAGCCATACGCAAATAATTTAAGTGAAGTGCAATGAGCATTCTATAAATCAACCAAGGACTATCTCATACCAGCATGGTGCATAAAAGAGAAGTGAAAACTAAATGCAAAAGACGCTCCAAGACCTGCACATATCGCATGAACGAAACAAATACGAAAACATACTGATTCTTGTTGAAGAAAGAGGGGATGCCTTCCGGGGCATCCCCAAGCTTAGACGCTTGAGTCTCCTTGAATATTTACTTAGGGTGCCTTGGGCATCCACAAGCTTGAGCTCTTGCCTCTCTTCCTTTTCCTCATATCGAGACATTCTCGATCAAACACTACATTCACACAGAACTTCAACAAAAAACTCGGTAAGATCTGTTAGTATAATAAAGCAAATCACTACTCTAGGTACTGTTTCAAACCAATTCATATTTTGTTTTTGCATTGTTTCTACTGTAATATAGATTTTCCATGGCTTAATCCACTTATATAAGTTGATAGTTTCATCAAAACAACCAAACTATGCGTCAAAAACAGAATCTGTCAAAAACAGAATAGTCTGTAGCAATCTGAACATTCACCATACTTCTGGTTCGCCAAAAATTCTACAAAAATTAGGAAAAATAAAAAAATTGTACAGCAAGACAGTGCAAAAAGAATCAGAACCGTTTGACGTTCCAGTAAAAAAAATGTAAAATCGCGCACTACAGCCAAAGTTTCTATCCTGCACCATACAAACCAACAAGCATTGTAAACATCCTAAAGGCAAACCTTGGCACATTATTTTTATAATACAATGGAATTGTACGAGATAATAATTATTTTTGATGAAAAGTTTCTGTAATCAAGATTCACAAAGTTTCAGTGAGCATGAACAAAGTTCAAGGAGCTCTCCCTCTTCAACAATGCTTGTCTCTCTCACTTTCACTTTCCTTTTTGAAAAGTTTTCAGTTCCCCTCTTTATTTTTTTGTTTTTACACTATATAAAAGCACTCGACAGAAATAAATGACTCTCTAAAACTTCCGGTCCCTGGCAGCGCTTTCTTTAAAGCCATTAAGCTGGGCATATAGTGCTCAAGTAGTGAATCCACCCGGATCCCAAGGTATATCAAAGCCAATTCTAATTAACAATGATTTGTAATTTAGTAGTGAGAACAACGTAACATATATCATGCAACAACGAAGTCTAACTCTCTTCCTATGCATCAACATGTCATAAAAGAACAATTCATGCACACATAGTAAAGGCCAATGCATAGTATAAACAGTTTCTTGCAATTCTATCATATTGGAAACATAGAGAGGTGTAAATATAGTTCATCTCTCATAATAATTGCAAGTAGGAGCAGCAAGCACATGCATATTATATCTGTCAAAATCATCATGTGTAGTAGTAAAATGCAACCCATCAATATAATCCTTAATAAGCACAAACTTCTCTGATATAGTGTAGTCGAGAGAATTCAAAAATATAATAGGACTATCATGCGTGGGTGCAATAGCAACAATTTCATGTTTAACATAAGGAACTATAGCAAGTTCATCTCCATAAGCATACTTCATATTGGCATCTTGGCCGCAAGTATAGCAAGCATCATCAAAAAGGGATATTTCAAGAGAATCAACGGGATCATAACAATCATCATAGCAATCATGCTTCGGTAAGCATGAAGGGGAATTAAACAATGTATGAGTTGAAGAGTTACTCTCATTAGAAGGTGGGCACGGGTATCTAATCCGCTCTTCCTCCTTTTGTTCTTGGCTCTCCTCATCATCTTTTTCATCCAATGAGCTCATAGTTTCATCAATTTCTTCTTCCATAGACTCTTGCAAAATATTAGTCTCTTCTTGGACAGCAGAGAAGTCCTCAATATATAGTTTAACATAGGCATTAGAAGCATAATTATCATAACAATATTCAAGTATGGCAAAATTTTCAGATTTTTAGAGAGTAGCATCATACTTTTCAATCAAAGAAGCAATTTTATAAGCACCCTTAAAAGCAACAACTTCTTCAATTTGTTGAACATCATAGTAATTATAAACACCCTTAGTATACGAAGATATGATTCCATCACTAAAAAAGCATTGGTAGGGAAGATGTTTCTTAGGGTTTTCAGAACAACAAGTAAAATCATATAGTTCACATAAAGTCCAAGCATAGCATTGCAAACTATGAATTTGATCGAGTAAAAGTTTCCCTTTTTCATATATACGGTGTCACACATTACAAGCATGCTCATTTAAAGATTTGCCCTCAACTAAGCTAGTTGGGGTTTCAGCACGAGCACAAAGGGATCAAAGATGATCAGAGTAAAAAGCTTCAGGAGTGTGATAGATTTTGAGTGGTTCTTCTTCAACCATTGGTGTAGTAGGTACAACTAATTTTTTTGGTATTTTGTGTTTCCTACCCATAACTAAAGATAGAAAACAACTAAGAACAACAAATAAAAATTACTTAGTGATAAAGCAAACAAGCACACACGAGAATATTCACCCCACGCTATGACTCCCCGGCAACGGCGCCAGAAAAAGGTCTTGATGACCCGCAAGTATACAGGATAATTGTAGCATATTTCGATAAGTAAGAGTGTCAAACCCAACGAGGAGCTAAAGGTAGAACAAATACTCTCTCAAGTCCTATCGGCCACTGATACGACTCTACGCACGCTTGACGTTCGCTTTACCTAGAACAAGAATGAAACTAGAAGTACTTTGTAGGTGTGATAGGATAGGTTTGCAAGCTAATAAAGAGTACACAAATGTAAACTAGGTGTTGTTTAAATAAAGATGCAATAAACTAAATATTAGTGGAGAGCTTTTTGTCACGAGAAAGTTATTTGTCCCTAGGCAATCGATAACTAGACCGGTAATCACTATTGCAATTCTATTTGAGGGAGATGCATAAGCTAACATACTTTCTCTTCTTGGATCATATGCACTTATGATTGGAACTCTAGAAAGCATCCGCAACTACTAAAGATTCATTAAGGTAAAACCCAACCATAGCATTAAAGTGTCAAGTCCCCTTTATCCCATACGCAAACAACCTACTTACTCGGGTATATGCTTCTGTCACTCACGCCACCCACCATAAGCAAATCATAAGCATATTGCAAACCCTACAGCGGGGATCCCTCACGCTTGCGTGACACGGAGAGCACCATAGGATAGCACCAATAATAAAACATGCAACTCAAACCAATCACGATCATCAATTAACCCATGGGACAAAACGGATCTACTCAAACATCATAGAATAGCGTTGAGCACCATGTTTAAGTAGAGATTATAGCAGGTAAGAGAGAGGTTACACCGCTGCATAGAGGGGGGGGGAAGAGTTGGTGATGAAGGTGGTGAAGTTGTTGGTGAAGATCACAGTGATGATGATGGCCCCCGGCGGCGTTCGGCACCACCGGAAGCAAGGGGAGAGAGCCCCCCTTCTTCTTCTTCTTCTTCCTTGATCTCCTCCCTAGATGGTAGAAGGGTTTCGCCTCTGGTCCTTGGCTCCCATGGCGTAGGAGGGGCGAGAGCCCCTCCTAGATTGGATCTATCTCTCTGTCTCTCTCTGTTTCTGCGTTCCCAGATTCTGCCCTACCACCGTTTCATTTATATTCGGAGATCCGTAACTCCGATTGGGGTGAATCTTTCACCCAGATTTTTCTCATAAAATTAGCTTTCTTGCGGCAAAAGAAGAGCATAACCGCCTTATGGGGTGCCCAGGAGAGTCCAGGGCGCGCCTGCCTCCCTGGGGCGCGCCCCCTGTCTCGTGGCCCCCTCGGGCACTGTCTCGCGCTGATTCTTCCTCCCAAAAATCACAAATATTCCAAAATAATTCTCCATCTATTTTTATCCCATTTGGACTCCGTTTGATATGGGGTTTCTACGAAACATAAAACATGCAATAGACAGGAACTGGCACTGGGCACTGGATCAATATGTTAATCCCAAAAATAGTATAAAAAGTTGCCAAACGTATATGAAAGTTGAATAATATGGGCATGGAACAATCAAAAATTATAGATACGACGGAGACGTATCAGAATGGTGTAAGAGCATCCGAGCTGCGTGAGTCGGTCGTTGAGGTGACGCCCGTGCCACGCGGACGTCTTTGTGGTGGTCCTGGACCGGTCAGGGCCCAAGCCTCTATTAGTGCGAGGACCCAATTTTGGGCGAGGTCGGACGTATGGAGCGCTACCCAGCAGTACATGTTGCATCACGACCTAGATAATGCAGGAGGCGCCCATGGGCGCTCACGAGCACTGAGGAGGCCTCCTTCATGGTGACCGGGCGTCGGCAAGGCGGTGATGTCAGTGTCCTCTTCTTGTTGTGCCAAAGGCTGGATGACGGTGACACTGACCGGTCGAAAAGGCACAGCGTGCTACATAGTGATTGCTCCTTGACGCAGCATGGGGGGCTCCCACTTGATGCGGTGGCGAGGCTGGTGTAAGGGCATATTTATCCCTTAGTAGTTTTGGTGATTGATGACAATGCTTTTGCGGACTAATCATGTGCATTCAGCTTTTCAGATATATCATGTCGGAGCACAAGACGATTTGGTGCCTCTCGAATACTTTTGAAGACGGTGTTTCTCTATGTTTCTTTTCGGTGGATTTGAGTCGTAGGAAATCCGTACTATTAAGAGGGGGTCCGCATTGGAAAGGTTTGGGTGGAATCTCACATACACATGTTCCTTTTGCACCTCCTTTCCTTTGGCTCTTTGGAGCTTCCTCCGTCTCATCGCGTCTCTGCAGAATGAAGGACTCCTAGTGTTGCTGTTCAAAGGCTGGCGGTAGTACTGCTCCCCAGAGTGGTACTACCACAGGCCCTAGCGGTAGTACCGGGCCACGGCACGGTAGTACGGTAGGCGCCCACGGTAGTACCGCTCCTCCTGAGCGGTAGTACCGGGCCACGGCACGGTAGTACCGTAGGCGCCCACGGTAGTACCGCTCCTCCTGAGCGGTAGTACCGTGAGTTCTGGCCAGGCGCTACTGCGCAAGCGATAGTAGGGGCGGATGTAATTTTTTACATCCACGCCCTACGCGGTAGTACCGTGCCCCGGCACGGTAGTACCGTGAAGCCTGTCCAGGCACAGCGGCATGAGCGGAAGTAGGGGCGGATGTAATTTTTTACATCTGTGCCCTACACGGTAGTACCGCACCTGGTTTGCAGTAGTACCATGTCGGACTTTTGCATAGATATAATCTCAGTGGAGGTACTCACAGATGTAATTTTTCATATCCGTGCCTACCGTGCCTGTACTATGCCTGGCTTGCGGTAGTACCACATGGGGTTGCGGTACTACCGCGCCAGCGGTTCTACCGTCCCCTGTCGATGCTCATCAGAACGAGTCCAGGCCCTGCCGTGCCCATGGTAGTACCGCGAGCCTCCGCGGTAGTACCGCAGGTCCGTGCGGTAGTACCGCCCCTGGCGTGCAGTAGTACCGCGGGTCGCGAGCTGAGTTGGTGGGTAACAGTTGGAATTGTCACGTGACTATAAAAGGGGTGTCTTCTTCCTCTAGTTGACTACCTCTTCCATCCCTAGGTCCATTATTGGTCCAAGCTCCTTTTTCACCCGATCTCTCTCCCTAGCCAATCAAACTTGTTGATTTTCTAGGGATTGGTTGAGAAGGCCCCGATCTACACTTCCACCAAGAGAAATTTGGTTCCCCCCACTAATCCCTTGCGTATCTTGTTACTCTTGTGTGTTTGAGCACCCTAGACGGTTGAGGTCACCTCGGAGCCATAGTCCATTGCGGTGAAGCTTCGTGGTGTCGTTGGGAGCCTCCAATTAAGTTGTGGAGATTGCCTCAACCTTGTTTGTAAAGGTTCGGTCACCGCCTCCAAGGGCACCAATAGTGGAATCACGACATCTCACATTATGTGAGGGCGTGAGGAGAATACGGTGGCCCTAGTGGCTTCTTGGGGAGAATTGTGCCTCCACACCGCTCTAACGGAGATTTACTTCCCCTCAAAAGGAAGGAACTTCGGTAACACATCCTCATCTCCATCGGTTCCACTTTTGGTTATCTCTCACCTTTACTTATGCAAGCTATATTGTGTTATTTCCGTTGCTTGCTTGTGTGCTTATTGTTGTTGCATCATATAGGTTGCTCACCTAGTTGCATATCTAGACAACCTACTTTGATGCAAACTTTAATTTGATAAAGAAAAGCTAAAAATTGTTAGTTGCCTATTCCCCCCCTTCTAGTCAACTATATCGATCCTTTCAATTGGTATCAGAGCCTCGTCTCTTTATTAAGGACTTTGTCGTCCAAAGAGTATGGTTGACATCATAGACGGTGAGGAGGAGCACCCCGGTGTGAATCCATCCTCATCTACGGCCGATGGGGGAACCTCGGTCTCACGTGAGGAATTCAATGTGGCTTTGGACACATTGAAAACCTCCATGACGGCCGAGGTCAAAGGCATGCTTAATAACTTTCTTGATGGTCTCAAATTATCCATCGCACCGTTGGAAGTGGTCGATCCCACTACCAAGGTGGCGGATGCCAACTCCGATAAGGGGGAAGCTTCTAGTGAAAGAGTTCCTTTATCTAGTGGTAGAAATGGAAATGGCATGTTTGCCCATGTGGAATCTCCTCTTACCTATGGAGGACCAGTTCTCTCTACTCATTTAAATCATGCCGGCCCTCCTCCTAAGATTGTAAAAAATGAAGATTTTGATGCTTGGGTCTATCGCTTTAAGCATCATTTAAAACATGTTAACACTAATCTTTGGAGAATCATTGAAGAAGGTTTCTATCCGCATGACCCAAGCAACTTCACCCCAAGAGAAGCTGTAGATAATCAATTCAATGAAAATGCTCTCTTCATCCTTCAAGATGCAATTCCACCCGAAGACATTGCACATCTCCGACCATTCACCGTGGCCAAGGAAGCATGGCACCATGTTGTTTAACTCTACAAGGGAAGCGCTAGCATTCAACACTCCAACTATGAACTGGTGCAAGATGAAGCCGATGAGTTTGCAATGAATGAAGATGAAGAACCTCGTGTGCTTTAACAGAGATTAACCACTCTCGTGGTCTCACTCCGAGATCATGGGAGTAAGGATACGGATGAGAATTGGATCAAGCGCAAGTTCCTCAAGGCCATGATGCCCTACCACAAGGCCATGTCCTCCGTCATCCGTCAAAGTCCGGAATTCCACACCTTGTCCACAAATGAAGTGTTGGATGAGTTTGTGGCAATGAGGATCTTGGACAAGACCGCCGACAATGCGGTGTTGCATTCTCAAAGAGGAAAGAAGCCCAACCTTGCCTTGAAGGCCAAGGTTAATGTGGAAGAAGAGGAAGAAGAGGAAGATGAGGAGAGCAACCCCGAAGATACGAAATCTGATTATCATGAGCACATGGCTCTTGCTTCAAGGCAATTTTGGAGCAAGAAGAACACAAGGCCCAACTTCAACAAGAACAACTCAAGTGGCTTCAAGGGCAAGCAATGTGTGAGAACATGTTACAATTGTGCCAATGTGAGCCACTTTGTTGTGGATTGCCCTTACGAGAAGAGGGGAGACAATGGTGGCAAGCTCATCTGAAAAGACAAAGCCAAGTCCTTCCCCAACAAGAACAACTTCACCAAGAAGACTCCAACCAAAGGGTTGGTGGCACAAGAAGAATACAATGAGGATGATGATGATGATGAAGATAGTGAAGTCATGGCCATGGCCTCCGTTGCCATTGCCACCACTCCACGGGTGTCTCTCTTCGATTCACCCAACGTGAACATCACCGCCAAATGCCTCATGGCCAAAGCCACCAACAAGGTAACCCCCAACATCAAAACTACCATCATTACTAATCCCTCCTTGACGGATTGCATTGATGAAAATGAGGGGTCTAATGAAGAGATAAATGAATTTGTGTCTTTTATGAGTAAGCTCAAGGGCAAATCAGCACTTTGTTGCTCTCTTGGAACAACTTGGTGAAGCCAATGACATGATCGAGGCTCATGAAGAAACCATCTCTAAGATGGAAGGTCATAGTCGTGACTATGCGGATGAGATATCGGATCTCTCTAATGCTCTTGAGGAAGAGCGTGGGCATCGGTTGGCTCTTGAGGAGTCACACAACGATGACCATGCTAAATTAAAGAAAGATCTTGATCATGCTCTTGTTGTATCTCGTGTGCTAAATTCCGAGAAGGCTAAACTTGGGGTTGACCATGCTAGACTCAAGGAGGAGTTTGATATACTCAACAAGGCCCACAAGGTCTTGAAGGGTGCTCATGCTAGCCTCAAGGAGTCTCATGATCAACTCCAAGTGAAGCTAAGGAGAAAGCCACTTTTCCTCATATGTTATTAACTGATAATGCAAATGCTACTAACTCGTGTTGTGAGCATGTGCATATTGTGGAGGAGAATGCCAAGTTGAAGTAGCAACTTAAGAAAGGCCTTCTGTCTTGTATACAAGGTGAGGAGAATCTCAATGACCTTTTTAGCAATCAAAAGGAAGTTGTGTCCAAGGAGGGAGTTGGGTTCGCACCCAAGTCCAAGAACAAGAAGAAGAATGACAAGACCAAACGACCTCCTCCTCTCAAGCAAACCTTTGTGAAGGAGGGAGAGGGTGCTTCAAAGGAGAAGAAGAACAATGTGAAGGGCGGCAACGTCAAAAAGGGCAATGCCACCCCTTCCAACAAAGCCGTCAACTTTAACCCTTCTTATGTGTTGTGTCGTGCTAGTGATGGGCATGTTTGTGCAAAATTTGTTGGTTCTCCTTATGAGTACATTGAATGGTCTATTTGGGTTCCTAAGACCCTTGTTACTAACATCAAAGGACCCATTACAAAATGGGTAGCTAAAACCAAGCATTGATCTATTGTAGGTGTTTGCTTCTGGTGGGGGATCATGGTTGCTCGATAGTGGAGCCACAAATCATATGACTGGAAGCAAGGACTTGGTGGTGTACGTGCAAAAGATTCCATCTATGCCCACCAATGTCGAGTGGGGTGATGCCTCGTCCTCCAAGGTATTGGGTCTTGGCATGGTTGTCATTTCTCATGATCTCACGATCGAGAAAGTCATGCTTGTTGAGTCCCTTGCATACAATTTGATTTCCGTTCGTCAACTTGCACTCATGGGTTTTGCCATTCTTTGATATTGATACCGTGGCCCTCTTTTGGAGCAAGACTCTTAAAGTAGACTTTGTTGGGCATGTCGAAAACGGTCTTTATGTGATTAACTTTTTGGAGCGACCCACTAAGACCGTGACATGTCTAATGGATAAAGTTGATGTGGGATGGCTTTGGCATCGCCTATTAGCCCACGTCAATATGAGATCTTTGCAAAGTCTTCTCAAGGGGGACCATGTCCATCGACTAACAAATGTTAGTTTTGCCAAAGATCGTGCTTGTAGTGCTTGTATCGAAGGAAAGCTACATGTAGGGCCGGTCCATACATATGCGGGGCCCTGGGGCGAGACGACAAAATGGGGCCCTTGTGAACAAATAAAAATTCAGAATATATTGTATTTCAAAAGCATTTGCATAACTCAATATCATTCAATAATTCAAGTCTTTTGAGCTAAGTAAGAAGACAAATATACTTCTGAACACTTAAGTTCTTCAAAGAACTACTGTTTCTATAAAAATGTTAATTGAACCTTTCTCCGATTCTACCAGGTCATCTCTCAGTTTTTTTCACTTCCTTTTCTCACTTATAAACATTTTTTAGAAGACATGTCACCAAATAGTTATAGAAAAACAGTCAATACAAGGAACAAAAACACCTGAATATGGGCATATGGCTTGATGTCGAATTTTCTATGCAGCTTCCCAGATCTGCAAAGCTGCAACACTCATTCCCCGCCCCCTTCTCATCCCTGGATCCAATGAAGCTTTGAAAAGTAGGCCAGCAGAAGAGCAGGAACTAGGAAGAGAAGAATTGGAGATGTCCGATGGAGCAATTAGAGGCGGAGAGGCGGGCTATTTAACAGTGAATATAAAGAGTACTTGATTAGGTGAAGGAGGGATACATACCATCTCTGATGCAGTGATGCCTCAAACATCTACTTGATGGGGAACATTGAGGATGCAAACAGAGATGGTTGGGGAAAGGGAATAGCACCATCGGTCTCCATTAATGGATGCATGGGAGCGACACATCGAATTTGGAAGTGCACGGGAGCGGCGACGCTGTTCTCTGAGATTAGAGAATTGGAGGGAGGAGCCGAGGCGGCGAGGAGACTGGAGGAGATTGATGGAGCGCTCCAGCAGCATAGCAAACTAGCGATTGATTATTTTGGTCCGTGAGTGCTAGCTACGTGGTGGGCTTGGGCTTACTTTTATTTCCTCTTAATTTTTTCTGGACCTAAAGAAGATACTACCTGGGTCGGGGCTCCTACGTCCCAGGGGCCCAGGGCGGTCGCCCCGTTGCCCCGACCTATGGGCCGGCCCTGGCTACATGAGAAGGCTCACCCTCCCACGACTATCATCTACTCGAAGAGACCCTTGGAGCTCCTTCACATGGATCTCTTTGGGCCTCCATCCTTTGATAGTCTTGGGGATATAAAGTATTGCTTGGTGATTATGGATGATTATTCAAGATATACTTGGGTATATTTCTTCAAGAGGAAGAGTGAGACTCAACAAACCATCATCGACTTTCCAAATGAAGCTCAACGTCAACATGATGCGAAGATCTTGACAATAAGGAGTGACAACGGCATCGAGTTCAAGAACTACACCTTGGATGAGTTTCTTAGTGATGAGGGGATCAAGCATCAATATGCCGCACCATACACCCCTCAACAAAATGGTGTCGCGGAGAGGAAGAAACAGACGTCGATGGATGCGGCAAGGACCATGATGGCGGAGTTCAAGTCTCCTTACAACTTCTGGGCCGAAGCCATCAACACAACATGTCATGCATCCAATCGGCTCTATCTCCGCGAAGGCTTGAACAAGACTCCCTATGAAATACTCACCGGTAACAAGCCCAACCTCAAGTACTTCCGGGTGTTCGGGTGTAAGTGTTTCATTCTCAAGAAAGGTGTTCGTTTGTCTAAATTTGAGGATAGAGCTCATGAGGGAATATTTGTTGGTTATGTTACAAACTCGCATGCTTACCGTGTCCTCAACAAGTCCATCGGACTCATTGAGGAGACGTGTAACATGGAGTTTGACGAGAATAATGGCTCCCAAGTGGAGCAAAGTGGTACTTGTGATGTAGGTGATGAAATTCCTCCCCAAGCCATAAGAAGAATGGGTGTTGGTCATATCCTACCCATTGAGGAAGCCCTTGTGGCCGAAGGAGAAGGACAACGCTCCACTCAAGTCGACAAGTGGAGCCATCACCAACCCAAGACCCACACACTTACGAAGAACAAAGTGAAGGCCCTCAACCCCGTGAACAAGATCAAGGGCAAGATCAACCTCAAGATAGTGGTGGACCACCAAGTGATGCCCAAGGTCAAGTTCTCCCTTTCGAGCAAGTTCAAGATCAAGAGCAAGCTCAAGATCAAGAACAAGATCATGACGACGCTCAAGATGATCAAGTTACCCCTCCTCTTTTCACATCCGAGGAGGAATTACAGCATCGTGCCGTGAAGAATGCTTCCAAGCTCTCTACCAAAGGTCATCTCATGGATAATGTCGTTGGAAGCCTAAGAAAGGGGGTAAGCACTCGTAGACAATTAGCAAACTATTTGTGAACATCACACATTTGTTGCTTGTGTCGAACCCCAAAAGGTCTATGAGGCGCTCGAGGATCCGGATTGGCTTAATGCCATGCATGAAGAACTCAACAACTTTGAGCACAACAAAGTGTGGAAATTAGTGCCAAGGCCATCCAGGAATCATAGTGTCATTGGAACCAAGTGGATATTCAAGAACAAGCAAGATGCTCATGGAACCATTGTTCGCAACAAGGCTCGTTTGGTGGCACAAGGCTACTTCCAAGTCGAGGGTATCGACTACAGTGAAACATTTGCTCCCGTTGCTCGCCTTGAATCTATTCATTTGTTGATTGCTTATGCTTCTCATCATAATTTCAAGTTGCAACAAATGGATGTGAAGATTGCTTTTCTTGATGGTCCCATTAATGAGTTGGTGTATGTCAAACAACCCCTGGGGTTCAAGGATCCCTATTTCAGCGATCATGTGAACCAACTCAACAAGGCACTCTATAGCCTTAAACAAGCCCCACGTGCATGGTATGAGCATCTTAATGAGTTGTTACAAGATCGTGGGTTCAAAATTGGGAAAGTCGACCCCACTCTTTTTACTAAGAAGGTCAAAGGGGAGTTATTTGTGTGCCGAATATATGTTGATGATATTATCTTTGATTCCCCTAACAAAGCTTTCAATGAATAATTTGCTGCTCTCATGACCTCAAAGTTCAAGATGTCTATGATGGGAGAGTTGAAGTTCTTTCTCGGGTTCGAAATCAAGCAAAGAAGATAAGGAACCTTCATCAATCAAGCCAAATACACTCAAGACATGCTCAAGAGATTCAAGCTTAGTGATGTCAAGCTGGCCTCCACTCCAATGCCCGTCAAATGCCAACTTGACATTGATCCCAATGGTAAAGCAGTGGATCAAAAGGTATATCGCTCTATGATTGGATCATTGCTTTACCTTTGTGCATCTAGGCCGGATATCATGTTGAGCATGGGTATTTGTGCACGGTTTCAAGCCGCACCTAAGGAAAGCCACCTTGTGGCGGCCAAGCGGATCTTTTCATATTTGTCACATACCCCAAACTTTGGCTTATGGTACCCAAGAGGATCCAACTTTGATCTTTTGGGTATACAGACTCAGATTGGGCGGGAGACAATGTGGATAGGAAGTCCACCTCCGGAGGGTGCCAATTTCTTGGTTACTCTTTAGTGAGTTGGTCTTCTAAGAAGCAAAGTTGTGTGTCTCTCTCGTCCACTGAAGCGGAGTATGTGGCTGTCGGTAGTTGTTGTGCTCAACTTCTATGGATGAGGCAAACTTTGAAGGATTACGGTGTCACTTGTGATGAAGTTCCTCGTTGGTGTGACAATGAAAGTGCCATCAAGATCTCTCTCAACCCGATGCAACACTTCAAGACGAAGCATATTGAGATTCGGTATCACTTCATCCAGGATCACATTAGGCCAGGGGAGATCAAGCTCAAGTATGTCAACACTCATGATAACCTTGCATATATTTTCATGAAGCCCTTGGATGAAGCAAGATTTTGCGAGTTAAGGCATGAGCTAAATATCATTGATTCGAGCAATGTGGTTTGAACCCTTGCACACCCCACCATACTCATCATGATATCTTGTTTAGGTGTAGGCATGGACATAGGGGGAGTGTTGTTCTCTCAATGAACTTCCCCCCCCCCATTATGCATAAATTGATCAACTCTTTCACATTAGCCATTTTTATGGTGCTTGTGCTTCAAAGACGAGTCTTGGTCATGGGCCCAAGGATAATCCGTGGTGCCATACCAAGTGACTCATACATAGGTGGCTCCGGCCACCGTCCTCTCCTCCTGAGAGTTGTGGTCAGTGTTTTGGTCTTCGGCGTCTTTTGCCTTTCCTCTGTGCCGTGTTTGGGTTGTTGTTGGTGCTTGCCTCTTGGTTGTTCGGTGTCTTGAAGTTTGATTTGCAAATACCGTTTCCCTCTCTCGTGCGAAACTTGCATTTCCTTGGGGGTATGGTACTACCATGGCGAGCCACGGTACTGCCGCAGGGGTTGTTTGCTCTGTGCGTGCACAGTTGCATCCCAGGGGCACGGTACTACCGCTTCCATCGCGGCAGTAATTGTTTACTACCACTGGAGGAGCGGTGCTACCGCCCAGCAAGCAGTACTTCCGCCCGGGCGGTACTACCGCGATGACCCATGGTACTACCACGCCCACGCGAGCGGGGAGGGAGGGGAGGGGGCGTTAAGAGCGGGGCAGGGGGAGTTATAACTCCCCCATACCCATTCATCTCTTTTCCCCACCTCTCTCTCTCTCTCTCTCTCTCTCTCTCTCTCTCTCCTGCCCAAGAACGGCGCTGGAGGCCCTTTCCGGATCTCCATCTCCGGCCAGTCTCCTCGGATTCTGACCGGTGGGATCGTTCCCCACCTCGCCCCTTTGCCATGGACCTAGGTTTTTCCCAAAAGTTCCTCTTATTTTCTTTCGTTCTTGTGCTTCTAGGTCTTGGGGAGATGCATGTGTTGTTCATGAGATTTTTGGCTAAATATGTGCAAGAGGGATTTGTAGGAGAGTGGTAGTGCAGTAGGCATGCTTTTTGGATTGACACAATAGTTCAGTTTGATCAACGGTAGTATCGATCTAGTTTTGCGGATTTTCTAGATCCAAATCTGCGGTTACTATGGCGTCTTCGATCCGTGCGGTACTATCGCTCCTCTTGGAGTGGTACTACCGCATCCATGCTCGTAACCTGCTCCGCGTGGTACTACCGCTCTCCTTGGTGCAGTACTAGCACTTCGCGTGGTACTACCGCTCCTCGGTGCGGTACTACCGCTTGGAGTGCGGAAGTAAAAAATTACTTCTGCTCTAGGCACGGTACTACCATGCCACCCCGGCACGGTACTACCACGACTAGCGTGGATGTAATTTTTTACATCCGTACGCCGGCCCGGTACTATCGTAGATGCAAATTTTGCTATTTTATCTTTCCAAATCTCTTGCTTACTTGTTTCTTTTGGCTTTGGCTTGGTATTTGCATTGATCCTTCTGGTTTTTCGTGCGTGTTCTTGTGTTCTGTGTCTAGGTGGTGGCTCCGATTCCCATGTTCGTCGCTCGAATCCCAGCCGTGACACAGGGTCAAAGCGGCTACGCAACTAGGATGAAGCTCCAGAGGGCTCCAATGCCTCCCAACGCAGAACCAAGCACACCGCCACCAAGCAGAAGGAGCCCACCGTGGGCACGGATGAGATGCCTCTGGCCGAGCTCATTGTTCAAAGGAAGATCAACCCCTATGTGAACCCCCGTGCCAACTTCAGAGGGAATGATCTGTTTTGGACCAAGCAGCAAAACCTTATCTATCTTGGTGTGATCAAGGCCAAGTAGAACGTCTATGTGGAAGTTCACTAGATTGACATGCATCACATCACTACAAAAAAAAAAGACATATCCGTGACATCTTGGGCCGAACAATTTTTTTTTCTGTCATACATATGACACTTCTATGACGATAATTGTGACAAAACCCGGTATCATCATAGATGTGGTGGGCTCCTACTTCTATGACAAAAAATCATGACAGAAAATGGGCTTTTCGTCCTGGGCAGGCCAAAGATGCAGCTGCATGACATTCTTTGGGCCGTCCATGACGGAAAAAACCATGGTAGAAGCGAGGGGGATGAAAATTTCGGGGAGTTCCCGGTTATGGTGGGAGGTCGGGGGCCGAGCGATGCGCGTTTCTCTCGTACACGTACGCGCGTGTGTGCGAGGCGTTGGCTCTTACTGAACCCGAGCGAGGGATTGGGCTCTAACTGAACCCGAGCGATGGCACTGCAGGCTACGCGTTACTGAACCTGAGCGATCGATTCCTTCGTTACTGCTCCTAACTGAAGCCGATCGATGCTGCCTCTCTGGATGAATAGTGAGCATTGCGGGGGGGGGGGGGGGTGGATGAACAGTGAGCGGTGGGAGTGGATGAACAGGACCCGTGGCGTTGCCTCTGGATGAACAGGACCCCGTGGTGTGGAGTGCTGGATGAATAGGACGACCCCGTGGAGGGCTGGATGAATAGTAGATGGTGGAGGGGTGGATGAATAGTAGCCCGTGGAGGGGTGGTTGAACAGGAGCCTGTGGAGAGGGGTGGTTGAACAGTAGCCAGTGGAGTAGCGCGCGGTGGAGGCTGGATGAACAGGAGCCCGTAGATGAACAGTCACAGGTGGAGGCTGGAGGAGGTCGGCGGTGGATGAACAGTAGCCGGTGGAGGCTGGAGGAGGTCGATGGTGGAGATGAACAGTATCCCGTGGAGTCCCGCTTTGCGGTACACCACACCCCTCCCGATGAATAGGACCCCCATTTCGACCGTAGCGCTCCAACACAAGTCCGTTTCGTCCGTTTTGCGGTACGCCACACCCCTTCCAATCAACATGACCCCCGTTTCGACCGTAGGAGGTCTGTTTCATCCGTTTTGTGGTACGCCACACCCCTCTCGATCAACAGGATCCCCGTTTCGACCATAGCAGGTCCGTTTCCTCCGTTTTGCGGTACGCCACACCCCTCCTGATGAACAGGATCCCGTTTCGAACGTGGCTGGTCGAACACAAGGTCGTTTCCTCCGTTATGCGGTACGCCAGGCCTCGTTTTCATCGCATGTTCCGTCCAAGCCCTCCCGATGAACATGACGACGCATTCCGTTCCGACCCAGCCGGTTGGCTCCCCATGAACACGACGACGATGATGTATCTCCGTTCCGACCCAACCAATGTACATGAGCCCTGGCCGTACGTATATATGCGTGAGTAGGCCTTCGAGACCCCGCCCATATGTACACATACGTGGCCGTAATTTCTTTCTTGCGAACTGGCCGCTGTACATACGTGTACATGCTATGTGCACGCCTCTACTACGACACGTGCGCGCCTCTACATCCACCAGTATATATGTACGTACACGTTCGCGACCAGAATGGCAATGCTACGTACGCTTCGACCAGGTGGGTCTCGGCTGTCAGGCACTTCCTTGCATGCGAAGATGTAGCTGGTGGGTCCCAGCAGTCAGGGGGAAACGTTTTTTTTGCGAAGTACGGTGGCCCGTCCGGTGGGTCCCCGCTGTTAGGTGGAGGAATAATTATTTTGCACATAATAAGGAGGCACTTCCTTGCTGCGGCCGTGGACCCAGCTGTCAGCCTCTCGACGTACAGTCCACGTCCGATGGAAGTCGTTCCTTGACCACGTTGACCACTCCGCGCCGAGAGCACCAGGGCGGTGGACGACGGCGAGGCCTAGGAAGGGGACGAAGCGGAGATGCGGATGACGCGGCAGTGGATGCCCACGCGTAGAGGAGTACGAGGGTTCACTGGTTCGCTGGAGTGTGAGGCTGCCGTCGCCGTAGAATAACAGGGGGTGTGGGTGAGTAGAGGGATGGCCTGGCCAGCGGTGGGAGTAGTAGGCGACGGTGAGGCCTCCGCCGCATCGCAGCCGACCACGGGAGGCAGAAGCACGAGGCACGACCGGTGCTGGTTTGGTGGCTGGAGCAAGAAGACTAGAGGTTGAAGAAGCACTCCGGCCGTTGGATGGACATCGTACGGTCACTGGAGCTAGAATCGTGCATATTGACTTAGTTGACAAAGCCCTCCGTCCCCGTCAACTTAGAAGGCCCACAAGTCAGCCTGCCACTATACTCGGTCCCAGCTAACAGGGGGAGTATTCATTTTTTTTGTGCGTAATAAGGAGGCACTTCCTTGCGTGCGAAGATATAGCTGGTGGGTCCGAGCTGTCAGTGGCGGTAACGTTTTTTTCACGAAATACAGAGGCCCTTTTGGTGGGTCCCTGATGTCAGGTGGAGGAATCGTTATTTTGCGTGTAATAAGGAGGCATTTCCTTGCGTGCGACCGTGGACCCAGCTGTCGGCCTCTCCACGTACAGTCCACTTCAGATGCATGTCGGTCGTTGACCACATTGAGTAGGCCGCGCCGAGAGCACCAGGGCGGTGGATGATGACGAGGCCTAGGAAGGGAACGACACGGAGGCAGGGAAGACTCGACAGTTGTTTCCCACACGGAGGGATGTACGACTGTACGAGGGTTTACTGGTTCATCTGCCGTCGCCGGAGAATAACAACAGGTGTGGGTGAGTAGAGGGATGGCTAGGCCAGCGATGGGAGTACGGTGGGGCGGTGAGGCCTGCGCAGCAGTAGAGCCGACCGTGGGGAGGAGGAAGCACGCAGTCCCACTGGCGCTTGTTTGAGCGGCTGGAGCAGGAAGAGCAGAGATTGAAGAAGCACGACGGCCGTTGGATGGCCATCCAACAGTCACTGCTTGTGCGTCAACCGTTTTTTAGGAAAGCCTCAAAATCTGTGGATAATAGCATACAAACCATCTGCCATTATTTCTAATAATTTACAGCCCATTTGCTAATTCTTAAGGTTTTTTTGGAGCTCATATTCTTTTTGTTAGCATTACAGCCCATATTGTGGCCAAGATTAAAAATTTATACGAAATTTTGCAAATTTCGGTGCAGTCCGAACTGTTTTTAATCCCGAAATTTCGACTCACATTCAAACTGATTTTAAAAATAAATGTATATCAATATAAAATCTAACAAATTCTTAACACATAAAAATTAATGTAATTTAAAATCTCGAAATGAAAAAAAAAGATATTTGAAACTAATTGCCAGTTTGATGTGTTTTAAAAATGTACGACCCATTTCTCATTACTGATGGGCCATTTTCTCGGCCAGCCGAATGAAAGTTCTCCTCGTCTTGAAAGATTTGCAGCCCAACTGGCCTGACAAAGCGACTTACTTGGCAAATCACAAAAAAACTGGGTTGTGGTCGTGGACCAAGCTGTCAGCCTCTCCACGTATATTACTCTTCTGATGGAATGTCATTGACCACATTGACCACGCCGTGCCGAGAGCACCAAGGCGGTGGACGACGGCGAGGCCTAGGAAGGGGACGACGCGGAGCCAGGGAAGACGTGGCAGTGGATGCCCACGCGGAGAGGAGTACGAGGGTTCACTGGTTCGGCTGCGGCGTGAGGCTGCCGTCGCTGCAGGGACTGGATAGCGGTGGGAGTAGTAGGGGGCGATGATGCCTCAACGGCAGCACAGCTGGCCATTGGAGGCAGGAGCAGGCGGTCTCCCAGGCGCTGGTTTGGACAGCTGGTGCAAGAAGAGCAGCCATTGAAGAAGCAGCAGGACCGTTCGATTCAAATCCAACGGTTACTGCTGCTAGAATCATTTGTTGACTAAGTTGACAAGCCCTGTGTATGCGTCAACTTAATAGGCCCACAGGTCAGCCTCCCAACCGGTGCGCCCCAGATGTCAGTGGGAGGAATCATTTTTTTCGCATAATAAGGAGGCAGTTGATTGCGTGCGGCCAGGCCAGCGGAGGGAGTAGGATGGTCAGGGGAAGCCTGCGCGGCATCACAGCGGGCCACAAGAGGAGGGAGCACACAGTCCCACCGGCGCTAGTTTAGGCGGCTGGAGCAGGAAGATCAGAGATTGAAGAAGTAGGTCAGCCGATGGATGGACATCCAACAGTCACTGCTGCTAGAATCGTGTGTTCACTGACAAAGCCTTGTGTAAACAAGTCAGCCTCGAAATCTGTGGCGTGTACAGCCCATTTGCTACTATTTTTATAATTTTTACTCATTTTCTAATTCATATGGAATTTATTGCAGCTCATTTTCCATTTTTAGAATCGCTAGCCATTTTCTGGTGAGTACCAGGGTAAAACAATTAACTAAATATGTGGGAAATTTTGAGAATTCGCAATTTTTTGCTGGGGAACGAAATGTTCTTAATCCAAAAATTAATAGCCATACTAAAACAAATTTAAAAATAAACTAGTACTATGTCATGTTAAATCCAATGAAATACGTATAAGATATCAGTGAAGAACAAAAACAAAAAAAGAAACTAATACCCCATTTGCTATAATTTATTTGGAATTTTCAACCCCTTTTGATATTACTTTTAACAGACATTGACCATACTCTTTGGCCAGGACGGAATGCATCCCTCCTCGTCTTGAAAGATTTGCAGCCCAGTAATTCGGAGAAAACAAATAGGCCTAGCTTGGGTATACTTCAAAGAGAAATACTGGGCTACCTATTTTCCCAAAGAACTGGTGCATGAGCATTTAGCTTTATTTATTTACTTACTTATTTATGTTTAGGGGACCATGAGCATGTACGTGGGTCGGATTCATGTGAGAGCCTCCCTTCCAGTTAATTATGGGCTTTTCTATTGGGCCTTCATCAGTGGGCTGATTGTTATCAACAAGTGGAAAATGTGTTCCGTACGAAAAATAGTATGAGCTACATATGGTGCGGGGCACTAAAGGATTGAACCGTGCAATGACTTCCAAAACATTGTGTTTGTTGTTCTAACAACACATTTATTCAACCAACAGACGAAATATACTACTGATTGTACATTGAAAACAGCAGCAGCAACAACCAGGGCTAGGGGTGCAACAGAAGCAGTAAGCAGGCCAGAAGAGTGAAGACGCGGCTCTCTCTTCCAAACCAAACATCAGCCATCATTACAAAAGGGCTACCAAAAAAGAACAAGTGTATGCATCAAACTAAATAAAGATCCTACTACACAAGTGTACGCATCTAACTAATTGGCTCAGTTAGATGTTACTATTTATTAAGCTGTGGAGATTGGATGACGGCTTAAACCAGATGGGTGCCTAACGGGGGAAACTCTAGCCAGCAGGTCGAAGTCTGATACTTGCAACCCTCTCTCCAACTTTGGGCTGCAGAGCATGGCGGTACATATCAGGGTATGGTGCATGCAGAGACGCATGGTACGCTGTGTACACACAGTTTTTCCTGATAAACGAAACCACGCTACCATCATGATCCTTGCCGTCGGTTATATCCTGGTTAATCAGATAATTCAGTCCGACAAACAGAGAGCATGTACCAAGGCTACTTACCAGCCTCCAGTCAAAAATTCCTGAAGGCCCAGAGAAGATGGGACCCTGCTCAAAGACCTTGCAGTGGGTGTGATTGTATTCCGGAAACAACATGTCTGGTACGTGCGAATGATCATCAATCTTTCGCCGACGTCTGATCGAGCCAGGAACCACCTGCAACTGCCATGCCGCTTTTCTTTGAAAGGTTCTGGGATTAGGAAGGGTAGGGACACCAGGCGGCCTACAACATCATATCAAGTTGGAGTCAAATAAAAAAGGACTCTTGATTTAGTCAATCTTAAGAACAACATGTTATGAGCATGAATATTTTTTCAGTAAATGTTGACAGTAATATAAGCAAGCCATCATGATATCATAGGAAAGTAACATACTGCTGTAACAGCCGTCTGTACCGATGACTGGAGTAGGCCAGCAATATGTCCATCCATAGAAGGAGCCGACAGCGTAAATGAAGCCGTTGTGTTCAATGGCATCAGAGAACCATGGAGGATGTATGATCCTGCGATGGACGATGCAGATTTATCCACTTATCGCAGTGACCTGTCAGATAGGCGAGACCGCGGTTGAAGAACGCAATTAGCCTGAAGTCTTTATAATCTGCAGATCTTGTGGGCACTCGGCAGATTACAACCTTGAGCAAATCAAAATTGGTATCATGTTGGCTACTGTAAGATTCCGAGTATTCTGGGCCGCGGTGCCAAAGCAGTGCAGTGTTAATCGAAGGAAGGGGGGTCAATCACCGGGTGTAGACCTCCACGAGCATCCAGCTGCCGCGACCATTGACGAGCACCATCCAAGACGTGTTCATGCCGACCCAGTACATACCGTTAATGTAGTTGAGGCTGACGGGGATCGGATCACAGTCAAGGGGGTTGATGCTCGCCACCCTATGATCGTTATGTTGCGTGACAAGCTGTTTCTGAAGATCAGGCGGCATCAGCAAGCAAGGAGCTGGCTTAAAAAGCTCTGGCCTGAGGGCTTTGAGTAAACGGTACAACCCCGACGAGCACGCGGCAAGCGGCATGGTACTGAGATTGTCCACACGCGAAACAATGAGCTTGATTACCTCTATGGAGAGCGAATTCCAGCCACTCTTTCGGCGGACGCTGCTCGGTTCTTCCATTGTTAGCGCTTGGGTTTTGGATGAGGGGGGAGGCGCCATAGTGGGGATGGATGATTGGACAAGATTATGTGCGGATAAAGATGGAGAAGTGAATATGTGCTGCGGGAAGTGGACATGTGATGATGACTATAGCACGCCGCTTGACTTACGAGACACATACCAGCAGCGTAGGGTCATGTCGATGCCAGACAACTTGCTTGAGTGATCACAGTACTGGTACTCCCTAGTACCTACTACAGTACTATGCCCTAACTTGCTTGAGTAGAGTAGTAGAGTAGGACTCTGCTCTACTACTAGCACCATAGGAGTAGTATATTCTAATCTAAAATAGTTACAAACTTCAATGCCCGAGCGTGGAACGACTACGAACCGTGCTCAAAGACCGTGTCTACGTGGTGTTTGGACTTATATGCAAAAAATAGCAAGATGCCCGTGCATTGCACGTCACACCATCATCACCAACTCGGTTTTTTCTCTACTCCTACTCCTATAAAAGACTCAGGGGCTGTTTGGATTGTGACTATCTTTGCCATATATTGCCACATGATTTTTTCCACAATTGCCACACTTGCCTTAGTTGAGTTGCTCAAATTGTTAGCCACACTTTGGCTTGCCTAAGGGAATCTTGCCACAGTTTTTGTGTCTATGACATGTGGGGCTCACTGCTCATAAAAAAATCTTTGCCTTAGGTGTGGCTAGAACCAAACACCTATCTAACTTGGTCAAACTTGCCTAAGATTAGGTGTGGCAAAGTGTGGCAAGGTGTGGCTAGGAACCAAACAACCCCTCAGTTGGTGATGATGGAGGCGAGGAGGTGTGTTCAGCCGGGCGCGCAGCGGACGGCGAAGCACTATTCGATTTGTTATAAAAACAAAGAAGAGTAGTAGAGATAGAGACATAGGGAGGAGCACGAGGTTGTAGGAGATAAGGATGAACGAGGCAAGGCCTTATCTGTAAATGTGGAGAGAGGTGCGGGTATCTTTTGTAAAATTGTCATAGTTGGCTTTCTATCCGTCAGATATAGATCGGATTGTCTATATTACAAGATGGCAGGCATACCATCATCACCAACTCGGTTTTCTATAAGAGTATAAATATAGATATAGATATAGATAGATAGAGACTAGGGAGTACTAGTAAGGACACCATCTACTGCTTCGTGCACTACTCCTGCGCTCCATTCGGCGGCCGCAACGTCCCCTACAGCCACTCCCTCCCGCGCTACATTCGGCAGGCGCTGTTGAAATTTGGGGAGTGCACTCTCGCGACTGTTGGCAGCCACGACTTCACCGATGATGAATTCTTCCCCGACCTCGGCAACCTCTTCCTCAACGACATGGGCGACAACCTCAACGCCAACGGTGCTGCTCCCGTTGCACCGTATGTGTTTCTGTCCTTCCTGTTTGAAATCGTGGTAGAATTCATGTTTCTACTCTGTATCCTACTACTATGCTAGTCCACATGATTAGTTTCATCTCTGTTATAGCCGTCATGATTTATTTTGTGCTTATTCGGATTAAATCTCGTAGTAACTTGCTCATGTATTCAACTGGCGCAATGTCCCCTACAGCCACTCCCGTTTCATGGATGGCATGGTCGGTGCCTCCAAGGAGCCCTTCGTCCACTGCTATGAGTGCCCGATGTCGTTTTGTGGCTCGCCAGCGGACATGGTGCATCACCTCACAGATACTTGCAACGGTCACTGCTGGCCCTTGGCGGAGAACATCAAGTACGAGACATGCTACCCGTTCACCATGCCAGAGTCACTGGAGGATCACCGCCGCCTGCTAGTCTCGGAGGAGGACGGCAGCGTCTTCCTCTTGATCGTGGGCAACGGCGAGGCCCGCGCAGGCCGCTGCCCCGTCTCTATAATGTGCGTCAGGGGCGACGCCGCTGACGCTGACACTAACATGATGCCGATGTATCGGTGCGTGGTCAGTGTTACTACCCCTCCGGGTCGCGTGGGCGGCGACACTGGCCTCATCGAACGGACTTGGACTCTGGGGAGCTGGGACTATCCCGCCAATGTGGACATGGAAAACCCATGGCATCCTTTACCCGCCGACACGGTGCACAGGGACTCCAAGGAGGTTCACCTGGACATACACATTATCAAGTTAAATGTTGATCATTAGTCTTTGCTCAATGTAATCTGCTGTCTAAGCATCTGGAGACTTCCATGCAGGATCTTGCTCTATTGGAGTATCGCGCATGAATAAAAGTGTATCCGTTTATGGTTTAGTCTAGAATCTTCCATGTATGAATTTTTACTACAGTACTGGTGAAAGACTTATGATGAACCATTTCTTACATCTCCTCTGCCCCCTTGCAAGTCATCCTGATTTAATCCCTCCGTCTAGGTGTATAAGGGCATGGTTAATATAACTTAATAGTATAGCCAACTGTTGACTATAAGAAAGTGCCATGTCATCTGTAGCCAACATGTATAACAATCGATACTCAAAAACTAATTCTTAAAGATCATTTCTTGCAAAGCACAATAAGTGTTATTTCTTCACAAGTTTTGGATGCAGGTTGAACAGTTGAACGCTTTTGTTTGCAAAAGATACCTTTTTATCGATTTCACCCGATGTTTGTGAGCTCTAGAGATGAAATAATATCCGAAGAAACCTATCGATACCCGTTACACATGAGATGACCCCACATCCTTTGTCAAAATAAACAACTCCCAGATCAATGCATTTCACTCTTCGGTGGAACGCACGGGCACCTTACTACTATAGATTAGTACGACCAAAAATTGAACTAACATTATATATAGTACGATAAATGCTGATGCATGTCACCTAAAATTATATCATTCAAAACTATGTTCAAATACGAATCCAACGATATCGTTTTTGTTGACATGCACTAACATTTTGTCAGTTAAATCTTCAGTCAAATACAATGGGGGACTAATAAACCACGACCGATGTAGGCCCTGTTTGGATCCATGGGTTAGAGTTAGTTTGGGTTAGTTTGGACTCAACTAACCCAAAAGTATCCAAACAGGAGGGTTAGTTTGGGTTAGATGCATCTAACTCATCCAAAAAATCTAACCCACCCAAGAGGTGCTTATTCGGGTTAGTTCTTCTCGGGGCCATTAAAAAACACATTTTTCTCTCGCTCTTCCTGCAGCATATCCTTCCCCACTTCCTCGAAGCTTCTCGTCCTCTCCCTCCCTCCCTCTCGCACCGCCCGTGAAGGCGCCTCGCCGTATCCGTGCTCCATCTAACCCTGCCATCCAAACACCTCTTTGGTTAGAGTTAGTTCAGGGTTAGTACAAGTGTAGAGGGCGGCGCTGCATGGGAGTCTCACCTCTCACCCCGCTCGTGGCGCGGCAGTAAAGCCGTCATATCACAAAACCCAACCACTCCCAGTAATAAGTGGCCTGGTAAAATAAACGGACAAGCAACCATCACATCCCTCTGTCCTTTTTGCATTTCATCTCTCTGCATTTACTTTCTCCAGTTCATCTCGCACACTCGATTCCCTAGCTACTACTCCTAGGGCCAGTTCTTTTGGCGGCTTCCCCAGCTTTTCCCACAAGACTAGTCACAGTGGAGAATAACAATAAGGCACCTCACTCATTTATTTGGTCTTCTAAACTACTACTTCATCCTGGTTTATTCCTCACCATTGTAATTTGTGCTAAATTTTGACCAAAGATTTAACTGATAAAATGTTACTCCCCCCGTCTAGGTGTGTAAGTCATCATACGAAAACCAAATAATCCCAAAACACTTAGGCGCGGTGCATGAACTTCTACCTCATTTCTTGTTTCTTTTCTTCGAAAAGGAGGCTTACCCCCGGCCTCTACATCTCTTGATGCACACAGCCATTTATTAAAAAAGTTGCCTGAAGGTTCCAACAAGAAGTCTCAAAAATAAGAGATAAAGAGTTTGCATGCTTTTAGTGACTTGAGATATCAAACACGACATGCAGTGGTTAGTTCATTGCATGCAATACTATTAATTAGCAAATAAACATTAATGTTTCTCATTTTCTCCTCCTTGGTCACGGTGCACAGCCTAAGATGACTTACTCACCTAGACAAATGGAGTAGTGCATGTGACATGCACTAACATTTCATTAGTTAAATTTATGATCAAAACTTGACACAGATTACAATGGGGACCAATAAACCAGAACGGAGGTAGTAGTTATGGGATTACTAATCTAGAACTGGCCCCTGGTACTCCTACTAGTTGTAGTACTCAAGTTGGAATTCCAATTGCACGACACAACTTGTTAGGCAAAAAATTCGATACAGGGTGTAGGAAGCGGTTTGGGAATTTGCATGCCTTTCCAACCAGTGAGATACTCTGTACAAAATATGACAGACAAATAACCACAGAGAAGGAAGCTAAAAGTAAACAATCAAACGAGCATTTTTGCATTTGTTTTGCATTGAATTGTTTCACAAGATTGACTAGTGATGTTTTTCTACTTTTACAAAAACCGCATCGTAATGTTAAAATGTGCATTTGCACGTACATAAGTAATAGTAGTACTCCCTCCGTCTAGGTGTACAAGTCTTCCCTCCTTCTTGGTCACGGTGCACAACCAAAGATGACTTATTGACCTGGACGGAGGGAGTAGCACAGTCTGCAAGCATATATCGAGAGAGATGTGTAGTCCGATAGTATATAGTAAAGTTTGTGCTATATGCACGTATATACACAAGGTTTCCAAGCTTTCCATTTTACATACTTAATTAAGGACGCTAAAAATTCCTGAACGTTCGGGATTTATCATTTGCGTCCCCAAACTAATGAGATCGCCTTACGAAACAAAAATTATACTCCTCCTAAAAGCCACGGCGCTTGCAGGAGCGCTTGCGGCGTGCCAAGAGTGCCCTGGTGCGCGGCCATTTCCCACCGCGCCGGCACAACGCCTCTTCCTCAGCCTCGCAACTCGCAAGGTGCTAATTGGCGGCTTGCCGACGAGCGAGCGTGATCTCACCGGTATGGTGATCCGGCGCCAATAGGTACTCCTCCTCGCTGGAAGCGTGCACCCGGTCCACGTACCGCCAAGCGTAGATGAGGCGCTTGGGCCCAACTACACTCAGGGCGTCGGCACGGGCGTCCTCCGCCATCCTCACGGCCCTCGCATGAGCCTTCTGCCAAAGAGCCAATTGCCTGACTCTCTCCGACGCGACATAGGCCTCCCAGGCAGCTTGTTCCGCGGTGCGCTTCTCTTCCTCGGCCTTCTTCTCCACCTCTATTTTGGCGCGCCCTACTGGAGGCAAAGCCTCCCACAAGGCAACATCCATTTCTTTCCAAAGCTCCTCAAGGCTGGGGGGCTCGGCGGGCGGCGGGGCGTTCTCCTCGTAGCGGGGAGCCGACGCATCCTCCGACGCACGTGCTGGCGAGATTGGGAACGCCGACGCGTCATGTCGAGGAGTGGAACGCCTACGCGTCCTCCTCGAATAGTGGCGGCAAGGAACGGAACGGCGACGCGTCACGTCGCAGCGAGGAGCGGAACACCGACGCGTCCTCCTCGACTAGTGGCGGCGAGGAACGGAAGAGCGACGCATCGCGTAGCGGCGAGGAGCGGAACACCGACGCGTCCTCCTTGACTAGTGGCGGCGAGGAACGGAACGGCGACGCGTGACCATCCGCGCGGTGTAGCGAGGGGCTCCTAGGGCTTGGGAGGGGCGATGCCATGGTGGTCGACATGAGAGGGAGGGGGAGGAGATAGCGATGAATGTGAATGTGAGGGGGAGGAGATAGCGATGTCGTGGGAGGCGCAGTATTTATAGTGAGCAATGGCACACCTACGTAAGATATGGACCGAGCTGCACTGACTTAACTGCAGGTCCAGTTGCGTCACTGACATGTGGGCCAGTCACCTGTTGGGCCCATATGTCAGTGACTCAATGCACCTGAAGTTAAGTAAAAGCTACATGGGCATATTTGATGGAGTAAATTATGGGGGAGAGAAGGGGTGGAAATATTGCTGGTCACAACGGATTGGACGAGCGTGGGGGGGAGGAGAGTCATGCATGCAGAATTTTTCACACGGGGTGGAGTGGTGGGACCGCCGGAGGGAGAAGGAGAGTTTGGCAGGCATATTATTTCCACACATGGAGAGGAAAAGATTTGGAGATGAACGGGCTTCCTGCAGGTATGGGGAACGGTGCATAATAAGTCATCTTGCATGCCGGGCTAGCTATAGTCTCAAGTCATTAAAAACATACACGCCCCACACATGTTCATATTTCAAGGTGCACTAAATTATTGCATGCGATGATTAAGGCTGGCCATAATGGTGGTATCTTAGCTGGTATCATGCACACGGGAATAGCAAACATGCTGATGTGGCAAAGAATTAAAGAAGAGAGGGGGGTTGGAGTAACTAGTGTTCATGCATGCATTGGTAAACACATTTTTTTGTGAAGAACGACAACATTAGTTGAGTACTTTTGCAGACTTCAAAAACTATTCCACCGCCTCTACTATCTTGCTAGGAGTAGGTGAAATTTTTGAATCGAGCCCTTTAAACTAGAAGGGAGGTAGTGGTACTCTAATAGCTAACCTTGTTGTGGTGACAAGATAGGACATGGCTCACACCTGGACGGAGGAACTAGTCTGCATTGTGCATTTAAGTTTTGTTTGAAGTCAATGTACCTCTACTTTCACCAGACTTATGAACCAAATAGGGCCTTATAGAAAAATGTACTACTCCCTCCGTCTAGGTGAGTAAGTCATCTTAGGTTGTGCACCATGACCAAGGAGGAGGAGAAAACGCAAGAACTTAATGTTCATTTGCTAATTAATAGCATCGCATGTAATAAAATGACCACTGCATGTCGTGTTTGGTAGTCTCAAGTCATTAAAAGCATGCACACCCCACATCTCTTATTGGTTGATATGTCAAGAAACAAGAAATGAGGTAGAATTTAATGCACCGCGCCTAAGTGTTTTGGGATTATTTGGTTTTCGTAAGATGACTTACACACCTAGACGGAGGGAGTACTCATTATAATCAGCATTCACAATGTCAACATTCACAATGTCAAATCAATATTTTACACTCATTATAAAACGTAGTTCTTATACCCATTATAATCAGTATTGTAGATATTGATATTTTTAGTATAAATTTGGTCGTGGGATTTCATTGATGCATGTCAAAGCGTGGAGGAAGAGGAGCTTAGGGCTTGCATTGCCGGTCTCTACATAGGCATTTCTCTTCATAATCCTGTAATTTTAGAGACTGGTTGCGCTTTTGTGGTAGTGTCTCTTGCATCGGGGGACTATGAAAGGTCTGCTATGCGTGACCTGAAGATGAAAGCGTTGAGCATCTCGAAGTTGATTAACAATCTTCAATTGACAAAGATTAGCCATTCGGCCAATAAGGTGGCACACTTAATCGCTAAGTATATCTTTGACAATAGATTAGATGGTATTCTTGTAAATAACGTACCGCCCTGTGCGGTGAATATTGTATCGAATGAGTGTAGTGGTGTGGCTGGTTAATTAATATAAGGTGGTGTTAAAAACGTATAAATTTGGTCAAACACTTTGCAAACGGTTGACGGGAGTAAAAAGGACCAGAGGGAGTATCATGCATGCGGAGTAGGCAAAAAAATTGCTCATTTTTAGCCGGTCGAAGTCTCAAAGGGCGCGACCGCGCGAGGGAGGCGAAGGTCGTGGGAGGCGCCATGGTTGACGGAATTAAGTGAAGTTACATCCACGCGCCGGCATGGCGTGCGAACAGGCAGAAGCTATACCGTCAGGCCTACGATATGGGTCTAGTAGACATGACATCTAGTGGGTCCCGCATAGTTCTCGAGAACTCTTTGGGGGCTTGCAGCCGTTTATCCATCGGGCAAGCCAGCAACCCCACGCCGTTCGCACGCCCTACTCGTCCCCGTCTTCTACCTCACAACAGTTCGCTCCCAGTCGTCCCGTCCTTTCACATTAGTTCGCTCCCAGTTTTTGCGGGGTACAACAGTTCAACTTCTCCTAACCCTCCTCCAAAATCCATGGCCTCCCAAATCTCCATGGTCGCCACTGAGTACCAGGTTAGAGCCATCACCGGCGATCAGTTCATCGTCATCTACACACGTGGATCCGCGATGGTGAAAGCATGGCTTGCTCGCTTCCTACGCATGTTCAACAGTTCAACGGATGAGTGGGTCGCTGGGCTAGATGTTGAGTACACCACAGTCCTGGGACGAGAGAAGGATCTAAAGGACGAAGAGAGGAAGAAGCCCGCCGTGATCCAGGTTTGCGTACATAACGTTTGCTTGGTCTACCACATATGCCATGCCGACGTTGAGTGCCAGGATTTTAAGAACTTCCTCAAGGACAAAAGAGTGAAATTCGTTACTGTAGGCTTTAAGAACGACAGGGATGTCCTGCGTCGGATAGGTCTCGTTGTAGGCCAGTCCCTTCGATCTCCAGAAGGCAAGCCTGGTGTCCTCCTCTCAACCTTCAATGCTGACCCTGGCAGCAGCCATGATTGATCCTTCGTACGCTAAACTGAAGAAACCTCATCACGAGTTTCATCATGCATGGGAGTCGAAGACATTAGATGAAGATCACATCCTGTACGCAGCAATGGATGCCTACCTTTGTTTAAATATCTACAAGGGTTGGATGAAGAAGCAGAGCCCAGTGTCCGGTTCAAGCAAAGAAGCGTCGGCGAAGAGGAAGAGGCAGAGGGACGAGGACGAAGTCGAGGACGTGGACTCGGACTCCGAGTAGGTGGCAGTGCCGTCGCTCATGCTGGTTCTACTGCAGTGTCAAGCGGACTAGTTGCTTAGTTTATTTTCAAGGGTGTGTTGTGCTGAGGCCCCAGCAGAACTATGTTTATGTTCTTTCTCGTTATTTGAACTCTTTAGTACGTACAGTAGTACTAGTAATATGTCTTACTACTGTTCTTCTTGCAGTTGGTACTACTGCTCGTATCTTCATGTTCCTACTGTACTTAATACGTTCGTACAAGTAGTATAATTTGGGTCAATCGATTTGTGAAAGAATTTCGACAGAGTGAAGGAAGAAGACGACAGAAGAGGTGGAATAAGCCCTTCTAGCCATCCATGTTGCATCAAACGGCTCACATGAGTCGACTGACCCAAATTGCTCCTTCAGATTGCAGGATCCACGTGGCATTCAAGGTCTCGAAGGTAGATTTTGTGTTCGCACCCGGTTTGCGGGCTCGATGCACGCGCGACCGGCTTCCGCCATGATAGCCACCATGCGCGCCTCCTCCGCACGGGCGGAGATGAGAATGACACGCTAGTTCCTCCTCGCCGGCGTGCTAGAGCACGCGCTCATCCTCCTCTTCGTACGCTGCGTGCATAGACGCGGCTCCACCAGCTGATCGCGTTCTTGGTAGTGCGGCGGCATGTCGAGGAGGGACTGCAGACAACGTGAGCGGGCGAGCCTTAGGCTTTATGGCACAGGGATGGCGGCGACACGGCGGTGATGGGCAAAATTTTTTTGGCCGGAGTAGGCGGGCACCGGCATGCGCAACGACGGCGGCGACATATTGATGAGTGCGCGTGTGGGAGCTTACTTTAGTTTTATATAAGGTTGGTCAAACATAAAATAAAACCGTACTAGTACACGTAAACATTAGACTTAGGCAGCGCTTTTATTAGTTTTTTTTGAAGTTAGTACCACAGCCATGATACGGAATCTTGTGCAAGCGCGTGAACCGCGGCCGCGCGGTCGATCGAACGGTGCGTCACCGTGTCGCGCTCGAAGGACATCCACTGAACCTTTTTGTGTGTGTGAAAACAATCCTCGAATATTACTCAACTTTTTTTTCCTGGGAAAGTTCTTGACGCTGCAATATTTCCATATATTTGAATTTAGCTCCAGTTCGTGTTTATTTGGATTTGGACGTTTAAGGTGCGCCCTAGTTTTTTTAATACTTATTTTGTGTGTGTGACTGAGAGAGAACATGTGTATGTGTCCATATGTGTGTTGTGGAGGAAGGGCAATGTGGAGACGGTGTGCGTGTGATACAGACATAGAGAGGTGTGAATGTGCAAATGATCATGCATGAGTGAGACATAGACAGATGCCGATACGTTGTGTATACATGAGAGAACGGTCTTCTAGTTTACTTATGTGTGTGTGTGTGTGAGAGAGAGAGAGAGAGAGGAGCATCCGTAACACAACAACCATCTCTCTCGATTCGTCCGTCCCTCGCACGATCGCATGCAACACATGCATCAACGCGCACATTTTGACACCCTCACCCAGCCCCTGCCCACCTCAAGGCCCACACAATCTCTTCGTGAATACCCATTTCTCTCCTTACGTTTGTTTTCTCTCAATATCTGACACACACACACACACACACACACACACACACACACACACACACACCCCGAGCACACAATTCATCCCCATCCAAGGTTATACGGCGACCACTCTCGCTTGTGCTTCTTTGCACCCCAACATGCACAACACCTCAATCTTCAAAGAGGGCATCGAGCAGATCGAAGACGGCGACCACACCGCGCTAGAGAATGCGGGTCATTTGGAAGCAGGGTGATGTGACGACGGCTGACTGACTCCTCCCCCCACCCTCTCTCTATCTCTTGCACAAAATTACCAATCCCTCTCTCCCCCGAACAAAATTGTCAATCCCTCAACCCACGAGATCCTTCCCCTCTCGTCCATGTTTTTCCAGCTCTCTCATCAAACATGTTGTCTCTTCTCCTTCCACGTATACAGAATCCGGATGCACACGCATCTCACGTATATTACATGTCTCCATCTTTCTCACAGACCTAAGTTCTTCCTCTCTCTTTCTCTTTCTATCTCTCTCTCTCTGTCTCGTTAGGTTTGTCTCCTACTCTCTCGTCCACATACATACAATCTTTCCCGCCCTATCTGCTCCATCTTCAAAAGCTCTCTCTGCACGTTTCATTCACACATTGGGATATGTCAAAATGTTGCTTCTATAATGGCTGATGTAGAGTTATGGTTGTTTTTGTTGCATCCTACAAAGTAATAACTATGAAATGCATTTAGATTCTCATTTGACTGGGATTATGTGAGTTTGAGCATGTTGTGAAGTACTATAGACCTTGTATACATCTTGGGATTCGACAATGATTGTAACTATTGAATTGTATAGACCATTACATTCGAAGTCAATAGCCTAATATATTTATTTCACAATTTCAACAAATGATTAGTTCACTACAAACTAAGAAAACAAATGTGTACTCCCTCCGTTTTTATTTAAGTCCGCGTATTAGCATTGGTCAAAGTCAATTTTGTAAACTCTCAGAAAGCTTATAACAAAAAATATTAACATATACAATAACAAATAAATACCATTAGATTCATTATTGAATGTACTTTCACATCATACATATTTGTTATGGTAAATGTTTATATTTTTCTATAAACTTGGTCAAACTTTAGGAAGTTTGACTTCGGTCAAACCTAATATGCAGAGTTTACTACTACTACTCGCTAGTTGCTTAGCCGAATCACTCAACACGCCACACGGGGAGTCCAGTGTCACAAAATTTTGAGGTCGGCGGGAAAATCTCCCGCGACCCTGATTCGAGCAGTGGGAAGTTACCATCATAGCCTTCGGAACAGGCCTACGGATGACGCTTGGTAGGGGGCTGTTTTCGTAACTTCAGGTTCACCCTACCCAGCCAACCCCACCCCGGCACCCAGAGTAGTACACCTGAATACTCCCCATTTTCTATCCCCACCGCAAAATAGACTTCTCCACGGCACCGCAGCCTTCGTGCTCCTCCCCTTTACATCGGCGCACTCGTCCACCGCAGCGCATCTGCCTCATCGACGACCTCGTACGCCACACTGGAGCCGGTCCACCGTCGTCGTCGTACACGGAGCCTCTTCCCCGGCATCGTCTTCCACGGTCTCGGATCTGCTTCCCGGAAGCCGACGCCAAGCGCAGAAGTACCACCGTCATGGACAATGAACTGACTCCCGTTGCCGACCATGACTCACAGAGGCCGCCGCGACCATCGTTCTCCTCCTCGATTGGTAATGTGTGTATTGAATCACTTAGCAGTACATGTGCAGTTCCAATTTTGTTCATACCTACCCTTCAAATTTCCTGGGTGCTATTGTTCCCGTAAAAGTAATTGGTTATAGCCTCCATTGTCCAACAGAATATCAGCTTGTAATTGTGCGTCGCTCCTGTATCGCGCTGTGCTTGGGTAGGTTTTTCATCTGCAACCAGTAGTGTGGCAAATGATGGAAAGGTTTTTAGAACTAGCAAGATGCCCATGTGTTGGATGCATCAAGATGCATTTGTATGAGTAGTTTATCTTGTGGGAGAAAAGGATGAACGAGGGAAGGCCTTATTTGCAAATCTGGAGAGGGGTATGGGTATCTTTTTGCAAAATTCCCATTTGTTTCCTTCCTATCTGTCAGATATAAATCGGATGGCCTATATTGCAAGAAAAAAAGTATAGAGCAAAAAAAAGTAGACAGTAAAGGAAGTAGAGATAAATATTAAATATTAAATATTAAATAAATATAACAGTAGAGAAGAGAGTAGAGATAGCAGAGACGTTGGGAAAAGATCGCGCGCATGGGAAAAAGCGGCCGGGCGTGCGCAAGTTTTGGCGCGCAGCGTCCGGCGCGCTTTATAGAATCCAACGCCCTCTCCCCACTCTGTGCCTCGCCATCGCTCTCTCCCCGCTCTTTTTCACCTCACCGCCGCTGCGCCACCATGCCGCCGCGTCGCCGGGAAACTTGGGGATACCGCAGCATCCGTGTGCGCTCCTCCGGCGGCTTCTCCGCCGAGATCTGGTTCCGCGGGTTGTGCCTCGGCCTCGGCAATTTCGACACCGCCAACGAGGCCACCCGCGCGTACGACACGGCTGCGTGGTGCCTCCGGTGGCCTCATAGAACATTAAACTTCCCCAATGTGCCGACGCGGGAGCGGGCGCAGGAGCTCACGCCTCTGTCATGGCTTAGCACCGACGAGGATCGTCGTGACAACCAGAGGAGGGAGCACCGTCTCGGCATCGCCGAGATGGACGAGGAAGCCATGGCGCTGTGGCGCCAACACTTCTCGCAGGACATCATCAACGAGCGCGAGTTCTACACGCAAAGGAGGGCGAAGAGGGATAAGAGGAGGGTGGAGCGAGCCGCCTATCACAAGGACAAGCGTAGGCGAAAAGCGGACACTCAGTTCAACATGAGCCTATGAGCAGCGTCGCCCTGCGAATCCGACGACGATCGGTATCTTCAGTTTACAGCCAGACGTTGGAGGAGGACATCACCGAGGAGGAGTCGGACGACGAGGAGTAGTTGAATTATCTTTTTTGATCTATCTATGCTGAGAACTATCCTCTACTCTCTAGTATCTACTTCTCGATCTCAGCACTGTAAACACTTTTTTAAAGCGCCACGCGTTGCGATTCTGTTGGAGATGCTCTAACATGGCAGACGAGTGCTTTAATGTTTCCCACAAGATGCGCGAGTATTACTAGTAGTATATTTTTCTTGCCATGTTGAGATTTTAAAACCACGAGTGCGAACATGCAGAGGAGCAATGAAGACCAAACACGGGATACTTGGGAAATCTTCAAGGAGCGTGGCAAGTTAAAGAGGAGCTGCACCGAACCTGTAAAATGAGCTTTGGTAAGTAACACCCTTTCAATTACTTTCGTTTAGCCTCGTGTTCTTCGATGTGTATATGTTGTAGTTTCTGTTTCTCTTAAGTGTGGTGTTCTTCGATGTGTAATAAGAAGAGTCCTAATCGTCCTAATGCTTTCGTTTTTAGCTTGATGTGGGAAGTGGGTGTTCTCACCTTGTAGTCTGTTTTTATATTTCTTTTCCTTTTGAATTCACTTCTCCTAGTTCTGTTTATCTGGCTTCTACTAAATGAATCTAGGTTGCTCTGAGTATTGATCTCAAAAAGAAGTAACTTCATGTCAGGATGCAGTTCCTGCAAGGAGGGAAGTATGGTCAACCTCGAGATCATGTTTCCAAAATGAGGCTGGATTACACACAAGGTGCCAGTTCCCTAATGATGCTGGATTAGACACAAGGTGCAAATTCCCAGATGATGCTGGATTACACACAAGCCAGGTGGAGTCGTCAGCTGTTCGTGTCCTCGTGGCATTAGTAAAGGCTGAAAGAAAGCGTGCAGCAGCCCTTGAGAATGTAGCTGAGTTCCTGAAGAAGCGAAAAGAGCAATCAGATGCTCTCTTCACCCAAGCCAAAGAAGAGATGGAAGAAGCCAGAAATAAGCTAGCAGAGGCAGAGCAGGCTAGGCGTCTCCTGCTATCTAAAACTGTTGTCAATACAAAATTTCCTTCATAATAGCTAGGTTCAAATGTTTATCCAGTCAGCATGCCTGTTGTGATGTCTGTGCATCTACTGATGTGGCACAAAATGTTTTTTTTGGGTCATGTAATAACAACAATTACTTTCCAAACAATAACAGACGAAGCATTGGACATGGTATAGTTCACGCGCAAGCCCGACATTCCAAGTTCAACTTCCACATCAAACTCATGTTCACAGATATCTGTCCACAACCATGATTCACTTCAAAGCCAAAAAAATGTGAGGAGAGTTATAAATAAAGAAAAACCTCTACTAGTTCCTGCTACCAGTGCGAGCACAACAAGTCAAGACCATGCGTAAATTAATTATATTTTAGTCATTTTTTGTGTTCTAAAATGCCTGCCGGCTCGCGGAAGGACGTGTTGCCGGCACACACGCGGATTCAATGAAGGCAGGCGGGGCAGTCTTAAGCTGGTTGCACGCGGCGAGGAGGCGTGCTCAGCCGGGCCTGCAGCGAGTGCGGCCCTCTTGGCCGGCGCGCCGGTTCAATGCCTGCGCTATGAGAGGTCGCGTCCGTGTCAGAGCAATCACTCCCTCCAGTCCTTTTTGTTTGGGTATAACAAAATCTCGTTTTCCATTCACATTTTACAAGTAAAATTCGTGGACAAACTTTGACCCAAAGTACGATGGGGACTAGTAAACCAGAATGGAGGTAGTAGTTTTTTTTAATCAAAGAAGGGTTTCCCCTTCCGATTTTCATTACTGAAAACCAACATCTAAATCTAAACCATAGTATTTGCCCTAGAACTACTAGGTTCAACATCTCGCAACATAAACCCATACAACCATATGCCAAGGAGGTACGTAGTACTATGAATTCCATTTTGGCTCCATACCAGTCGTTCTAAAAGCTACTTACTACTTATAACGTGCCATTGAAAATCGGAACCCTTAACCCCGCTAAAAACGATATTTTAAACGTGGCTACTCGATCTGTGGCAACTGGCGAGCCACCGCGCTCCAAGTTGTTCACCTGTGGTCCCGGCCATCAACTCCTACGGATCAAATTATCATGCGAGCTGACTATTCCTACAAAGGTGCTCCACCACATACCCGGTACCCGCGAATGCAGCAATCGTGCACCTAGGGTTTTAGGGTATATTTGTTAACATCGCCTTTACGTAACACTCATGTGTGCGAGACAACGAGAGGCTGACTGCCTGCGTGCGCCTCTTCTCTTCGTATATGTACTCCACCGTTTGTCTGGTATCCAAAAAATTATAATAACTACTAGCAATGTGCCAATGCGTTGCCACACTATCAAAGTAGATTAATACATATTCACCAATTTGATAGAAAAAAAGTCTAGTTTTGAAATATGTATATCACTACAAATATGTTATGTTTCACTCAAAATATATTCCTTTGGCGGTTTTGATGAGATAAGGGAGGAATGTTGTTGGTTTCAAGATTCGAGAAGTCGTATATGTCTAATTTCTACTCTTACTAGCAAGATGCCCGTGCGTTGCACGGAACATCATCATGTGGGAGAAAAGGATGAACGAGGAAGGCCTTATGTGCAAATGTGGTGAAGAGTGCGGGTAAATTGCCATATTTTCCTTCCTATCCGTCAGATATAAATCGAACGACCTACATTGCAAGATGGCAGGCCCACCATCATCACCAACTCTATTTTTTATCCCTACTCTTATAAAAAGCATTGTCGGTGATGATCGTGTGCCTGCCATCCTGCAATATAGGCCGTCCGATCTATATCTGACGGATAGGAAGGAAACTATGGCAATTTTGCAAAAAGATACCCACACCCCTCTCCACATTTGCAAATAAGGCCTTCCCTCGTTCATCCTTTTCCCCCACAAGATAAACTACTCATACAAATGCATCTTGATGTTCCGTGCAACGCATGGGCATCTTGCTAGTTGTTGCAAAAAGCCCATGTGTGTGTGAGAGAGAGGGAGAGTGGAGGAGGACGGAGTGCATGTGTGACAAAGACACAAGGAGTGTGTGTGCGATAGGTATCAGCTTAAAATGAGGCGATAGTGTGTGTGTGCACGATCGAGAGGGCGTGTCTCAAGAAGGGAAGAAAAAGCTACATAGATACAAGGAGCGGGAGAGAGCCATGTATGCGATGGTGGAGGCACGAGTGTGCGGGTGTATAAACCTATCTAGAGGCTAGCTAGTCGATAAATGTTTGTGAGAGAAATACGAGTCGGAGTGCGAAAGTGAGAGTTTTGTGTGAGAGAGAGAGAGCCGGTAGTCGGGAAAAGGAGTGGAAGCAGGAGTTGTGTGCGTTTGTCTGTGAGAGAGAGAGAGGAGACTGTAGTCGGGGTTGTCTGATTGGTAAACAAATGAATAATGTCAGTCTGGGATGGAGACGAAAAGGAGGCCGCAACAAATGGTGTGTCTACAGGAGAGAGAGAGAGAGAGAGAGAGAGAGAGTAATTTTAGTGGTATGAGTCATATGTAGAGACATATATGGTGTGTGAGAGAATCCCATAGAGAGAAAGACAAAGTGAAAGACGAGTGGAGACTGTGTGTGTGGCGGTGAAAAAGAAAGCTTAGGTACCGAGTGATATCAGAGAATAGTAGAGACGTGAGAGATAATGAAAACCGTGTAATGTATAATGATAGGGAGAGTGTGACACTTCTCAAGGGAGACGTCGAGAGAGCATGTTTGCGAGGATAGGAGAAACATGAAGTGAGCGTGCGGGTGAGCTGGAGAAAAGAGAGTGATAGCTACTTGAAGGAGCATGCATGCGAGAGAGATGGGCGTGAAAGGAGTAAACAAAACAGGGATTCAAATATTTGAATTCGAGAAGATGATACATGTAATCCATACTCGAACCAAAATTGATCTATCAAACATGCATACTCATATGAATTCACGCACATCTATGTTATTTAATATGTAGATATTTCTGATCCATACATTTTAGTAGAACATAATTTGGTTAAAAAAATTCGAATTCAACCTTAAGATTTCGAGATCGTTGTATTTGTAAATCATATTATACATATAAAGGAGCAGAATTCTTTGTTGTGCTTTTGAAAGTATATATAAAAAATGATGTATATCGAATGCAATTCCAATTGAAAATGGATCCTGCCCGAAAAAAATTAGAATATAAACGGGATTCGAATTGAGTTGGCACGAGCATAAACATGCACTGTGCAAAATTTGAACGAAGCGGGGAAAGTCGCAGTAACTGTCCGAAACCAAAATCCGTGAGATGGAAATTTCTACTGCCTATCCCTGCCACGCAAATCCGATCCGCTGGATTTCTATAGGTTTCGATAGGGGTAGGTTTGTAATTTCACCCAAATGTGACGTAACCGCCTCTCACCCGGATTCATACACGGTGGGCGCCAAAACACAGTGTGTCCTCGGCCGAAATCGACTCCCTCCCCGATTCATATTCATATACACGGTGGGCGCCAAAAACAAACTCTCGTCGGCAAATATTCGGTGTATGCGAGATTACCGTCCTATCCCCAACCGACTAATGTTGTTGTGATGTAGTACAAATTTGAAACGGGGTCTAAGTTTGTAAATTTCCTCGCATTTGAGACAAGCGCGGCCTGAATACATGTTTCCCCCTTCCTCTCTACCTCCCTTTTCCCATTCATACTCCGTGGGCACCAAAACACCCTCTCCACCCCACCCTCCTCCGTCCGCCGCCGCCCGCCACCCAATCCTCCACCGTCCTCCTCCACCATGCCGGAGCTGATACACCGATGCCGCCGTCCATTACAAGAGATCGATCTCTCCCATCCACGGCTTCGGACCGGGATCCTTGCATCCCGTCCTCTCGCTTCATGCCCGCCGTCGTCCACCTTGCCGGCGCCGCTCCTACGACCGTCACTTCCACCGCACCCTGCCGCCACCGTCTACCCTCCTAGATCTGGTTCCATGCCGCCGACAGCCATCGCTACCGCAGCACCGTCAAATCCTCAGCAGATGCGTACACGGCGCCGCACCGGAGGCGGTACTCTTTCGTATCTGCTCAACTTATTTATCGCAGCAAGAAAATAGATCGCCACTGCTTTACTCTGATTTCTTGTCTTGGTTGTGAAGTTGCCTTTGCCCGGTTTGCACCTTCAGATCCGCCATGGCACGCTCAACACTATACTCCCAATGCTTATGGTTTTCCCCTTTTATATTCCACACTAGTTAAATCACAGTAGACTAAATTTTTCAGAGCTCGCCGGAGTTCGCCGGTGCGAATGAAGGGGCTCGGGTGGTTGTGGGGCCTCGCCGAACGAAGAAAACTCGACGGGGTGGGGGTTGGGGCGAGGGTGGGGGTGGCGGAGGAACACGGGCGGTGGATGTCGGTGGTCTGGCCGGCGGCCCGTGCGGTGTTCTGTATGGGAAGAATCAGAGACGATGAAGAAGATGGGTTAGGAGACGTAGGATCTTCATCCAACCGCCTGAAATGGTCGAGAGACAGCTGGGAGTTGCATTCTTAATGCGCTCTGGTTCATCATGTGTGGGCACTGCGCAACCAACATTTTATTATCCAAAATTTGCTTGCTCTTCTTTACCATGTTCCTCTTCCGTTCTTCTTTAATATGTACTCTCTCCGTTCCTAAATACAAGTCTTTGTATAGATTCCACCATGGACTACATATGGAGCAAAATGAGTGAATCTACACTCTAAAATGTATATGGATACATCTGTATGTGATCCATAGTGGAAATCTCTACCAAGACTTATATTTTGGAACGGAGGGAGTTTGATAGTAGTACAGCATGTTCCTTGTACTGAAGATGAGCAGGGACATTTGTAGTGTAGAGGTCTATACGGTCGGTTGTGATGGACACTTTGAGCCTCTTTGATTCGTAGGATCTTGTAAACATAGAAATAGGATTTGTAGTGGCCTACCCACTTGAATCCTATAAGAACGACAAGGAAATGCGGGGAGCTGTGTCGCCTTTGAGAGTTACACTGATATTAACAGTACCGCACCTTCACTTGAAGAGAGCTGGTATCCGAAGCCTTTCTAGCCGTACCGGCAAACTAGCACATATATTCCAGCAAGTTCCACTTTGCTGATTTTACTCTGATGCTTAAGGTTTTCCCATTATATCTACACTATGATCTCTGTAGCTGCTTTGTGTCGCACTAGCAGCAATCCACTCTTGAAGCTAAACACTGCAATGACCCACAAAATTGGCACCAAGGCATTGGGTGCCATTCTGGATGCAATGAAACTCATACGCTCCCCACATGTTGACTCTTTTTCAGAATATGATCCTAATGACTCTTTTTCAAAATTGCCACATATAGAGAGACAACATGGAATTGCATTTCTTTGGGTGCTGTGATTCATCATGAGTGGGCAACCAACATTGTATGCAATGAAGCGGAACCTCAAGAATATCAATACAAGAGATAGGGCCTACTATGACGAGCTAAAAAATGTCATCAAATAGCTTATAACGTCACAAATTACCCCCTAGTGACATTTTATGGGCATCACAAGCATCGTCACGGAATCCCCGTCATAGATTACTCCTAGTGACGGCGCACGCACAAAAAAGTCATCGAAATTGGGACCTTCGGTGACGTTATATAGAACGTCGTCGAGTTGCTATTTCCATGACGGTCAATTAATGTCACATGCTAGGAGAAAGTATGCCATATTGTAGCATATTCGATGACAAGGCAACGTCACTGACATTATGCTACATCAACACCCGAGCGGCCATCCCACTACTAGTGCCACTACTTTTATTATGGATGTAGATGACATCATCAAAATATATTTACTTTCTTTTGAATCTAAATTGCGATGAAAATAAGTATTTACTTCACTTCACATCACATCAAATTATATAAAAAAGTTGTAGAGAAAAATCACATCATAAATTGATATGAATGACAAATCATATTATATATGAAATCCTCTCAGCCAAATCATTCTATAAACAAAAATGAGGGTAAAAGATTGACTCAAGTTTGACACAAATAATAGACAAGATGAAAACTAATATTAACTAAAGACCACATATGTTTTCCTGATGATTGCAATGTAAGGATGGCTTTCATGAACCATCTGGTTTGGACTAGGACTGCAGAGTTGCCTGCGAAGTTGCTTGAGCCCTCTAGAGAAAATCAAGCAGATTATCCGTCTCCTTTTACTTCTTTGCCCAGACTTCATTCTTCTCTTGTTGGATCTTCTTTAGAGCTTCCAATTCTTCTTGTTGCTTCTTTTGTATCTCTTCAAATGCTCTCTCTCATGCTTCAAGTCTTGCGGCTAACTCCTCCCAATGCCTATAAATGAAAAACACAACAACCTTGCATCATAATGAGATGAAAACTAACAAGATAACATGCATAACCTAGAGCTAGAGGTATAATGGTTAAAGTACATGTAATCAATGCACCCCTTAGCTTAGCATACACATCACACATGCGTTTATGTTCCGCGAGGAATGCCCTCCTTTTCGTCTCACTCTCCCAAACTAGTGGCATGATTGTAGTACCTAAACCTGCAAGATGAAAAAGAGTGGAACTAAATGAATTGCAAAATACTTACTAGCATGTGCCATAAAACTAATTAAATGAATTCCACCTCAAGTCGTTTGGAATTGGACCTTAGACAATGCAACAATTTTTCATGCGCATACGAACTTTCCTAAAACAAACAAGAATGTAATAAAGTAGCAAAATTAGCACGCAAATACATGTTTGTCTTTGCATTGATGGTAAAAATTAACAAAACAGGTTCTGTAACGTAGTACTTTCAATAAGCAGCACTATTAATAGGCATTTCACGTAATATTGTATTAACTAAAAATGAAGATTTTTCAATGCTAGAAGACGCAGCCAGCAAGCCTATGAAAACAAGATGAGAAAATTCAGAAGAGAAAAATGGCAAAACCTAAGATTACTATAGATGATACACAAGTGCTTGACTAGAAAGATTACTTACAAAAACTTGCCAATAATGGTAGCAAAGATTTCCTAGTACATTACGAAGCTATTTACTCAATCAAGCAATTTAATTTGATGGCAATGTGATAAAATATAATATAAGAAACAAGGACTCCACAAATATTAGAGCATCTCTGAGTGCAATGCTGGACCAAATCCCGTCCACGCCCTCCTCCACCTTCAGCCTGCTCAAAAAGATTTCAGCTAATCAGGTTATCACTGTTCAGATATATGTTCTGTGTTAGCAAATTGTTTGCCTATCATATCCCCAATAGTCCGTCCTGCTCATGCTTGTTGCACTCATGTAATTGAAAAATAAAAGTATAAAACTCCTAGTGATTACATATTTCAGTTGAAAAACATCAATTGCTATCTAAGTGTTGATAAGCTGCAGGTGCCAACGTTAGTCATTATCTCCATAGTAAAAACATACTAATAGAAGCATGGGTAAACACGTCAAAACTACAGCAAGAAACATTTTGCTCACCTTGGGTTCAGTCTTCTCATCGACGATGTCAGCTTTGAACTTGAGAAATCCCACACACGCAGACACGCTGAACATGTCCAGTCCTACACAGCCAGCAAGTGCCATTGATTTCCTGCTCAAACATTTAAATGGAGAGAATGGGAGGAGGAGCGCCACAACAAAGCATCTGGACGGGAGCAGCGCCGCAAAATGCCTACGACCGTGGCCTCATCAGGGAAACAGAGAAGGGCGGCATGGTCTCGAGGAGGATGCAGCGTGCGTGGTAGAGGAGCGCCACGGTGGCTGGCTCCGGCCAGAAGCCCGGAACCCGCCCAGCTGTAAGCCAAGTGGAAGAACTGGAGCAAGATGTCACCATGGTTGGAGGCAGCGGCAGCGGAGATCACGCCATGGACGAGCAGCGCCGAGAGCGTCCAGAAGAGCAGCCGCACGACACGGAGTTTTTCAGATGGGTCGATGGGTTGCGTCACGGGATCATGTGGAGAATTGTCCCGTGCAGAGGCGCCTAACGAGCGTGGTTGCTCCTACCGAGCGCGGCTGCCTGCGGCGTCGGCGGCGCCTCTTCCACCACCGCTGCTGCAGCGGCTTCCTCCGGGGTCTTGATGGCGGCGGTGGCGGTGGTTGTTGCGTCGATGGTGAGGGCGGCGGGGGTGGACGGGGAGGGAGTGGGAGCGTGGGGGCTGCTGGAGAGGAGCGGCGGAGGGGATGCGAGCAGATTGGATCGAGACGGTGAAAGGAAGGAGATGGCGCAAGATTGGATCGGGGCGACGCGAGATGAGATAATGGGGATTAGGGTGGAACTGTTACTAGTTAAATGGGCTTCGTGGAGAAAGTTTTGCCATCGAGCCTAATTAACTTAAAATTTTAATTCTTTTCGCACAGGGGCAAATAAATTACGTATATGCTTAAACTAGGAAAAATTGTGGGTTTGACACGTTCACGTCAAAAAAAGAATGTGGTTTTTTAACACTGTACAAACACAAGCGCTCATATACACGCGCATACACTCACCCATATGAACGCACACGCGCACACCCTATCCCTATGAGCACCTTCGAAAAATGCGGGTTTCTTAGGGGTACAAAAATGAGGGTTTGACAACTACCATGAACGTCTATAATCTGATCAGAAAAATTAGAAAGGCACGTACCATGTTTGTGTATAATCTGCTAATAAAAAAAGTGAAAAGGCACCAGGGGATCTCTCTTTTCGGAAAAACATACCATATACGCGTATAATCTGATCAAAAAAAATACGAAACATTGTAAAAAAATGTCTGCCTTACATGTGGATTAGACATAAATGCAAATGTTTGTCGTGCAAGAATAGCGAAAGAATACCAGCAGATCAAAATGTTCACCTCCGAAATATTCCTACCATAGGTCGTGTAGTACAATGACATGATAAAGATATATTCGCATAGTTTAGATTAATACGTGAACTCTATCCTGCTGGAAATCCCTAGAGGAAAGACCATGTGGAAGGGAGTGCTTTTTTTGTTAGGACGAAACAACTATTGCACTATACTGCCATACCCATCAGCTCACCAGCGCAACCAATGAGCATTTTTTCGGCCACTACTTATTTATATTAGACTTAGAAAATATTTACATTGCTCAATACGCCGTAAATAAATTCTCATAGACCCTACGTGTGGACCCCATAGGGAAACCCTAAAGAATAGGTCTCGTAGAAAAATCCTCCTACCGAATCTTTCTGAGCCAATCTCGTATTTCCCTTTTTAAGATGGAGCGAAACAACTGCAACGTCATATTCATCAGCTCACGACCCCACTAATGAACTCTTTTGTGGCCACCACATATTTATATTAGATTGAACAAAATAATGGCATCAGACAATAACCTATGAAGAAATTATGGTGTGTTCAACTACCAAAATTGACACATGGGCCCCATAAAAAAACACCGACGTGTTGGTCTTACCGCTCAATAACCAGTGAAGTAGATATGGCAGGTCCCACTACTAGCACTTACATTTGTAAGTCGGTGAATGTAGAAAGTTTGTCATGAAAATTACCAAAACGTCATAGAAATTGGTAGCTAGGTGGTGCTTAGCATTCGAGTCGATTCAATGACATTAATCGTCACTGATTTACAAAAATCAGTGACACGGCCTCTAGACCGTCATACATTAGATACATATGTGACGTTGTCAACCACTGTCATGAGGATTTTCGTCACAGTATCTCAATTTTCTTGTAGTGTATGCTTCCTCTTCTATTCTCTAACATGTACCTATTTGTTTATTCTGTATTTGGTATGTACAGTATGTTCCTTGTCAGGAAGGGGCGCAGGGACGTCTGCAGTCAACAGCTAATAGAGCTGGCCTGTACGTGATCGATAGGCTTTCAACTACTAGCGGCAATACAACACCATATTTTCAAGCCAATTCCACTTTCCCGATTTATATATCGTGGTTATGGTGTACCCCTGTTATGTACACTATGATCTGCCTAGTTGTTGTGTGCTCTTGTTATCATGGTTTGGCAATAAACTCTCTATACAATATATTATGAACCTGTCATCTGCCAGCTATCCTCACTTCTGGAGCCTTTTTTTGTGTACTTGTTCCAGATTATATAAATGCACGCACCATATTACAGCACGCATGAGCTCTCTCATCAGAATCCAGTGATAGCACACAAGTGTTTACAAGGGCGCCCCTATATTAGAATATCATCTGCATTACAAAGATAATCTCACAACTATTTATGTTTTCACGGTTCTTAGATATTATACGCAATTACAGTGAATATCAGAATCCGCGCATCAGAAGAATATTGTGGAACACTGCAATGACTTACAAAATTGGCACCAAGGCATTGAGTGCCATTCTGGAAGCAATGAAACTCATACGCTCCCCACTTACTCCAGCGAGTAATGACTATTCTAACCTCGAGGAGTCAAAGGCAGATGGCCTGTCCTGTTCACCCATCAAGGTGCATGTTCTAATTTGGCAAGGTTTTATTGATTGCGCGTATCTTGCATATGTTGTCTTGCATTTCTTCTACTTTGTTGCACCGCCATCTGCTTAGTTTACTCATCATATAACTCGAGATGCCATGCCCATCCATTATCAATACATATTCCATCTGTTATCATACCATGTTTTTTCAGTCAAATGTTGTTCTTGTGCATCATACATAAAAAAGGAAGAGGGTGATTGCCAAAACCGAAGGAGCACCAGCAAAGTCCTTGAAAAACGTGGTGGTGCCGGAGAAATCAGCCAGCGCCCCACTTATATTGGCTGTACAACCAGTGACACAAAACGTAGGACCGACTCCAGCAGACTGTACCCATATTTCACTGGCCACACCAGTAGCCCCACCACACAGGACCTGCACTCCAGCAAAAGGTATACCGATTTCATTTGCCATAGCACCAGCCGTACCACAGAAAAATCTCACTCCAGCAAAAAGTACAGCAAGTCCACCGGCCGAAGACCTATCCCAACTACAGAGACGGCCAATTCCTGTAGATTGGGACCCCATTCCATTCATTCCTAGTTTAAAAGACAATGCTTTCAATGTTGTTAGGGACTACGTGCATATATTCCCATCATGGGAAGATCATAGTGAAGACAAACACCATTTTCACATCTTCCTGTCAAACTTACGTGTAAGTGCTATTATTCATGGTTATTATTTTCCTGTTTTTTGCTGATCAAACACATCAATGATTTACATTACATTGTTGTAACTAGGCGAGGGTCCATCTGGATAGTCATGACGAGCAAAGCTTGCTTGTGCTTTTCAAGGAAGCATTGCAGCAGTATCGGTGTTATCTGAGGAAATCACACTTTGATGGCAAGTCTATAAACGAATTTCCGGTGAAGTCTCATGTGCTAAATTTAGAAGACATTGAATGGAAAAACCTTGTTATGCACTGGTCTCGTTCCCAGGATGAGGTACTGACAATGAAATCACATGAAAATTTGAACTTCTACTTTTTCGCATGTGCCTTACGGATGTTTTTTGCAGGAAATCTACTCGAAGAAGAATTCCGGTTTGAAAAGAATGACAAGGTATCACAAATATGCTGCCCGCTGCTTTGCTCTTGTTAGTACCTGTTGTCCTGTATCACTATACTTGCATACATACCTGGTTCATTATGTGACAGCAGTATGCATGATAGCTTGCTTATCAATTGTTCGCTCCAAATTATCTGATCTGTATGAATGGTTACATTAGTGTAGAATATATCCAATGCCAATGAATTATTTTAGCTCTGCATTGTTCTTGTAAGTACATGCTGTCCTTTATCAGTGTACTTATATTGACAGGTAGCTGTTCATGTACCATCACTCTGCAGCTTATTTTCCTTTGCCCTCCATTTTCTACACATCAGATCTATATTTACTCTTACCATAAGGTTGGTACTGAAGAAGTTTAGCTGTGCATTGCTCTTGGCTATGTCTTTTGCCTATATCGCTGCACATACATTTATAGCTACTTGGTTATGTAGCATCACTCTTCATCTTATCTTAAATATTCTCCATTTTTTCATATATTATCACATCTATATATACTCTTAACAAAATGTAGAATAAAGGCAATGCTTATGAAGAAGATTCTGTGGTAAACTTCTTGAATTGCCCCCCCCCCATCAGCATGGACAAGGGCTTTATAGATCCTGTCTTCACCAGTAATGTAAGTTTGTTCTTCTCAAGCCTTCAAACTTTGTTGTGTATATTTGGTTAGGCATGACTACAACAGCTGTTTATTTTTGGTGTTTGCATCAAATTGCATGTTTAAAGTTTATTATGTAGTTGAAGGGGAGCCTTGGCGCAGTGGTAAAGCTGCTGCCTTGTGACCTCATGGTCACGGGTTCAAGTCCTGGAAACAGTCTCTTACAGAAATGTAGGGAAAGGCTGCGTACTATAGACCCAAAGTGGTCGGACCCTTCCCCGACCCTGCGCAAGCGGGAGCTACATGCACCGGGCTGCCCTAAAGTTTATTATGTAGTTCATAAACAAAAGTTTGTCCTTCTCAATTTAAATTTTCAGTTGTACAACCAAGTTCCTTCTTCATACCATGTAAATTAAACTATACAAAGCAAGCGATCTTATTTTGTACTGCATGTATGCTTCTGTTCTTCATCCGTAATCCAGTGGTGCGGTGAACCTACCCACTACAGCACAATGTCATATTCTGCAATGTCTTAACTATGAACAATGTCATATCATTCTACTATTATTTAAATCATCTCTTTATTTGCCAATCTGAAATGGAATAAATTGACAGCACACTAACCATTGATACTTATGAGTTCTTGATCTGTAATCCAGTGGTGTCGTGAAGCTGCCAACTCCTTCACAATGTCATTTCCTGCCATGTCTTGACCTGGACAATACCATATTGTGTTAATGCATTTTTAAACTATGTCACTTTATTCGTCAGTAAGAAATGTGATGAATTGTCAGCACTGCTACTTTTATGTGCAAAACCTGTCATCTATCTGCTTGTTTATCTTTCAGAGTGAGGAAGATATAAGTGTTGAACAAGCGCAGTCTCATCATCTTGCTCAGGTGCTTGCGCTGCAGCTCGCCAGCAGGGCTAACCTTTCTTGAACTCTATTGAAGTGTTGTCGGTTTTGTATATTATTTTGTCGGCGTGTTTATTTGCACTAGTGGCAATCTTTGATGCCCAGTGTATGTAATCTGATGTCTGCTTGTGGCTTATTATCATAGTGGCGAACTTTGATGCCCAGTGGATGTAATATGCCATAATTTCTTTATTGTATAGTCTAGGTTTTTTCTTATTCACGATGCTGCAGTTATTTTACTGTATATATATCCTGTCTTCGCAGTAAAGCGGCCAAACCGTAAAATTACGGTACATAATCGGGTCGTCATGCAGTCACGATGTATGATCCGCATCATGGGCCCCGTCAAACTAGCCCACTAGTAGATTCGGGCCTTTAATAGGCCGAGTAACCCCCGACCCTCTTTCCGCAAGAAAACTCAATGGGCTTTTAGGAGGCGGAGAAGTAGGTTGGGCCTGAAACGTGCCGAACAGGTCACGGGCCGGCAGCAGCCCGAAATGGACCCCGGCCCATGATTGTGCGAATCAAATCACGGGCTTTTAACAGGCCAAAATTGTCTCGGTCCTTGTTTGGCCCAACCAGATATCGGCTACGAGCAGGCCGGATGCACACCAGGTCGTAGTTTGGCCCAACTATATGACGGGCTTTTAACAGGCCGAAATTAATATAGGGACGAAATGTTAAACGATCCCTTAATAGGCCAAACTAATATCAGGCCGAATTACTAAATGGGCCTTTGGCAAGTGGGCCCAAAAGCATCACGTTCAGTTAACGGGCCGAATCTGATATGGGCCATAATTGAGGCCGAAGCCTCTTAAAGGGTCGGACCTGATCTGGTTCGTGATTTGGCCCAAAACGTGGGAGGCTTTTAACGGGCCGGATCTCATATGGGCCATTATTAGGCCCGGAACGTGGCAGACCATTAATGGACCGGATCAAATATGGGCCGGCATTTGGCCCAAAACATGGCAGCCAGTTAATGGGCCGGCCTACTAGGGTCCCCAAAATCTTGTGGGCCTATAGCTGGGCCGGCCCATTAGTGTCGGTTAAATCTCGTGGGCCTTTAGCCGGGCCGGCCCATTATGATCCGCAAGAATGTTGTGGGCCTTTACCTGGGCCGGCCCATTATGGAACACAAAAATCTTGTGGGCCTTTACCTGGGCCGGCCCATTATGGCCCGCGAAATCTCGTGGGCCTTTAGCTGAGCCAGCCCATTATGGTCCGCAAAATCTCGTGGGCCTTTAGCTGGGCCGTCCCATTATGGTCCGCAAAATCTTGTGGGCCTTTAGTTGGGCTGGCCCATTTAAACTTGATGGGTCGTGCCACGTGTCGACGTACCATAGGCGCCTTCTGTCCAATGAGTGGATGACATCTGTCCCAACGGTGAGCCGACACGTGTTTCCTCCAGCCAATGATGATTTTACGCGTGGAAAATCCCCATTGGTTGGGGCTGTTAACGGGTTATCGGATCCAAAACCCGACCCGATAGCTTAACGGCGTTCCGTTACGGTGGATGCCACGTGTCGGTCATCCTTGACAAAAGCACTTCTGTGACGTGCGATTTATCGTCATGGAAGTGGAGACTTCCGTGATGATAATTTTGGTTATGTCATGGAACACTTCTATGACAGCACAGGTATGACTATCTTGATTCTATCATAAATTTGTCATGGATGTACATGCATGAAAAAAAATGCGACCTACTGTGACAAACACGTTTCATCACGAAAGTGTATTTTTTTGTAGTGCATGAGGCAAGACAAGCACCATAACTATTTTTGGAGAAGCTTTGGATCTGGTGGAGCAGTTTGGCATTGAGCACATGCTTACCTTTCACCTGGACTTTGACCCAGACATTGTGGCTCAGTTCTTTGCTTTTGTCCACTTCCATTTTGATGAAGCAAGGACCATGACATGGATGACCAATGGTCAACGGATGACTGCTAAGTGGAAGGATTTCATGGATTTGCTTCACATTCCTGATGAGGGGCTCGACACGCCCGTTGGAGTTCGCCCTCATGCCAACACTGAGTCTGCCAACAAGAACAAGCTCCAACCCTTCCTTGTTGAGAAGACACTCACTAGTAAGAAGAAGGTGTGGGTGCTGAACTCCTTCCTGGACTTCATGCATCGGATCTTCCGCAACACCCTCTTCCCGCGCATCGGTGACGTTGGCCAGGTGCATGCCTATCTTGTGGATATGATGCTCATTTGTGAGGATGTGCATCAGGCACAAACTCAACCCCTTGATGTCTCAAATATCATGTGGTGCGAGCTTCAGTTTGCGGTGTTCAACCGTAAGGTCCCCATCTATGGGCCTTACCTGTTTCTCTTGATCTCTAAGACTTGGGAGAAGCTCTATCCCGATGATGAGTTTGTTGGCCCCGACTAGATTCATCATGAGCCCATCAAGCTCCGCATCAAGAGCCAATGGGCTAACACCACCAGTGTTGAGGCCGCGGCTGCCACAATGGATGTGGATGAGGATGAGATCAAGGAGGAGGAAGCTGATGAGGACAGTTCTGATGGATACACCCCTCCCTCCTCTAAGCCCTCTTGGGCGAAGAAGCTGAAGACAAAGATGAAGAAGATGTTCTGCATGCAGACCCAGGGGCAGTATAGGGCCCATGTTGCTCAGAAGCAGAGTCGTCGTCGTGACAAGAGGATCTTGAGGAAGCTTGGCGAGGAGGTGTCTAGCGGATCCGGGAAGCACATCACCCCCGAGGCGGACTGGAGTGCCAAGCAGGGCTTCATGTGGACTGAGTCTGAGGAGGAGAAGGAGGAGCCCATTCGCGCTGCTGAGTCCGACGATGAGTCGTTTTAAGCCTGAGCTACCACCTATGTCATAGGTGTCCTCTCTGCCTTTTTGGTGTCTCGATGCCAAAGGGGGAGAGAGTGTAGGATTTGCATGTCGTGTGTCGTGTGTTTTAGCTCTGTTGCTTTGCTTTTCGTCTGCTGAACCTTGTTTCCTTTGGTTGAGTTTGTTTGGTTTGTGCTCGTGAGACCAAGTTATCTATCATATGGTGTAAGACATATGCACTCTTGCTTATCTTTCTGTCTTAGTTACTTAGTTTTATCCATCATCTTGCCTACTTACTTAGTGTTGATTATACTATTGCAAGAGATGCCTTGTATATAAAATATAGGGGGAGCGTTGATCCTAGTATGTGTGCCGTGCAGTCCAAAGCACATCTCTAGAGTGCACACATCTAGGGGGATCCCGTCTATATTTTATAGATTGTGGGTTTGTCGTTGCCTCACTGTATATCCCTATGTGCAAATCCCGTATTGTCATCAGTCCACCAAAAAGGGGGAGATTGTAAGGGCATATTTATCCCTTAGTAGTTTTGGTGATTGATGACAATGCTTTTGCGGACTAATCGTGTGCATTGAGCTTTTCAGATATATCATGTCGGAGCACAAGACGATTTGGTGCCCCTCAAAGACTTTTGAAGACGGCGTTTCTCTATGTTTCTTTTCGGTGGATTTGAGTCGTAGGAAAGCGGTACTATTAAGAGGGGGTCCGCGTTGGAAAGGTTTGGGTGTAATCTCACGTACACATGTTCCTTTTGCACATCCTTTCCTTTGGCTCTTTGGAGCTTCCTCCATCCCACCGTGTCTGTGCAGAATGAAGGACTCTAGTGTTGATGTTCAAAGGCTGGCGGTAGTACTACTCCCTAGAGCGGTACTAGCGCAGGCCCTAGCGGTAGTACCGGGCCACGGCACGATAGTACCGTAGGCACCCACGGTAGTACCGCTCCTCCTGAGCGGTAGTACCGTGAGCTCTGGCCAGGCACTGCTACGTAAGCGGTAGTAGGGGCGGATGTAATTTTTTACATCCGCGCCCTACGCGGTAGTACCGTGCCCCGGCGCGGTAGTACCATGGAGCCTGGTCAGGCACAACGGCATGAGCGGAAGTAGGGGCGGATGTAATTTTTACATACGTGCCCTACACGGTAGTACCGCACCTGGTTTGCGGTAGTACCGTGTCGGACTTTTGCATAGATATAATCTCAGCGGAGGTAGTCACGGATGTAATTTTTTATATTCATGCCTACCGTGCCTGGACTGTGCCTGCCTTGCGGTAGTACCGCGCCAGCGGTTCCACCGTCCCTTGTCGGTGCTCATCAGAACGAGTCCAGGCCCTGCCGTGCCCACGGTAGTACCGCGAGCCTCCGTGGTAGTACCGCAGGTCCGTGCGGTAGTACCGCCGCTAGCCTGCGGTAGTACCACGGGTCGCGGGCTGAGTTGATGGGTAACGGCTGGAATTGTCCTGTGACTATAAAAGGGGTGTCTTCTTCCTCTAGTTGACTACCTCTTCCATCCCTAAGCTCCATTGTTGGTCCAAGCTCTATTTTCGCCCGATCTTTCTCCCTAGCCAATCAAACTTGTTGATTTTCCAGGGATTGGTTGAGAAGGCCCCGATCTACACTTCCACCAAGAGAAATTTGATTCCCCCCACTAATCCCTTGCGGATCTTGTTACTCTTGGGTGTTTGAGCACCCTAGACGGTTGAGGTCACCTCGGAGCCATAGTCCATTTTGGTGAAGCTTCATGGTGTCGTTGGGAGCCTCCAATTAAGTTTTGGAGATTGCCTCAACCTTGTTTCTAAAGGTTCGGTCGCCGCCTCCAAGGGCGCCAATAGTGGAATCACGGCATCTCACATTGTGTGAGGGTGTGAGGAGAATACGGTGGCCCTAGTGGCCTCTTGGGGAGCATTGTGCCTCCACACCGCTCTAACGGAGACGTACTTCCCCTCAAAAGGAAGGAACTTCGGTAACACATCCTCGTCTCCATCGGTTCCATTTTGGTCATCTCTCACCTTTACTTGTGCAAGCTATATTGTGTTATTTCCGTTGCTTGCTTGTGTGCTTATTGTTGTTGCATCATATAGGTTGCTCACCTAGTTGCATATCTAGACAACCTACTTTGATGCAAAGTTTAATTTGATAAAGAAAAGCTAAAAATTGTTAGTTGCCTATTCACCCCCCCTCTAGTCAACTATATCGATCCTTTCAGCTGGCTTGTCCATGACGCAGTGTAAAGGCGGCGAGGGAGGCGCTTGACCGCGGTCGCATATCGATAGCTCGAGGAGGAGCTCTGGGTGCACCTAGTACTCCTGTTCCGGCATGGCGTCTTTCGTGGGGAGGGGAGGTTGCCGTTGCTCCACTTCCAATTTGGAGGAGTGCACAATATCCTCCTTGTTCGTCGGGGTAGCGGAGGAGGAAGTCCCTGGAAAACATGGGCAGCACCACATGATCCGCCTAGAAAGGCAGATCCACCGGCCGGCACCAAAAACCAGCTGCTCTAGCCGGACTTGGTCATCTTTGTTGTGTAGAGAGAAGGAGCGGCGACGGTGGTGAGCGAAGAGGAGAGCAGTTGGGCGGTGGGGCGTGGAGAGGAGATAAGATGTGTTTTGGCCGACGTCGGCGCCCTGCTTCAATAGTCAGGGCATGCGGAACGACGTCGCTTCAATGTGGCACAACGGTTTGAGTAGGCTTCTCAGTCAGCGCGTTCGCATTGAAGCAGTGCTGGTCTTCCGTCCGGTCACGTCGCTCTGCAGCGGCTGTGTGATATGAATGTGTGGCGATGTTTCGAGAGCGGGAGGCACGGCAATGAGTTTTGGTGGGACCGCATAGTCAGATGCGTGCGTGGCATGAGTCTGGACACCCGCAAACTACTCCAGATTTGATGCCAATTTAGAGCATCTCCAACAGGCGCGTGCGCGGCGCACTAAAATCTGGTTTGCGGCGCACCAGGTTTGGCGCGGCGCGCAGCGCTGGCTCCAGCAGCTGCGCTAAAACGCAGCACGCGCGAGCAGCCGACGCCTCCACATTTGTTCATTTTGGACACAAAATATAAATTTCACACATCAACACAAAACACATGACATATAATTTGAATCACAAACATCATTCAACCAAGTTCGTGCCAAAAGTCCATGCCAACGCTCCCAGCGTTAGGGTTTGCGGCGGCGGCGACAACGGCGGTGGCGGCGGTGGAGGGTTCGCGGCTGTAGGATGGGGTGAGAGGGGTGCCGCCACGTGCGTCCATCGGGTCAGTTCGTCGGCACCGGCGCATGCGGGGCGAAGGTGGCGCGGTGGAGAGAGTGCGGTGCGAGCACTCGTGTGTGCCGCGCGCAGAAGTGGGCGCCCCAAATACGCAGCGCGCGAGACAATTCGGACCGCGCGGTTATTATGCGCCTGCTGGGGACACTCTACCAATTGCACACACGCTAAAATGGGCAAATTTGCGGCGCGACGCTTATTTAGCGTGGCAGTTGGAGATGCTCTTACGGGAATTCAAATGCCACGGATCATAGGGCATGGCAAAATTGGTGTGGACTTACCAAGTTACCATGGTCCGAAGCTTTGACCCCGGTGGAAGGCTGAAACCTGCGTGTGACGGGACATAAAGTGCATCATGTGTGGAGTGGATCACGAGAAAGGTACAGCTAGAGCTAGGCCTAGCTCGGTACCAGGAAATCTGGACGGGACATCATGGCACGGCGCAGGCGGATCTCTTCTTGATGTGATGGTTTCTGCCCATAGATCCATGATGAAAATTGTCTGTGTATAGTAGATTACATGCCATCACGTAGTAGACTGTTGGTAGATTTGGTGGTTGGAGTTTTTCACTTCTTTTTTCTACACCTACAGTGTCTCATCTACACGCAGATTCTTTTCTTGAATGAAAAGTAGAAAAGAAATGCAACATCGCTTAATTGAACTGGACAGTGGACTGCGAGACAGAGTAGACCGAAAATTTAAGATGGAGGATCCGTTCCAGTATGACCACCACCACTTGATACGTACGTACTTGATGCCTTGTTCCTTGTTTCGGCCATGCACGCCTTGTACTTTCAGGGCTGCGCAATTGGATCCTGCCTTGCATAAAATGATTGGGTCTATAAACGTCTGTAATCCTACACTACAGTGACATAACTCAGAGAAAGAGAATGGGAGAGAGATGCATGCATGCATGTTTCTCATGGCTCACGCACAAGTTTGCAGCCTTGTCCTAGCGGCCGGTACAACAAAGATGCCTCCCTCCACCGCTTTCCTTTTTGCGTGGGCAGGAACGACAAACATCACCTTGCTAACCAAGTTTAACTCAAACTAATGCTACTTTAAAGGTACTCCTCCATCTCATAAGTGCAAAAAACGCTTTTATATTATTAGACGGATGTAGCATTTCATAATCTAACCCTTATCTAAAGCATCATCCACCGCCACGTTTGCATTACACGGGAATTCCCAAGTTCAATGGCGTTTTTGTCTGGCCCACATCATCCCGCAACTAACTCATTAGTTGCAATGCTTGCAAGGCTTAAGTGATGTGTATTACCGAGAGGGCCCAGAGATACCTCTCCGACAATCGGAGTGACAAATCCTAATCTCGAAATACGCCAACCCAACATGTACCTTCGGAGACACCTGTAGAGCACCTTTATAATCACACAGTTACTTTGTGGCGTTTCGTAGCACACAAAGTGTTCCTCCGGTAAACGGGAGTTGCATAATCTCATAGTCATAGGAACATGTATAAGTCATGAAGAAAGCAACAGCAACATACTAAACGATCAAGTGCTAATCTAACGGAATGGGTCAAGTCAATCACATCATTCTCCTAATTATGTGATGTTGTTAATCAAATGACAACTCTTTGTCCATGGCTAGGAAACATAACCATCTTTGATTAATGAGCTAGTCAAGTAGAGGCATACTAGTGACACTCTGTTTGTCTATGTATTCACACATGTATTATGTTTCCGGTTAATACAATTCTAGCATAAATAATAAACATTTATCATGATATAAGGAAATAAATAACAGCTTTATTATTGCCTTTAGGGCATATTTCCTTCAGTCTCCCACTTGCACTAGAGTCAATAATCTAGATTACACAGTAATGATTCTAACACCCATGGAGCCTTGGTGCTGATCATGTTTTGCTCGTGGAAGAGGCTTAGTCAACGGGTCTGCAATATTCAGATCCGTATGTATATTGCAAATTTCTATGTCTCCCACCTGGACTAGATCCCAGATGGAATTGAACAGTCTCTTGATGTGCTTGGTTCTCTTGTGAAATCTGGATTCCTTCGCCAAGGCAATTGCACCAGTATTGTCACAAAAGATTTTCATTGGACCCGATACACTAGGTATGACACCTAGATCGGATATGAACTCCTTCATCTAGACTCCTTCATTTGTTGCTTCCGAAGCAGCTATGTACTCCTCTTCACATGTAGATCCCGCCACGACGCTTTGTTTATAACTGGACCAACTGACAGCTCCACCGTTCAATGTAAACACATATCTGGTTTCGATTTAGAATCGTCCGGATCAGTGTCAAATCTTGCATCAGCGTAACCATTTATGATGAGCTCTTTGTCACCTCCATAAATGAGAAGCATATCTTTAGTCCTTTTCAGGTATTTCAGGATTTTCTTGACCGCTGTCCAGTGATCCACTCCTGGATTACTTTGTTGGTACCTCCCTACTAGACTTATAGCAAGGCACATATCAGGTCTGGTACACAGCATTGCATACATGATAGAGCCTATGTCTGAAGCATAGGGAACATCTATCATTTTCGCTCTATCTTCTGCAGTGGTCGGGCTTCTTGTCTTACTCAACTTCACACCTTGTAATACAGGCAAGAACCCTTTCTTTGCTTGATCCATTTTGAACTTCTTCAAAACTTTGTCAAGGTATGTGCTTTGTGAAAGTCCAATTAAGCGTCTTGATCTATCTCTATAGATCTTAATGCCCAATATGTAAGCAGCTTCACCGAGGTCTTTCATTGAAAAACTCTTATTCAAGTATCCCTTTGTGCTATCCAGAAATTCTATATCATTTCCAATCAGCAATATGTCATCCACATATAATATCAGAAATGCTACAGAGCTCCCACTCACTTTCTTGTAAATACAGGCTTCTCCAAAAGTATGTACAAAACCAAATGCTTTGATCACACTATCAAAGCGTTTATTCCAACTCCGAGAGGCTTGCACCAGTCCATAAATGGATCGCTGGAGCTTGCACACTTTGTTAGCTCCCTTTGGATCGACAAAACCTTCTGGCTGCATCATATACAACTCTTCTTCCAAAAACCCGTTTAGGAATGCAGTTTTGACATCCATCTGCCATATTTCATAATCATAAAATGCGGCAATCGCTAACATGCTTCGGATAGACTTAAGCATTGCTACGGGTGAAAAGGTCTCATCGTAGTCAATCCCTTGAACTTGTTGAAAACCTTTTGCGACAAGTCGAGCTTTGTAGACAATAACATTACCGTCAGCGTCAGTCTTCTTCTTGAAGATCTATTTATTTTCAATTGCTTGCTGATCATCGGGCAAGTCAACCAAAGTCCACACTTTGTTCTCATACATGGATCCCATCTCAGATTTCATGGCCTCAAGACATTTTGCGGAATCTGGGCTCACCATCGCTTCTTCATTGTTTGTAGGCTCATCATGGTCTAGTAACATGACTTCCAGAACAGGATTACCGTACCACTCTGTTGCGGATCTTACTCTGGTTGATCTACGAGGTTCAGTAACAACTTGATCTGAAGTTTCATGATCATCATCATTAACTTCCTCACTAATTGCTGTAGGTGTCACAGGAACAGATTTCTGTGATGAGCTACTTTCCAATAAGGGAGCAGGTACAATTACCTCATCAAGTTCTACTTTCCTCCCACTCACTTCTTTCGAGAGAAACTCCTTCTCTAGAAAGGATCCATTCTTAGCAACGAATGTCTTGCCTTCGGATCTGTGATAGAAGGTGTACCCAACAGTCTCCTTTGGGTATCCTATGAAGACACATTTCTCCAATTTGGGTTCGAGTTTATCAGGTTGAAGCTTTTTCACATAAGCATCGCAGCCCCAAACTTTAAGAAATGACAACTTTGGTTTCTTGCCAAACCATAGTTCATAAGGCGTCGTCTCAACGGATTTCGATGGTGCCCTATTTAGCGTGAATCCAGCCGTCTCTAAAGCATAACCCCAAAACGATAGCGGTAAATTAGTAAGAGACATCATAGATCGCACCATATCTAGTAAAGTACGATTACGACGTTCGGACACACCATTACGCTGTGGTGTTCCGGGTGGCGTGAGTTGCGAAACTATTTCGCATTGTTTCAAATGTAGACCAAACTCGTAATTCAAATATTCTCCTCCACGATCAAATCGTAGAAACTTTATTTCTTGTTGCGATGATTTTCAACTTCACTCTGAAATTCTTTGAACTTTTCAAATGTTTCAGACTTATGTTTCATTAAGTAGATATACCCATATCTGCTCAAATCATCTGTGAAGGTGAGAAAATAACGATATCCGCCATGAGCCTCAACATTCATTGGACCACATACATCTGTATGTATGATTTCCAATAAATCTGTTGCTTTCTCCATTGTACCGGAGAACGGCGTTTTAGTCATCTTGCCCAAAAGGCACGGTTCGAGTACCAAGTGATTCATAATCAAGTGGTTCCAAAAGTCCATCAGTATGGAGCTTCTTCATGCGCTTTACACTGATATGACCCAAACGACAGTGCCACAAGTAAGTTGCACTATCATTTTCAACTCTGCATCTTTTGGCTTCAACATTATGAATATGTGTATCACTACTATCGAGATTCATCAAAAATAGACCACTCTTCAAGGGTGCATGACCATAAAAGATATTACTCATATAAATAGAACAACCATTATTCTCTGATTTAAATGAATAACCGTCTCGCATCAAACAAGATTCAGATATAATGTTCATGCTCAACGCTGGCACCATATAACAATTATTTAGGTCTAATACTAATCCCGAAGGTAGATGTAGAGGTAGCGTGCCGACCGCGATCACAACGACTTTGGAACCATTTCCCACGCGCATCGTCACCTCGTCCTTTGCCAGTGTTCGCTTAATCTGTAGTCCCTGTTTTGAGTTGAAAATATTAACAACAGAACCAGTATCAAATACCCAGGTGATACTGCGAGCTCTAGTAAGGTACACATCAATAACATGTATATCACATATACCTTTGTTCACCTTGCCATCCTTCTTATCCGCCAAATACATGGGGCAGTTCCGCTTCCAGTGACCAGTCTGCTTGCAGTAGAAGCACTCAGTTTCCGGCTTAGGTCCAGACTTGGGTTTCTTCTCCTGAGCAGCAACTTGCTTGCTGTTCTTTTTGAAGTTCCCCCTTTTCTTTCCTTTGCCCTTTTTCTTGAAACTAGTGGTCTTATTGACCATCAACACTTGATGCTCCTTCTTGATTTCTACCTCCGCAGCTTTTAGCATTACGAAGAGCTCGGGAATCGTCTTATTCATCCCTTGCATGTTATAGTTCATCACGAAGCTCTTGTAGCTTGGTGGCAGTGATTGAAGAATTCTGTCAATGAAGCTATCATCCAGAAGATTAACTCCCAGTTGAATCAAGTGATTATTATACCCAGACATTTTGAGTATATGCTCACTGACAGAACTATTCTCCTCCATCTTGCAGCTATAGAACTTATTGGAGACTTCATATCTCTCAATCCGGGCATTTGCTTGAAATATTAACTTCAACTCCTGGAACATCTCATATGCTCCATGACGTTCAAAACATCGTTGAAGTCCCGGTTCTAAGTCGTAAAGCATGGCACACTGAACTATCGAGTAGTCATCAGCTTTGCTCTTCTAGACGTTCACAACATCTGGTGTTGCTCCTGCAGCAGGCCTGGCACCCAGCGGTGCTTCCAGGATGTAATTCTTCTATGCAGCAATGAGGATAATCCTCAAGTTACGGACCCAGTCCGTGTAATTTCTACCATCATCTTTCAACTTTACTTTCTCAAGGAACACATTAAAATTCAACGGAACAACATCACGGGCCATCTATCTACAATCAACATAGACAAGCAAGATACTATCAGGTACTAAGTTCATGATAAATTAAAGTTCAATTAATCATATTACTTAAGAACTCCCACTTAGAAAGACATCTCTCTAATCCTCTAAGTGATCACGTGATCCAAATCAACTAAACCATAACCGATCATCACGTGAAATGGAGTAGTTTTCAATGGTGAACATCACTATGTTGATCATATCTACTATATGATTCACGCTCGACCTTTCGGTCCCAGTGTTGCGAGGCCATATCTGCATATGCTAGGCTCGTCAAGTTTAACCTGAGTATTCTGCGTGTGCAAAACTGGCTTGCACCCGTTGTAGATGGACGTAGAGCTTATCACACCCGATCATCACGTGGTGTCTGGGAACGACGAAATTTGGCAATGGTGCATACTCAGGGAGAACACTTTTATCTTGAAATTTAGTGAGAGATCATCTTATAATGCTACGGTCAATCAAAGCAAGATAAGATGTATAAAAGATAAACATCACATGCAATCAACATAAGTGATATGATATGGCCATCATCATCTTGTGTTTGTGATCTCCATCTCCGAAGCACCGTCATGATCACCATCGTCACCGGCGCGACACCTTGATCTCCATCGTAGCATCGTTGTCGTCTCTCCAATCTTATGCTTCTACGACTATCACTACCGCTTAGTGATAAAGTAAAGCGTTACAGGGCGATTGCATTGCATACAATAAAGCAACAACCATATGGCTCCTGCCAGTTGCCGATAACTCGGTTACAAAACATGATCATCTCATACAATAAAATTTAGCATCATGTCTTGACCATATCACATCACAGCATGCCCTGCAAAAACAAGTTAGACGTCCTCTACTTTGTTGTTTCAAATTTTACGTGGCTGCTACGGGCTTAGCAAGAACCGCTCTTACCTACGCATCAAAAATCACAACGATAGTTTGTCAAGTTGGTGTTGTTTTAACCTTCGCAAGGACCGGGTGTAGCCACACTGGTTCAACTAAAGTGAGAGAGACAGACACCCGCCGGTCACCTTTAAGCAACTAGTGCTCATGGCGGTGAAACCAGTCTCGCGTAAGCGTATGCGTAATGTCGGTCTGGGCCGCTTCATCTCACAATACCGCTGAACCAAAGTATGACATGCTGGTAACCAGTATGACTTATATCGCCCACAACTCACTTGTGTTCTACTCGTGCATATGACATCTACGCATAAAAACAGGCTCTGATACCACTGTTGGGGAACGTAGTAATTTCAAAAAAATTCCTACGCACACGCAAGATCATGGTGATGCATAGCAACGAGAGGGGAGAGTGTTGTCTACGTACCCTCGTAGACCGTAAGCGGAAGCGTTAGCACAACGCAGTTGATGTAGTCGTATGTCTTCATGATCCGACCGATCAAGTACCGAACGTATGGCACCTCCGAGTTCAGCACATGTTCAACCCGATGACGTCCCTCGAACACCGATCCAGCTGAGTGTTGAGGGAGAGTTTCGTCAGCACGACGGCGTGGTGACGATGTTGATGTTCTACCGACGCAGGGCTTCGCCTAAGCACCGCTACAGTATTATCGAGGTGGACTATGGTGGAGGGGGGCACCGCACACGGCTAAGAGATCAATGATCAATTGTTGTGTCTAGGGTGCCCCCCTTCCCCCGTATATAAAGGAGCAAGGGGGGTGCGGTCGGCCAAGGGGAGAGGCGCGCCGGGAGGAGTCCTACTCCCACCGGGAGTAGGACTTCCCCCCTTCCTAGTTGGATTAGGACTTGGGAGGGGGAAAGAGGAGGGAGAGAGGAAGGAAGGGGGGCGCCGCCCCCCTCTCCTTGTCCTATTCGGACTAGGTGGGAGGGGCGCGCAGCCCAGCCCTGGCCGCCTCTCCTCTTCTCCGTAAAGGCCCACTAAGGCCCACTAACCTCCGGGGGGGTTCCGGTAATCTCCCGGTACTCCGGTAAAATCCCGATTTCACCCAGAACACTTCTGATATCCAAACATAGGCTTCCAATACATCAATCTTCATGTCTCGACCATTTCGAGACTCCTCTTCATATCCGTGATCACATCCGGGACTCCAAACAACCTTCGGTACATCAAAACATATAAACTCATAATATAACTTTCATCGTAACGTTAAGCGTGCGGACCCTACGGGTTCGAGAACTATGTAGACATGACCGAGACACGTCTTCGGTCAATAACCAATAGCGGAACCTGGATGCTCATATTGGCTCCCACATATTCTACGAAGATCTTTATTGGTCAGACCGCATAACAACATACGTTGTTCCCTTTGTCATCGGTATGTTACTTGCCCGAGATTCGATCGTCGGTATCTCAATACCTAGTTCAACCTCATTACCGGCAAGTCTCTTTACTCATTTCGTAATACATCATCCCGCAACTAACTCATCAGTTGCAATGCTTGCAAGGCTTAAGTGATGTGTATTACCGAGAGGGCCCAGAGATACCTCTCCGACAATCGGAGTGACAAATCCTAATCTTGAAATACGCAAACCCAACATGTACCTTCGGAGACACCTGTAGAGCACCTTTATAATCACCAAGTTACGTTGTGACGTTTGGTAGCACAAAAAGTGTTCCTCTGGTAAACGGGAGTTGCATAATCTCATAGTCATAGGAACATGTATAAGTCATGAAGAAAGCAACAGCAACATACTAAACGATCAAGTGCTAAGCTAACGGAATGGGTCAAGTCAATCACATCATTCTCCTAATGATGTGATCCCGTTAATCAAATGACAACTCTTTGTCCATGGCTAGGAAACATAACCATCTTTGATTAATGAGCTAGTCAAGTAGAGGCATACTAGTGACACTCTGTTTGTCTATGTATTCACACATGTATTATGTTTTCGGTTAATACAATTCTAGCATGAATAATAAACATTTATCATGATATAAGGAAATAAATAATAACTTTATTATTGCCTCTAGGGCATATTTCCTTCAGTAGGGCCCGCCGCATGCGTGCCGTACCGACAGGCCGTCATGGGAGTACGCCCTGCCGGTCAGGGGTGATGTCAAGGGCGGAGTGGCGACAGTGTTGCGTCGTGCGGAGATCTTCGCTTGTACGGGGCACTGTGACCACACCAGGCCCGGGATACGGGGGTGATGGGCTACACTGTAGCCTCATATTGTCTTGTCTTCTTAATGGGGTGGCGCAGACTCTGAGGGGACCGTGGGTCGCCTGCTAGGAGCCGGCCTCTCCGAAGGCCACCGGCTAGGAGTCGGCCCGTCTCGGTGCCGTCTTCTGGTACCTGGCCGTCTTCTGGCAGCCGGCCGTATGAGCCAGCCGGCCCCCAGAAGGCGGCGCTTTATTCTGTAGGCTCGTGGGGCGCCGCAAGCCCAATGTCTTGAAAGGCTTAGGGACTCGGGTTGGGCTACCCGTGGCCCATTACTCCGATAGTAGTCCCCGAAGTTGGTGAGGCGCCACGGCTGACAAATCGGGAAGCCTTAGCAGTTTCCGTCCTCATCATGTTTTTGCCAAATGCGTGGGCTGCCTCCTGGCGCGCCGACTGCCAAGAGCCGATACTACTAGGCGGGCACATTTGATAACTTCGAAGCGCCAAGGCGGGAAACGGGTGGCGTGCTGGGTAAGCCTCCCGGCTCGCCGCTTGCTGTGGGCATGCCACGCGGCGTACGCCAACCGGGCCAGTCCTGCCAACCCACGCCCACGATGGGACGTGATAGGAGGCCGGGCCCGCCACCACCGGGCCTCGGCGCGCGGGAGGATTTACTGCGGCCGAGGCAGGAAGTTGCGATTCTAGGGGAGTTACTGCGTCGTAACTTTGCGGAATAAACACGGGGTCGTGGGGTTGTGGGGTCGTGGGCGCAGTTAATCCCATGATCCCACGCCCTGCCCCCTCGGCTTCGTAGCCCGAGGGCTATAAGTAGGGGGAGGAGGGGGGCAGTGGAGCACGCGCCCCCTCCCCTCCTATCGCCATTTCCTCCTTCTTCCTTGCTGTTGCCGCATTTCTGCGCTCCGCCACAGCTCGCCGTCGCCAGCTCCCTTCACCCCAAGCTTCTCGCTTAGCTTTTCCTGGAGTCCGTGGCGCGTGAGAAGGGTGGAGACTGGGATGGTTCATTGGTGATCGACGACCACCTCACTTTCCTTCTGGCCACGTGTCGCTTGCCTGGCGCGGGCTCCGTCAGAGTGCGTGTGCCGCCGGAGATGGAAATCTCGCCGGCACCGCAGGGGAACGAGTAGGTCGTCTTCCGCTCAAACTTCGTCCGGAGCTTCGGCCGGCCGGCGAGCCAGTTCTTCCGCTCCTTCATGGAGTTCTACCATCTTCAGCCGCATCATGTGGCGCCCAACACCGTGACGTTGATGTCCGCCTTCGTCACGGCGTGCGAAGGATACCTCGGCATCCAGGGGCGGGCCCAGGATTTTAGGAGTGTGTATTCAAAATTCAAGGCTTACATTTTTTACAACCTCTTGTCTTTGGCATGTATAAACGATTATAGCTATATTTTTTATATGAATTCTATAGTATATAAAAGATAAAAAAATAGGGGAAGAGTACCACAGATTCTGATCATAACTTGATTTTTTTAATCTGAGATCATAACTTAAAATTGTGTTCAACATATGAAAGTATTGATTATTCAACATATCAAAGTGGCAACATCTGATAGAAATCGAGGGTACAATTAGTATTACTAATGCCAATACACGCCAAGGAGAAGGTGGCCCAGTGCGGTGCCTTCGTCGCGGTGCGCTGGCCGTCGGGGAAGAACGCCTTCCCCGTCATCAAGCTCTCATAGTTGGTAAAACTGTGGTAGAAATCATATTTCTATGTGGAGAACGTTGACCCGGCCGTCAACTTCATCAACCTGCCGCCCTTCGAAGCCGGCCCTCCGGCTGAACCTCGGGCCAACTACGGCTATAAGCCGAAGCCCGTGTCGGCCACCGCCACCACCACCATCAACCGGCTCTAGGTGCTGACAGAGGCGGAGGGCCTCAAGGCGTCTAACTTGCTGGTCGCCTTTGTTAAGCACCGGGTTCTCCCACTCCAAGGTCGGCCTCATCTGATCTGTCGGATGAGAGAGCACCGTGACCCCAGCCGAACATGCACAAGGGCCATGCCATCTGCCGACGTGGCCCGGCTGGTGAATGAAATCACCGACCTCAAGCTGCCGGCGGGGTCTTGGTGGTTTAGCAAACAACATACTCCCGCGCCAACCCGCCGCCTGTCGTAAGCTCTTCAGCCCTCTCTTTTTAGTACTTGTCTTGGTCTTGATCTCGGTCTTGAATAGTCAATCTTTAGACGTAGATCTATATGTCCCCGGCGATGGCCGGCGTCATGGGGCCGGGTGGAATCTACTAGCTGGACTGGGAGGTGAGCGGCCTGGACGACCCCGACCTGGGGGAGGCCGCCTTTGAGGACAACGCCGTAGGCGGCGGCGACGGAGCAGGCGGCTCCGAGAAAGGGGGCGGCATCGAAACTTGGCCCGACGACGATGAGGAAAACGAGCCGCGCCCCACGCGGGGTGCTAGCAGGGCGGGCATGGGCCCCTCTGCCAAGCCGACTACTTGAGGCGGCTCGCGTAAGCAAAAGCAAGGCATGGTCTTGTTTGGCAGCGCGCCGAAGAAGCCCAAGAACCCGGCCGCCGCGACCAGGCGGAAGAAAGCCGCGGCAAAGGTGGCCAAGCTCCGGAGGCTCCCAAAGGCGCCTCCTATGGTGTCGGCGTAAGTATCTGCTCTCGTGCGTTTCCTTTATTACTAGTTCTGTCTAAGCTTTATTGCTTCATTTTTCTTGACTTAGGGCCCCACTCTCTCTCGAGAGGTCGGCCGCCGCCTCCATCATTGGGTCGGCGGAGACCTCTATTGGAAATATGCCCTAGAGGCAATAATAAAAGGATTATTATTATATTTCCTTGTTCATGATAATTGTCTTTTATTCATGCTATAATTGTATTATCCGGAAATCGTAATACACGTGTGAATACTTAGACCACAACATGTCCCTAGTGAGCCTCTAGTTGACTAGCTCGTTGATCAACAGATAGTCATGGTTTCCTGACTATGGGCATTGGATGTCATTGATAATGGGATCACATCATTAGGAGAATGACGTGATGGACAAGACCCAATCCTAAGCATAGCACAAAGATCATGTAGTTCGTTTGCTAGAGCTTTTCCAATGTCAAGTATCTTTTCCTTAGACCATGAGATCGTGTAACTCCCGGATACCGTAGGAGTGCTTTGGGTGTACCAAACGTCACAACGTAACTGGGTGACTATAAAGGTGCACTACAGGTATCTCCGAAAGTGTCTGTTGGGTTGACACGGATCGAGACTGGGATTTGTCACTCCGTATGATGGAGAGGTATCTCTGGGCCCACTCGGTAATGCATCATCATAATGAGCTCAAAGTGACCAAGTGTCTGGTTACGGGATCATGCATTGTGGTACGAGTAAAGTGACTTGCCGGTAACGAGATTGAACAAGGTATTGGGATACCGACGATCGAATCTCGGGTAAGTAACGTACCGATTGACAAAGGGAATTGTATACGGGGTTGCTTAAATCCTCGACATCGTGGTTCATCCGATGAGATCATCGAGGACCATGTGAAAGCCAACATGGGTATCCAGATCCTGTTGTTGGTTATTGACCAGAGAGCCATCTCGGACATGTCTACATGTCTCCCGAACCCGTAGGGTCTACACACTTAAGGTTCGGTGACGCTAGGGTTGTATGAATATGAGTATGCATCGAACTGAAAGTTGTTCGGAGTCCCGGATGAGATCCGGACGTCACGAGGAGTTCCGGAATGGTCCGGAGGTAAAGAATTATATATAGGAAGTCGAGTTTCGGCCATTGGGAAAGTTTCGGGGTCCACCGGTATTGTACCAGGACCACCGGAAGGGTCCCGGGGGTCCACCGGGTGGGGCCACCTATCCCGAAGGGCCCCATGGGCTGAAGTGGGAGGGGAACCAGCCCCTAGTGGGCTGGTGCGCCCCCCCTGGGCCCCCCTCTGCGCCTAGGGTTGGGAACCTTAGGGGAGGGGGCGCCTCCAGTTGCCTTGGGGGCACTCCACCCCCCTTGGCCGCCCCCCCCCTCCTAGAGATCCCATCTCTAGGGCCGGCGCCCCCTTGGGGGTCCCTATTTAAAGAGGGGGGTGCGAGGGCAGCCGCACCCAACACGCTGGCGCCTCCCTCCCCTCCTTGCTACACCTCTCCCTCTCACAGAAGCTTGGCGAAGTTCTGCCGGAACCCTGCTGCATCCACCACCACGCCGTCGTGCTGCTGGATCTTCATCAACCTCTCCTTCCCCTTGCTGGATCAAGAAGGAGGAGACATCATCCGCTCCATACGTTTGTTGAACGCGGAGGTGCTGTCCGTTCGGCACTTAGTCATCGATGATTTGGATCACGATGAGTACGACTACCTCAACCCCGTTCTCTTGAACGCTTCCGCTCGCGATCTAGAAATGTATGTAGATGCACTACTATCACTCGTTGCTAGATGAACTCATAGATGGATCTTGGTGAAACCGTAGGAAAATTTTTATTTTCTGCAACGTTCCCCAACAGTGGCATCATGAGCTAGGTTTATGCGTAGTTCTCTATTGCACGAGTAGAACACAATTTGTTGTGGGCGTAGATGTTGTCAACTTTCTTGCCGCTACTAGTCTTATTTTGCTTCAGCGGTATTATGGGATGAAGCGGCCTGGACCGACCTTACACGTACGCTTATGTGAGACAGGTTCCACCGACTGACATGCACTAGATGCATAAGGTGGCTAGCGGGTGTCTGTCTCTCCCACTTTAGTTGGAGCGGATTCGATGAAAAGGGTCCTTATGAAGGGTAAATAGAAGTTGACAAATCTCGTTGTGGCTTTATCTTAGGTAAGAAAACGTTCTTGCTAGAACCCTATTGCAGCCACGTAAAAGATGCAACAACAATTAGAGGACGTCTAACTTGTTTTTGCAGCAATTGCCTCGTGATGTGATATGGCCAAAAGTTGTGATGAATGATGAATGATATATTGTGATGTATGATATCATGTTCTTGTAATAGGAATCACGACTTGCATGTCGATGAGTATGACAACCGGCAGGAGCCATAGGAGTTGTCTTAATTATTGTATGACCTGCGTGTCAATGATTTAATGCCATGTAATTACTTTACTTTATTGCTAAACCATTAGCCATAGTAGTAGAAGTAATAGTTGGCGAGCAACTTCATGGAGACACGATGATGGATATCATGATGATGGAGATCATGGTGTCATGCCGGTGACGAAGATGATCATGGAGCCCCGAAGATGGAGATCAAAGGAGCCATTTGATATTGGCCAGATCATGTCACTACTATATAATTGCATGTGATGTTTATTGTGTTTATGCATCTTGTTTACTTAGAACGACGGTAGTAAATAAGATGAAACCTTATAATAATTTCAAGAAAGTGTTCTCCCCTAACTGTGCGCCATTACTAAAGTTCGTTGTTTCGAAGCACCACGTGATTATCGGGTGTGATAGATTCTTATGTTCACATACAACGGGTGTAAGACAGTTTTACACATGCAAAAACACTTGGGGTTAACTTGACGAGCCTAGCATGTACAGACATGGCCTCGGAACACAGAGACCGAAAGGTCAAACATGAGTCGTATGGAAGATACGATCAACATGGAGATGTTCACCGATGATGACTAGTCCGTCTCACGTGATGATCAGACACGGCCTAGTCGACTCGGATCATGTAACACTTAGATGACTAGAGGGATGTCTAATCTGAGTGGGAGTTCATTAAATAATTTGATTAGATGAACTTAATTATCATGAACTTAGTCTAAAATCTTTGCAAAATATTTCTTGGAGATCAAATGGCCAACGCTCATGTCAACATGAACTTCAACGCGTTCCTAGAGAAAACCAAGCTGAAAGATGATGGCAGCAACCATACGGACTGGGTCCGAAACCTGAGGATCATCCTCATAGCTGCCAAGAAAGCATATGTCCTAGAAGGACCGCTAGGTGATGCACCCATCCCAGAAAACCAAGACGTTATGAACGCTTGGCAGTCATGTGTTGATGATTACTCCCTCGTTCAGTGTGGCATGCTTTACAGCTTAGAACCGGGGCTCCAAAATCGTTTTGAGCGACATGGAGCATATGAGATGTTCGAGGAGCTGAAAATGGTTTTCCAAGCTCATGCCCGGGTTGAGAGATATGAAGTCTCCGACAAGTTCTATAGTTGTAAGATGGAGGAAAATAGTTCTGTCAGTGAGCACATACTCAAAATGTCTGGGTTGCACAACCGCCTGTCCCAGCTGGACATTAACCTCCCGGACGAGGCGGTCATTGACAGAATCCTCCAGTCGCTCCCACCGAGCTACAAGAGCTTTGTGATGAACTACAATATGCAGGGGATGGTGAAAACTATTCCTGAAGTATTTTCAATGCTGAAGTCGGCAGAGGTAGAAATCAAGAAAGAACATCAAGTGTTGATGGTCAATAAAACCACCAAGTTCAAGAAGGGCAAGGGTAAGAAGAACTTCAAGAAGGACGGCAAGGATGTTGCCGCACCCGGTAAGCCAGTTGCTGGGAAGAAGTCAAAGAATGGACCCAAGCCTGAGACTGAGTGCTTTTATTGCAAAGGGAAGGGTCACTGGAAGCGGTACTGCCCCAAATACTTAGCGGACAAGAAGGCCGGCAACACTAAAGGTATATGTGATATACATGTAATTGATGTGTACCTTACCCGTAATCGTAGTAACTCCTGGGTATTTGATACCGGTGCCGTTGCTCATATTTGTAACTCACAGCAGGAGCTGCAGAATAAGCGGAGACTGGCGAAGGACGAGGTGACGATGCGCGTCAGGAATGGTTCCAAGGTCGATGTGATCGCCGTCGGCACGCTACCTCTACATTTACCCACGGGATTAGTTTTAAACCTCAATAATTGTTATTTAGTGCCAAGTTTGAGCATGAACATTGTATCTGGATCTCGTTTGATGCGAGATGGCTACTCATTTAAATCTAAGAATAATGGTTATTCTATTTATATGAGAGATATGTTTGATGGTCATGCCCCGTTGGTCAATGGTTTATTCTTAATGAATCTCGAATGTAATGTTACACATATACATAGTGTGAATACCAAAAGATGTAAAGTTGATAACGATAGTCCCACATACTTGTGGCACTGCCGCCTTGGACACATTGGTGTCAAGCGCATGAAGAAGCTCCATGCTGATGGACTTTTAGAGTCTCTCGATTATGAATCATTTGACACATGCGAACCATGCCTCATGGGCAAAATGACCAAGACTCCGTTCTCCGAAACAATGGAGCGAGCAACCAACTTATTGGAAATCATACATACCGATGTGTGCGATCCTATGAGCGTTGAGGCTCGCGGAGGATATCGTTATGTTCTCACTCTCACTGATGACTTGAGTAGATATGGGTATGTGTACTTGATGAAACACAAGTCTGAGACCTTTGAAAAGTTCAAGGAATTTCAGAATGGGGTAGAGAATCAACGTGAACGAAAAATAAAATTCTAACGATCAGGTCGTGGAGGAGAATATTTAAGTCATGAATTTGGTACACACTTAAGAAAATGTGGAATCGTTTCACAACTCACGCCGCCTGGAACACCTCAGCGTAACAGTGTGTCCGAACGTCATAATCGCACTCTATTGGATATGGTGCGATCTATGATGTCTCTTACCGATTTACCGCTATCATTTTGGGGATACGCTCTATAGACAGCTACATTCACTTTAAATAGGGCTCCGTCTAAATCCGTTGAGACGACACCGTATGAATTATGGTTTGGGAAGAAACCTAAGCTGTCGTTTCTAAAAGTTTGGGGATGCGATGCTTATGTCAAGAAACTTCAACCTGAAAAGCTCGAACCCAAGTCGGAAAAATGCGTCTTCATAGGATACCCTAAGGAAACCATTGGGTATACCTTCTACTTAAGATCTGAGGGCAAGATCTTTGTTGCCAAGAACAGATCCTTTCTGGAAAAGGAGTTTCTCTCGAAAGAAGTAAGTGGGAGGAAAGTAGAACTCGATGAAGTACTACCTCTTGAACCGGAAAGTAGTGCGGCTCAGGAAAATGTTCCTGTGGTGCCTACACTGACTGGAGAGGAAATTAATGATGATGATCAAGGTACTTCGGATCAAGTTTCTACTGAACTTCGTAGGTCCACAAGGACACGTTCCACACCAGAGTGGTATGGCAACCCTGTCCTGGAAATAATGTTGTTAGACAATGGTGAACCTTCGAACTATGAAGAAGCGATGGAGGGCCCAGATTCCAACAAATGGCTTGAAGCCATGCAATCCGAGATAGAATCCATGTATGAAAACAAAGTATGGACTTTGACAGACTTGCCCGGTGATCGGCGAGCGATAGAAAACAAATGGATCTTTAAGAAGAAGACGGGCGTGGATGGTAATGTTACCATCTATAAAGCTCGACTTGTCTCTAAGGGTTATCGGCAAGTTCAAGGGGTTGACTACGATGAGACTTTCTCTCCCGTAGCGAAGCTGAAGTCCGTCTGAATCATGTTAGCAATTGCCGCATACTATGATTATGAGATATGGCAGATGGACGTCAAAACGGCATTCCTTAACGGCCATCTTAAGGAAGAACTGTATATGATGCAGCCGAAGGGTTTTGTTGATCCTAAGAATGCTAAAAAAGTATGCAAGCTCCAGCGATCCATTTATGGGCTGGTGCAAGCATCTCGGAGTTGGAACATTCGCTTTGATGAGATGATCAAAGCGTTTGGGTTTATGCAGACTTATGGAGAAGCATGCGTTTACAAGAAAGTGAGTGGGAGCTCTGTAGCATTTCTCATATTATATGTAGATGACATACTTTTGATGGGAAATGATATAGAACTTTTGGACAGCATTAAGGCCTACTTGAATAAGTGTTGTTCAATGAAGGATCTTGGAGAAGCTGCTTACATATTAGGCATCAAGATCTATAGGGATAGATCGAGACGCCTCATAGGTCTTTCACAAAGCACATACCTTGATAAGATATTGAAGAAGTTCAAAATGGATCAGTCCAAGAAAGGGTTCTTGCCTGTATTGCAAGGTGTGAGATTGAGCTCGGCTCAATGCCCGACCACATCAAAAGATAAAGAAGAGATGAGTGTCATCCCCTATGCCTCAGCCATAGGATCTATTATGTATGCCATGCTGTGTGCCAGACCTGATGTAAACCTTGCCGTAAGTTTGGTAGGAAGGTACCAAAGTAATCCTGGCAAGGAACACTGGACAGCGGTCAAGAATATCCTAAAGTACCTGAAAAGTACAAAGGACATGTTTCTCGTTTATGGAGGTGACGAAGAGCTCGTCGTAAAGGGTTACGTTGATGATAGCTTCGACATAGATCTAGATGACTCTAAGTCACAAACCGGATATGTGTATGTGTTGAATCATGGAGCAGTAAGCTGGTGCAGTTGCAAGCAGAGCGTCGTGGCGGGATCTACATGTGAAGCGGAGTACATGGTAGCCTCGGAGGCAGCAGATGAAGCAATATGGATGAAGGAGTTCATCACCGACATAGGAGTCATACCCAATGCGTCGGGGCCAATCACTCTCTTCTGTGACAACACTGGAGCTATTGCCCTTGCCAAGGAGCCCAGGTTTCACAAGAAGACCAGGCACATCAAGTGTCGTTTCAACTCCATCTGTGAAAATGTTCAAGATGGAGACATAGATAATTGCAAAGTACATACAGATCTAAATGTCGCAGATCCGTTGACTAAACCTCTTCCACGAGCAAAACATGATCAACACCAGAACTCTATGGGTGTTCGATTCATCACAATGTAACTGGATTATTGACTCTAGTGCAAGTGGGAGACTGTTGGAAATATGCCCTAGAGGCAATAATAAAAGGATTATTATTATATTTCCTTGTTCATGATAATTGTCTTTTATTCATGCTATAATTGTATTATCCGGAAATCGTAATACATGTGTGAAAACTTAGACCACAACATGCCCCTAGTGAGCCTTTAGTTGACTAGCTCGTTGATCAACAGATAGTCATGGTTTCCTGACTATGGGCATTGCATGTCATTGATAACGGGATCACATCATTAGGAGAATGATGTGATGGACAAGACCCAATCCTAAGCATAGCACAAAGATCGTGTAGTTCATTTGCTAGAGCTTTTCGAATGTCAAGTATCTTTTCCTTAGACCATGAGATCGTGTAACTCCTGGATACCGTAGGAGTGCTTTGGGTGTACCAAACGTCACAACGTAACTGGGTGACTATAAAGGTGCACTACAGGTATCTCCAAAAGTATCTGTTGGGTTGACATGATCGAGACTGGGATTTGTCACTCCGTATGATGGAGAGGTATCTCTGGGCCCACTCGGTAATGCATCATCATAATGAGCTCAAAGTGACCAAGTGTCTGGTCACGGGATCATGCATTATGGTACGAGTAAAGTGACTTGCCGGTAACGAGATTGAACAAGGTATTGGGATACCGACGATCGAATCTCGGGCAAGTAACGTACCGATTGACAAAGGGAATTGTATACGGGGTTGCTTATATCCTCGACATCGTGGTTCATCCGATGAGATCATCGAGGAGCATGTGGGAGCCAACATGGGAATTCAGATCCCGCTGTTGGTTATTGACCGGAGAGCTGTCTCGGTCATGTATACATGTCTCCCGAACCCGTAGGGTCTACACACTTAAGGTTCGGTGACGCTAGGGTTGTATGAATATGAGTATGCAGAAAACCAAAAGGAATTTGGAGTCCTGGATGAGATCCCGGACGTCATGAGGAGTTCCGGAATGGTCCGGAGGTAAAGAATTATATATGGGAAGTCGAGTTTCGGCCATCGGGAAAGTTTTGGGGTCCACCGGTATTGTACCGGGACCACCGGAAGGGTCCCGGGGGTCCACAGGGTGGTGCCACCTATCCCGGAGGGCCCCATGGGCTGAAGTGGGAGGGGAACCAGCCCCTAGTGGGCTGGTGCGCCCCCCCTGGGCCCCCCTCTGCGCCTAGGGTTGGGAACCCTAGGGGAGGGGGTGCTTCCACTTGCCTTGGGGGGCACTCCACCCCCCTTGGCCGCCGCCCCCCCTAGAGATCCCATCTCTAGGGCCGGCGCCCCCTTGGGGGTCCCTATATAAAGAGGGGGGTGGGAGGGCAGCCGCACCCAACACCCTGGCGCCTCCCTCCCCTCCTTGCTACACCTCTCCCTCTCGCAGAAGCTCGGCGAAGCTCTGCCGGAACCCTGCTGCATCCACCACCACACCGTCGTGCTACTGGATCTTCATCAACCTCTCCTTCCCCCTTGCTGTATCAAGAAGGAGGAGACATCATCCGCTCCGTACGTGTGTTGAACGTGGAGGTGCTGTCCGTTCGGCACTTGGTCATCGGTGATTTGGATCACGACGAGTACGACTACCTCAACCCCGTTCGCTTGAATGCTTCCGCTCGCGATCTACAAAGGTATGTTGATGCACTACTATCACTCGTTGCTAGATGAACTCATAGATGGATCTTGGTGAAACCGTAGGAAATTTTTTATTTTCTGCAACGTTCCCCAACAACCTCCGCTACCACCCGGCGAATCAATCGGGCAGCCAACCTCCGAGAGGCGCGGGAATGAAACGCGCGGGGGGGGGGGAGGAACAAGAAGCCGCCCGCCTGGAGAAGGCGGAAGCGGACAGGGCGATGACCTCCGCGCTGAAGAAGCTGGTGGAGGCTGAAGCTGACGTCGCGGCGAAGAGGCGGCTTGAGGAGAACGCGTGTTGCTAGGAGCCTCTATTCTTTGTTCCCTTGAGCTCTGCGCTGCTCCCGCCAGAGTTCACAGCACCGACCGGGGGAGCCGGCGACGAGCATCCAACACTGGAGAGGGAAGGCGACGACGTCGTTATGTCGGACATGGTCGTGCCTCCGCCCCCGCCACCGCCATCTGGAGGGGTGCGAGATGAGCAGCCGGCCGCCCCACCATCGTCGCCAGCCGGAAACGAGGTGGTGGTGGGCCCGACACCTGAGGCCCACACGCCCACGCGCCGCCGCCTCGCTAAGGCGGCCTCAGCACCACGACCACTGGAAACCGGCGCCGCGAGCTCATCGGTGCGGGACACCAAGGTGACCAGCGCCGTGCCCACCGGCTTGGTGCGTGGAGGCAGGACAGGAACACCGAACCAGGCGGTCCTTGACGCCCAGGCCAAACTCCGAGCCGAGGCCGATGCTCTCAAGCGGTGCAACGAGGCGTTCCTGGATTCACGAGCAGCCATTCGGGTGCGCCTCTTGCGTCTTTGTCTTCGGCTCTTGTATTTCTCGGTGGGGGTGCGCCAGCGCACCCACTGGATGTAGTCTCCAAGTTTCGAGTCGGCTGCTGAGCAGGCGGCTCAAAACTTTACTTTGTAGGCTCCGAGTACTAACTTGTCTGTTATCTTCATTGCAGGATTATCATAACCTCCATGCTGCCACCTTCAACTCCAGCGTCCGAGAGCTGCCCCAGCAGACCTCCAACTTGTCAGAGAGCCGGAGTGAGTCTTTGTTTTTCTTTCCTCGCGGGGGCGCACTGGCGCACCCGCGGGCTGTAGTCCCCGAGATTCGGGCCGACTGCTGATCAGTCGGGCCGGATCTCCCTGGTAACTGCATTTCTTCTTTGTGGATTGTTGACATCTTTTTCTCTTTTATTTTTGCAGAGGCCAACTCCGTCCTGCAGCAGCAGCTAGGCGAAGCCAACACCATGCTGCATGCCAAGGAGGCGGAGTGCGGCAGGATGGCCGAGGAGCGTGACCGGCTGGTCACACAACTGGTGTAGCACGCGGAGCTTCTCCATAAGGCTCAAAAGGAGGCGGAGGAGAAGGAGTCCCATCTCCTCGCCGAATTCGAGACTGAGTGCTCCGCCTGGGCCTATAAGGATACGCATCTAACTGTCGGCTTCGGTAGTATTGAAGACATGGTCGATGGTAAGCTTCTTATTCTCTCTTTCTTCGAGCTGCGGGCTTCTAACTGGGCCAACTGCAGGCTTCTGACCTCTACCTTCTTTGTTTTCTGCCTGAGCAGACTTCTTCCCCGTCCACTCTGGTGCCGCCAATCAGGCCATTGAAGCGTATCACGAGGAAGGGAGGGCGGACGATGCACAGATCGCCGCCGACGCCCCCCAAAACCTTCGTGAGTAGCTTCTCAGCATCCAAGCCCGCCTCCGGCTGGCTCATAGGATGTTGCGTCGCCTTCAGCATGTCGAGGCCCAGGCGGTCTCCGCCCTGTGGCTGGACATGCCGGCTCCATTCACTCCCAGCCGGACCGTCAACTGGCTGGAGGTGGCGGTCGGCTGCCTGGAGGCTTGGAAGGGCTCCTCGGCCTGGGCTGGTGCGCGCGAGCCTTGTAGTTTGTCAAGGCGTGGTACCCTGGGTTAAATCTAGCCCAGATGACCACGTTTCGACAGGAGGCTCAAGAGGAGCTGGTGGCGGTGGAGGGCGGTCTTGTCAGGCGTGCGGCAGCGATCACCGAGTACACCAACACCAGCGTCTTCATCCCGGAGCTAGCTGAGAATGGTGTCGAGGCGCCACCGGAGTGGTTCAGGCTGAACCCAGAGGATGGCGAGGATTCGGCCGAGGTGATCGACTCCAGCGACGAGGGAGAGGACGAGGAGGACGAGGAAAGCAGAGAAGGTGTGCCAGAGGTCGGAGCGGGTGGCCAGCCTCCGCCTGATCGTGCCTCGAACAACAAGCAGAGCTCGAGTGCGCCGACTGCTGCTGGAGGCGACCACGCGGAGACCGACCGGCCTTCCACTCCACGAACCGGCGCCGCCGACTCCACCACCCAGCCGGACCCCTCTGCTGCTCCCTAGGCCATCATCTTTATCTGTCCTACTTATCAGTCTTGACAAACTTTGTTAAATTTGCGCAATTCCACCCACGGGGTGTATTTCAAACTTCGTTGAATGCTGGCCGATGGGCCTTTTGATATGTAAATATTCTTCGACATAAGTTGTGCTTTTTGCCGACTTCTGACTTTTTCTTGCTTTTTGCTCCTTGGCTTTTTCCTTTGCCGCCCTCCCTTTGCGGCTGAGTCGAGCACTCAGCTGCTTTGAGGAGGGCAAGTACTTAGCCAACTGGAGTGTTGGCAAGGTAAGTAGAAGTCGGCCGGCCGACTGCTCAGCGGCCGATCGAAAGGGCGGGATGCCGGCTTATACTATGTGCGCACTTTGTTTCCTTACCCATTTTTTCGTGTGACACCATTTCTGCAACTCCTGCCTGCCGAACAGTTGCTCTGCAAGCTGCGGCTTCTGGTAGGGGAAGGTTTAGGTGCCAACACACTACTTGTCTGACTACAAAAAGCGGCACATAGTAGAAGGCGGCGAGCCCCCGGGCCGACTGGTCGAACCCAGTGCCAGGCAGAATAATGAAATAACACATTCATAGGCATAATACTTGTCATATAGATAAAAGAGGGTAGTCCCCGAGCTCTTCTCGGGGGACCCGGAGTCTTTGTACTTAATACAAAAGGTAGCATGATACATACTGCATTAACTGTAAAATCTTCGGAGGAGGTTTGCGTTCCACGGCCTCTTCGTCTCCTTGTCAGAGTTGTCTCTCTTGCGTGCTCTGGGCTTTTGAGCGTCGATTAGGTAGTAGGAATCGTTGCCCAAAACTTTGCTGATGATGAAAGGGCCTTCACAAGGTGCCGAGAGCTTGTGCTGGCCGGCTGTTTGCTGTATCAGTCGGAGCACATGGTCTCCCTCTTGGAAGGATCTCGGCTTGACCTTCCGATTGTAGTATCGGTGTAGACTCTGCTGGTAGATGGCAGACTGGCTGAGTGCCAACAGCCGGCTTTCTTCTAGCAGATCCATGCCATCTTCTCGTGCTTCTTTGGCCTCGTCCTCGGTGTACATGGTGACTCGAGGGGAGTCAAATTCCATGTCCGTTGGGATGACGGCTTCCCCATCGTAGACGAGGAAGAAGGGCGTGAAGCTGGTTGACTTGTTTGGTGTTGTGCGCAGGCTCCAGAGAATGGTCGGCAGCTCATCGAGCCAGCAGCCGGCCAAACGCTCTAGAGGCTCGACCAGTCGGGGCTTGATGCCGGGCGAAATAAGGTCGTTTTCTCGCTCCACCTGGCCGTTTGACTGCGGGTGGGCAACGGATGCTAAGTCCAGTCGGATGACCTGTGTTGCGTAGAAACGAGCCAAGGCGCCTTTGGAAAAATTGGTGCCATTGTCGGTGATGATGCTGTGTGGTATGCCATACTGAGTGGTGATGTCTGCGATGAAAGTCACAGCAGTCGGCCCATTCAACTTCTTGATTGGCTTCACTTCTATGCACTTGGTGAATTTGTCCACGGCGACAAGCAGATGAGTCATACCGCCGCGTGCTGTCTTGAATGGCCCCACCATGTCCAGCCCCCAGACGGTAAAGGGCCAGGCAATAGGAATGGTCTTGAGTGCAGAAGCCGGCAGATGTGACTTGGAACGGAACTTCTGGCACCCCTGACACTTGTGTACCAAGTCTTTGGAATCTTCTAGGGCAGTCGGCCAGAAAAAACCATGACGGAAAGCTTTGGCAACAAGTGATCTTGAGACCGCGTGGTGACCACATTCGCCTTGGTGGATATCTTTGAGGATAGCTTGGCCTTTGTATGGTTCTACGCAGCGTTGGTACACACCTGTGACGCTGCGCCTCACCAGTTCTCTGTTGACGATGGTGTATGCTGCTGCCTGACGTTGCACTTGTCGAGCAGAGATCTCATCGGTCAGCGGCTCTTTGTTCACCAGATAGTTGAGGATGGGTTGAGCCCATGAAGGTGCTGCTATTTCTCCGACTGCCAGGACTGTAACTTGCATGAGGGTGGGCGGGCCGGGAGGCAGTAGGTTTGAATCGGCTGCCCCTTGCTGAGTTGGAGGAGTCCCCGGGCCGACTGCTGCAGTCCCCGATCTGGGTTCTGAAGTCCCCGAGCCGGGTGCGACTGCTGCAGTCCCCGAGCTGCATGCCGAAGTCCAATTGTCTCGCTTGTCAGGTGGAGCCGATCCGTGCCAAGGCATCTGCTTGCTCATTATCATTTCTTGGCACATGGAGAAACTCGCACCCTTCAAAGTATCCACTGAGTTGCTGCATGAGGAAGCGGTAGCTTGCCATGTTTGCATCCTTGGCGTCCCAGTCGCCCGACGACTGCTGGACCACCAAATCAAAATCTCCATAGCACAGGATCCGGCGAATGCCGAGTTCCTTGGCAAGCCGGAGCCCGTGTATGAGTGCTTCATATTCAGCTACGTTGTTGGAGGCGGCAAAGTGAACTTGCAGCACATATCTGAGCTTGTCGCCTTTAGGAGAGGTGAGGACGATGCCGGCTCCCAAACCAGTGTGCATCTTGGACCCACCAAAATGCATCCGCCAATGGGTGGAGTCTGGTGTTGGCGGCAAGTACTGGGTCTCGACCCAGTCGGCGAGGAAGTCGGCCAGCGCTTTCGACTTGATGGCGGTGCGGGGCTGGTAGTAGATGGTGTAGGGGGTCAAATCTATGGCTCATTTGGCCACTCGGCCCGAAGCATCTCTGCTTCCAATGATCTCGGCAAGCGGAGCAGTGCAGACAACAGTGATGGAGTGCTCCTGAAAATATGGCTTCATCTTCTTGGCGGCAAAATGCACACCGTAGCACATATTCTGATAGTGGGGGTAGTTCTGTTTGGAGGCGGACAACACTTCACTCAGGTAATACACCGGCCTCTGGACTGGTAGTGCTTTGCCTTCTTCCTTGCGCTCCACAACTATGACTGTGCTGACCACCCGACTGGTAGCGGCGATGTAGAGAAGCATGTGCTCCTTAGCAGTCAGAGCCGCCGGGATAGGCAGAGTGGTCAACATCTTCTTGAGCTGGAGAAAGGCTTCGTCCGCCTTGTTGTTCCACTTGAAAAAAGTGGTCTTCTTCATGAGCTGGTATAGGGGAAGAGCCTTCTCGCCCAGCCGACTGATGAAACGGCTGATAGATGCCAAGCAGCCAGTGAATTTTTGCACGTCCAACAGTCGGGTGGGCGCCTTCATCTGTTCGATGGCCTTGATCTTCACTAGGTTGCACTCTATGCCGCGCTCTGAGACCAGGAAGCCAAGAAGCTGGCCGGCTGGTATTCCAAAGACGCATTTCTCTGGGTTGAGCTTGATTTGGAATCGACGCAAGTTTTCAAAGGTTTCCTTGAGGTCTTCCAGCAGCGTGCCATGCTTCTCCGTCTTCACCACTACATCATCTACGTAGACATGGGCGTTTCTGCCGAGTTGCTTGAGGAGACACTTCTGCATGCAACGCTGAAATGTGGCGTCGGCATTCCTCAAGCCGAACGTCATGGTCAGGTAGCAGAAGGCTCCGAACAGTGTGATGAAGGCGGTCTTCAGCCTATCGGCTGGGTTCAGCTTGATTTGGTGATACCCTGAGTACACATCCAGAAAACTCAGCAGCTCGCATCCGGCTATGGAGTCTATCACTTGGTCAATTCTTGGTAAGGCAAAGGGATCTTTAGGGCAAGCTTTGTTGAGACTGGTGTAATCAATGCACACGTGCCACTGCTTATTCTTCTTTAGCACAAGGACCGGGTTGGCTAACCATTCTGGGAAAAACACTTCCATGATGAAGCCAGCAGCCAGAAGCCGGGCTATCTCTTCTCCAACAACTCTTCTCTTCTCTTCCAACAGGCGGCGCAAGGGCTGCCTGACCGGCTTGGCGTCAGGTTGGACGTGTAGTTTGTGCTCGGCGAAATCCGTCGGAACACCCGGCATGTCTTTGGGATACCATGCAAAGATGTCCCGATTCTCACGGAGGAAATCGATGAGCTCGCCTTCCTATTTGCGGTCAACGTTTGCACCTATGGCAGCGTACCTCTTCGGGTGCTCTGGGTCCAAGGGTATCCTTTTTGTTTCCTTTACCGACTTGAATGAGCCCTCAGCTTCCGACTCCTTGGGGTTTGGTGACATTTCTGGCTGCTTGCCTGCCATCGCCGCAACCCGGTCAAGGAGCCGTTTTTCTGTTGCAATCACGAGGGACTCGGCTAGCCAGCTATTGTTTGCCGCACAGGCGGATGACTTCTTGTAGTCTCCGCTATGGTTAGGATTCCCTTGGTACTTGGCATCTTCATCTTGAGGTAAGCATAGTGGGGGACCGCCATGAACTTGGCCAGGGCAGGCCGGCCAAGCAGCGCATGATAGGGGCTTTCAAGGTCCACCACCTCAAACCAGACTGGCTCTCGGCGGAAGTGATTTTTGTCTCCGAAGAGGACGTCAATCTGGGTTTTGCCGATTGGTGAGCAGGAAAGGTCAGGAACTATGCCATGGAATACTGTCCGGCTGGGCTGAAGTTGCCTCCGTTTGATTCCCAGCTTCTCAATAGTGTCTCGGTACAGAATGTTGATGTTGTTGTCTCCATCTATTAGGACTCGGGAGAAGCGTGCAACCCGCCTCTCTATTGTGAAGGTGACATCGAAGACTAGAGCATAAGAACCAGGGGAGGGCATCACCTCCGGGTGGTCAGCTCTGCTCCAACTTATAGGCTTCTCGGACCAATGCATGAACTCTGGGGTCCCCGATGCTACTGCATGCACTTCTTGCTGCTGTTGCCGTTTGCTACGCTTATCGTCGGCCACACAGGTGAATCACGACATAAGCTCCATGCTCCTCATGATACTCATCTTGTATGGCGCCGACTGGCCGAACCGCCGGCTGTTGGGGCGAAGGAGGCGGCAGGCCGGCAGGCGGAGGGGCAGGAGTCCGTCACCCTTGGCGATCCTAGTGAGCCAATGGCACTTCTGAGTGGTATGGTTGGATGGCTTTGCGCCACTGTGGAACTTGCAGGGTGCATCAAGAGTCTTCTCGTATGAGAAGGCAGGCAACCAGTTGGGCTTGCCGCCCTTCTGACGCTTGGGTGGAGGCTTCCCCTCCGGCTGTTGGTCTTCGACTGTCACCACATGCCGGCTGGTGGAAGTCGGCTGCGTGGCCTTGCACTTGTTGTCGTTCGGCTGCTAACGCCGACTGGCCTTGCCAGCCAGAGTTTGCGGAGCTTGAGGAGCCACTTTACCAGATGCGTCGACTTGGATCTCCGCCTTCATGGAGGAGTCGGTCGTGGCATACTTGTCTGCTATGATCAACAATTCGTCAAGGGTCGCCGGCTCGTCGCAGAGAAGTCGGTGCTTGAGGAGGGTGCCCTCTCGGCACCTCGTGCACGCCCTCACAAGAATTGCGCAGCTCGGCCCAACGCGTGAGGTAGTCGCGAGTTGATCCGCTAGGTCCTTGGACGCACATGGAGAGCTGGCGGGGCTTGGGGGGCGCTTGTACGTGCTGGTGAAGTTAACTTCGGTGAAATCAACCCAATTGTTGATGCTGCGGGGCTTCAGGCTATTCAGCCATGTCCGGGCCGTGCCCTGGAGCATGAGCGGGATGTACTTCACACCAACACGCTTGTTGTCGTTCGCTATGTTGACAGTCATGGAGTAGTCGACTAGCCAGTCTTTCGGCTTCACGGAGCTGATGTACTTGGGCATATCTCTTGGAAGCGTGAACCCCTTAGGGAAGGGCTCATCTCGGACTCGGGGGCCGAAGCAGGGCAGACCCAGAGCATCTTCTTCTTCTAGTGCGAGGGGCCGATTGAGGCGGTCGATCCGGTGGTGGGCGTCGTTCTCTCTGACTCCTTCCCGGCGGCCAAGGCGGTTGCCAAGTGTCGGGTGCATGAAAGGCGGCGGGGTGGAATATCTTGTTGGGGAACGTAGTAATTTCAAAAAAATTCCTACGCACACGCAAGATCATGGTGATGCATAGCAACGAGAGGGGAGAGTGTTGTCTACTTACCCTCGTAGACCGAAGCGGAAGCGTTGATGCAACGTAGAGGAAGTAGTCGTACGTCTTCCCGGTCCAACCGATCCAAGCACCGTTACACCGGCACCTCCGAGTTCTTAACACACGTACAACTCGATGACGCACCCCGAGCTCCGATCCAGCAAAGCTTCGGGGAGGAGTTCCGTCAGCACGACGGCGTGGTGATGATCTTGATGTTCAACCGGCGCAGGGCTTCGTCTAAGCACCGCTACAATATGACCGAGGTGTAATATCGTGGAGGGGGGCACCGCACACGGCTAAGGAACGATCACGAAGATCAACTTCTGTGTCTAGGGTGCCCCCCCCCGCCCCCGTATATAAAGGAGCAAGGGAGAGGCCGGCTGGCTCCTAGTAGGAGTAGGATTCCTCCTTTCCTACTCCTACTAGGAGGGGGAAGGAAGGGGGAGAGGGGGGAAGGAAAGGGGGGCGCCCCCCCTCCTTGTCCAATTCGGACCAGAGGGAGAGGGGGCGCGCGGCCCACCCTGGCCGCCCCTCTCACTTCCCACCAAGGCCCATGTGGCCCATTAACTCTCCCGGGGGGTTCCGGTAACCCCCCCCCCCCGGCACTCCGGTTTTCTCCGAAATCACCCGGAACAATTCCGGTGTCCGAATATAGTCGTCCAATATATCAATCTTTATGTCTCAACCATTTCGAGACTCCTCGTCATGTCCATGATCACATCCGGGACTCCGAACAAACTTCGGTACATCAAAATATATAAACTCATAAAGAAACTGTCATCGTAACTTTAAGCGTGCGGACCCTACGGTTCGAGAACAATGTAGACATGACCGAGACACGTCTCCGGTCAATAACCAATAGCGGGACCTGGATGCCCATATTGGTTCCTACATATTCTACGAAGATCTTTATCGGTCAGACCGCATACCAAAATACGTTGTTCCCTTTGTCATCGGTATGTTACTTGCCCGAGATTCGATCGTCGGTATCCAATACCTAGTTCAATCTCGTTACCGGGAAGTCTCTTTACTCGATCCGTAATACATCATCTCGCAACTAACTCATTAGTTGCAATGCTTGCAAGGCTTAAATGATGTGCATTACCGAGAGGGCCCAGAGATACCTCTCCGACATTCGGAGTGACAAATCCTAATCTCGAAATACGCCAACCCAACAAGTACCTTTGGAGACACCTGTAGAGCACCTTTATAATCACCCAGTTACGTTGTGACGTTTGGTAGCACACAAAGTGTTCCTCCGGTAAACGGGAGTTGCATAATCTCATAGTCATAGGAACATGTATAAGTCATGAAGAAAGCAATAGCAACATACTAAACGATCGGGTGCTAAGCTAACGGAATGGGTCATGTCAATCAGATCATTCAACTAATGATGTGATCCCGTTAATCAAATAACAACTCTTTTGTTTATGGTTAGGAAACATAACCATCTTTGATTAACAAGCTAGTCAAGTAGAGGCATACTAGTGACACTCTGTTTGTCTATATATTCACACATGTATTATGTTTCCGGTTAATACAATTCTAGCATGAATAATAAACATTTATCATGATATAAGGAAATAAATAATAACTTTATTATTGCCTCTAGGGCATATTTCCTTCATATCTCTCCCCGCGAGGCGGAGGAGGAGGCAGGTTGCCTCGTCGCTCCATGGCCCGGGGGCGGCCTTCTGCGTCACGCTCGATGGAGAAGCGAGTCCGACTGCGGCTAGCAAACGGCTCCTTATCTTTTCGCTCGCGGGCGCCGCCTACAGACGGCGTCCGGGATGTCGCGTCATGGTACCGGCGAGGAGGCGGATCGTTGATTCGCTGGTCGGGCACTCCAGTGCGGCAGTCGGCCTCATGCTGCTCGACGATCGCGTCAAGGAGCTGCTGGACGCGCTCCGTCATGTGGCGACGCTCGTCGGCGTCAAGCTTGTCCAGCTCGTCTGCTGCCGCCTGGGCAGCTCATATGTTCTCCGCAGGCGTAGCGTAGATGGGGCGATCTGCCCCGAACATGCTGGCTACGGCCGCGCCACGCTGCTGGATCACGCCAATGCAGCTAGGCCCGCTAGGAGCTGGTGTGCCGCCAACGGCATGGTCCATCTCACGCTGGTAGGCCTCCGGAAGGCGTCTCGCGCTGGCCAGCCTATTGGCGCTTTCGACGAGCTGGACGCAGCGCGCCTCCAGCGTCTCGGCATCGGCGTCTCCAAGGACGGGCTCAGACAAGTCTCACAGCACCGCCTCGAGTGGGTCTCGAACGCCTCCGCCCGACTGCTTGTCATGGCTAATGACAAGCACCTCTTTGACGGTGCTCGAGCCGCTGAGCTCGCAAGGAAGCAGCCCATCGTCGACCACCACATTGGTGGGGAAGGCGTCAAGCGACGTTGTGTCGGAGTCGACAATCATCGGGTCGGTGGAGCCAACCGACTCCAAGTCCACAGCAGGCTCGCTGGCAACATGGAGCTGGTCGAGGCGGCTCTTGGGGCACTCCGCGCCCGAGTCGGTCGCGGGCTCGTCGGAGAGGCAAATCTTGCCAACAAGATCGGCGAGGTGGCTCGCCGCGCAGGCGGCCTCCGCGCCAGCGCGTCGATGCAGGCGCCGTTAGGCGTGCCGGGCTGGCTGCGCTCGCCAGGAAGGAACATAGTTCCTGTCCAAAACAGGTCTCCAGAAGACGGTGCACCTCGCCCCATGGTGGGCGCCAAATGTCGAGGGTTGGATGCGACATATGCCAAAGGATGGCTTATCATGGTGGGAGCGAGTAGAATGTCGCCGGTGCTTGGAAGCGGGATGAGGCGTAGACACGAACGTCGGCGTACTTTACCCAAGTTTGGGGCTCTCCTAGGAGATAACACCCCTACTCCTGCTCTGCGGGGTCTCCGCGTGATCACTAAGGCACTAGTGAGTACAATGGTGCTCCTCGAGCTGTATGCTAGAGGTTGAAGGAGGCAGGGCTAGCTCTCTTCTCCCTCTATGTATGAGTCTTGTTCTATCTGATCCCGAACCCTTAGCATGGGTGCCCTGGGGGGCTTATACGGGCCTACCCCCAGGGGTACATTGGTAGTCTGGTTGGGCGTAGGGCCCGGCTGTCTGCGTCTCCGGTCGCCGACTTCTCCGCCGGCTGCTGGGGCCCGCCGCTTGACGGGCCCCGCCGACTGGTCTGGTACGGAGCCGACAGGCCGCCTCCGCGGCTGGCGGGTCTGGTTGGCTAGTACTGTGGCCATAAGGCTAATGACGCATGCTTGGTCATAGGAAGGGCGTGGCTATAGTCCCACCATCTCATGGGAGATCACTGTAGCCTCATCGTGTCTCGTCTGGTTAATGGTGCACGGGCCCCGAGAGAGAGCCTGGCCGCCTTCCAGAAGCCGGATCCCCTTGGGTCCGACTGACTAGGCTACGCCGCCCTCTGGGCCTTGGCTTCCTGGTAGGGCCCGCCGCCTGCGGGCCGTACCGACAGGCCGTCGTGGGAGTACGCCCTATCGGTCAGGGGTGACGTCAAGGGCGGAGTGGCGACAGTGTCGCATCATGCGGAGATCTCCGCCTGTACCGGGCACTGTGGCCACGCCAGGCCCAGGATACGGGGGTGATGGGCTACACTGTAGCCTCATCCTGTCTTGTCTTCTTAATGGGGTGGCGCGGACTCTGAGGGCGTTGTGGGCCGCCTGCTAGGAGCCGGCCTCTCCGGAGGCCGCCGGCTAGGAGTCGGCCGTCTTGGTGCCGTCTTCTGGCAGCCGACCGTATGAGCCAGCCGGCCCCCAGAAGGCGGTGCCTCATTCTGTAGGCTCGTGGGCGCCGCAAGCCCAATGTCTTGAAAGGCTCGGGGACTCGGGTTGGGCTACCCGTGGCCCATTACTCCAACAATGCAGGTCCCCTCCCTCCATTTGGGAGAAATGGATTGTTAGATGCAAATCAGTTTGAGAGAGATGCATGCATATTTCTCTGTTTTTTGAAAGACAGAGATGTAAATCAGTTTCTCTTGGCTCACATGCACATATACCTTTTTTTTTTTTGCATGCACGCAAACTTGGGAGCCTTGTCGTAGCGGCTAGTACAAAGACGCCTCCCACCAGGGCTTTCCTTTTTGAGTGGGGCAGGCACGGCAGCAGACATCAGCCAGAAAGTTATGGTTCCTCCTCTTGAGATGGATCAATGTTGCACATTCCAGTTGCAATGGTATATACTCTCTCCGTTTTTAAATATAAGTCTTTGAAGAGATTCTACTATGAACTACATACTGATGTATATAGATGTAATTTAAAGTATAGATTCACTTATTTTACTTTGTATGTAGTCTTGTATTGGAATCTTAAAAAAAAACTTGTATTTAAGAACGGAGGGAGTACATGTCAGATTTGTCTTCCGTCCTCTTCATCTTCGTGGGTGCATCCTTTTTCTTTTACTTAGAACTTTTTAATACCAAAGGTACTCCATCTGAGAGTGACATGTGCCGATCAATATAATTGGGGCGGCTGATGAGCTGCAGAAGACGATGCCAAAATTGAACATGCTCACACAAGGAGAAGCCGAATGTGTAGAAAACTACTCTCTCCATCCCATAATGAGTACTAGTACTTTAGCAGTATATGCCGTTTTGCAAAGCCGTGGGGATGATACTCCATGGGATCCTGGGAAAGAAAGGTGTAGCCAAAGCCACTTTTGCACACACACACACTGGCCGGACGGAGCTGATCGCCTGCATTTGTCGCAGATTGCTTTGCATCGGCCCACAAGAGGAGAGGGGGTACAGTACAGGAGATGAGATGAGACGCCGGGTTAAAGCGACGGCGTCTGATTGGTGAGAACTGGCACTGCTACCGTACCGGCCGGCACTGCTTTGCATGCATGCAGCACAGCCTGATCCACACTGCCACAGATTCGCCGGCATCTCGATCTCGGTGCCATGATCAGTTGCAGTTTGCATATGGCAATCTCCCTGGAGGACCACGCATGCACGCCCAATGGGAGGCGTCTTTGTACCGGCCGCTACGACAAGTCAGGGTCTGCATTCGGTTTTTTCGGTTTGATTCGGTTTGGTTTATATGGTTTTTATACTTTGATTTATACGGTTTTATACATATATACGGTTCGGTTTCGGTGATAACCATTTATTTTCGGTTTGGTTTCGGTAATAACCAAAATAACCAAAGTTTACGCGAATTTTTGAATGACACATGATATTTTGGTCAGATGATTCGGTCTATGTATGTAGGTGAGATGTTTCTGTGATGTATGAGAACTAAGAACTGTGTATGTAGATTAGATTATTAGAATTTAGATGGCAGAAGACGTGGTATCTCACACGCACACACACACAAAACAGAGCCAGGAGAGGACTTTGGAGACGGGTAGTAGTTTGCATGCACGGGATCGGGATGGGACGACGACCGGAAGATCGGTCGTATCTGCGCTGGGATCCGCTTCGGTTTCCATGGCTGCCCCTTTCGCTGCCGCGGCAGCATGCGCGCGCCCCGGCCGGCAGCCGCTTGCGGCAGCAGCACCGTGCCCCTCCGGCAGTGGCAGTGGCATTGATCATGCCATCCGCGCGCGCCGTGTGTGTGCTCGATTGGATCGGTGCTTGCCTGCCACCACAGATACTCCTCACCTCACCTCACCTCACCTCATGCTGCTGCTGCGCTCTACGGCTCTAGCTTGGCCCCCCTGATTAGCCATGGAGGGAGGAAACAAAATCTGCTTTTGAGTCTGGAGAGGCCAAAGGCCTGGCCAATTGCACTGCAAACAGAAACAGACATGTGTCCGCACTAGCAGTTCCAGACTTGAGGCAGCATACTGCAGCCTTCGTATTTTCTTTTGCTTTTGTTTGAAATTAATAGTTACTATACTAGTATGCAGTCAAACAAAGATTAAAGTAGATTATAAACAAACCACATTTGAAATACTCAAATTTTTCTATAATATGAGTCAAAATCTATCACAAATTTTACATGTAATTTGACTTAAAATGTCATTAAGCGGCATTTGTTAAGTACTACTCCCTGCATTCCTAAATATAAGTCTTTGTAGAGATTCTATTATGGACTACATGCGAAGCAAAATGGATGAATCTACACTGTAAAATGCATCTATATACATCCGTATGTGGTTCATTGTGAAATCTCTATAAAGACTTGTATTTAGGAACGGAGGGAGTAATATAATATACGCAATGTGGCTAGTCGAGGACGTTGTCAGTGTTGAGCGTCTTACCAGCTTTCCAGCAACAATCGCGATCGATCATGCCAATAATGGCAGGTCGTCTGACGGTGGTTTTTTTTTCTTTGGATCTGACGATGTTTAGAAGCCACGTTGTTGGTGATTTCGTTGTGTTGGTGTGAGTTGTCCCAGTAACACCGCCACCTAAAAGAAAGAGCGTAGGGGTGAGTTTGTACGAGTAGCAACAACACCTAAAACAAAGAGAGTAGGGGTGGAGAGGCGTGAGGAGCAAGAAGGTAAAGTTTCCTTTGCGCGCGTGCGGTCGTGTTCGGAATGCACTCCAAACCAGCCCTTCACAACCTCCAAACACGGAGTCTACGAGCTTGATTTTAGATCGAGCTCCTTAAACTTTGACGGTACAAATGTTTATAGCAATTATGTTACGTATCATTTTATGTGTTTTCATCAAAGTAGCAGTTATTTGAATTTGTTTTATTATTTAGCACACTGACACCGATTTCACCTACTCACATTTTTTTCCTTTGAGATTAAGTCCTCCTACTCACTATGGCCCAAGAGAAGCCGCTCATGCAGCACCTTGCGCTATGGGACGGGCACAATAGTGTTTTTTCCCAGCGCAACCGTTTGTGTATTTTAGCTTGCTCTACTTTTGTTTCTCAAAAAAAAAAAAATTTTGCTCTATTGCTTTTGTGGCAGTTCTCGCTCCACTGTTTTTCTTTCTAGTGCCCCCCGGCTAAAAGAAAAATATATGAATTCCAAATATGTTTGGAAGTTTTCAAAAACTATTCTTGAATTCAGAAGAGTTACCTAATTTCCGAAAATGATCGCGAATTCAAATAATGTTTGTGAATATCAAAGCATACACCTGAATTGAAAAGGTTCACAAAAAATGTACATAAATCCAAAAAATATTCATGAATTTGAATAAACGTTTGTGAATTAAAAATATATTCCCGAACCAGAAAATATTCGGAATTTCAAAAGATTGCAATGAATTAAAAAGGAAAGGGGTAGTAGTATATAGATCACCGGAAACATTAATTGGCTGGATTGTGATATGATATACGAATCGTCTAGAGTACCATTACACTTCACCAAATTAATTACTCTAGTTAAAACGGCACTAGGGGCATTCATCTTGTTCTCATCCGACACATGTATGTTTTGGCAAACTGTAATTAGCTCCCGAAATGGCAAAGATTAATCAAAACAATCTAAGAACTCGTTCATGGATCTACGACCTGATACTGATCGGAAGTCCAAGCCCTAGCTAGAGCCTCAGGGACAGGTCCAGGGAGCCACCGACGCCGCCGGACGGCCAGGAGGAGGAAGGCGGCTTCCTACGCAGCTCTGACTCGTCTGGACCGCCGTGGCTGGTGACCCTCGTCGGGAAGAACTCGATCTCCCGCACCTCCTTCCTCCCCTCCGGTGCCAAGAACCCTTGTCCGGTCGTCTCCTGCATAGCATATCGATCGGGTGTTGCAACACAATCATCAGTTGGTTCTGACAAATCTAGATGGATTTGCAAACGCGTGGAACCAATTCACGTACCTTGCAAGCGGCGGTCATGGCCATGGTGGCGGCGAGATCGTAGATGGAGTAGTATGGCGCGTTGGCGGTGGCGGTGGCAGGGCTCCTTGTTCCTCTATCTGCCATGGCCACCATCATCTGAAGATCAACACAGACGCGCAGGAAGGAAGACAAGATTGGTTAATTGGCACAGCAAAAAATGAATCTGGGAGGAGTAGAAAGTTCTGGAATTTTGGATGTGGACGGACGGAGTACCTTGGAGCAGAGGTCGCAGCGTTGGCCCGCGTGGAGGCAGCCGCAGGAGGCGGAGGAGCACGCCGGACGCCAGATGGTGCTTTGGCTTGAAGGGCACTCTGGCGCCGGCACCTGGAGCTGCGGCTGGTGGCCACTGCCCGCCGGGACGAAGCCCCCCATGCGGTCCCAGCGGTCCATGAAGTACTGCTGCTCGGGCGCCATGCCCTGGACGTAGCGGACGGGAGCCTGCGGCTGCGGCTGCGGCGCCGGAGGGGCGGGCGGCGGCTGGACCAGGAGCGGCGAGTAGTAGCGCGAGCCGGTGGCGGCGTCGAAGGCGGGCAGGTAGTCGTGGTGGTGCTGCAGGACGACGGAGTTGCCCTGCGCCTGCAGGTTGGCGGCGGCGGCCTCCAGCATGGCGGCCGCGGCCGCGGAGTTGAGGTCGCGCAGCGGGTCGACGCCGCCGCAGCGCAGGCGCTCGAGCTCCGCCACGCCGAGGCCGCGCTGCGGGGTCTTCCTGGGCAGCGCCCCGCCGCGGGAGGCCGCCTGCTGCCTCCCCGGCCCGGACGCCGCCTGCCGGCGCAGCCTCGCCCGCGCCACCGCGTCGGAGAGGTCTGGCACCATGGCATGGGCCGACATGTCAGCCGCCGGCGTGTCCTCCGGGGCGGCGCCGAAGAGGAAGGAGGGCGTGGGCGCCATGAGGGAGGAGAGGAGAGAGCTGGATGGCGATCGACTGTGGCACGTGCGAATGGGTTGCCGGTGGCGAGATGGGATAGGGTGGCTGTCTCCTCCAGGGGGCGCTCGTTTTATAGCGGCGGAGCGGCGGCGAGGAGACACGGCGTGTGTGCGTATCTCGCCGCGGTCTACTGATCTGCTGCTCTCGTCTGTCTCACTCTCACTCGCCAGGCAGACAGTCGGACAGACAGGTGGGGCCCGACGTATCAACGACTAGTCCTCGGTCCTCACGCGCCCGATGGGCCGATACGGGAAGCAACTCCCGCTGCCAAGTGGGCCCGAACGGTCGGCTCTTCGGAACACGCTCCGCTCCTGTCGTGTAGCAAGTCGTCCATTCTATCCTCTCGATATGATATTTCTCCGCTTCTGAAAAATGCAAGAAACAGATCACACGAAACTACTCCCTCCATTACTAAATACTCCCTCCGTCCCAAAATTTATATCTTAGTTTTGTCTAAATACAGATGTATCTAGTTATGTTTTGGTGTTAGATACATCCGTATCAAGAAAAATCTAAGGCAAAATTTTTTGAACAGAGGGAGTATAAGTCAAATATTTCACATGAACTAGAATATACGGATGTATATAAACATAGTTTAAAGTGTAGATTAATTCATTTTGTTCTGTATGTAGTCATTTGTTGAAATCTCTAGAAAGACCTATATTTAAGAACGGGGGAGTAACACTTTACATACGCGAAACAAGAGAAAATTTATGGCTCAAAATCATGTTGCAAATAAATTCATCTGTCTAATGGCTAGCTGCAAAAACAACTGTGGATGTGATGTAGGAATCTCTGGCGCCGTTCTTGGTGAGCTGGTCGGTGAGGCGACGCCCGTGTTGCACGGACGTCTTCTCTGTGGTCCTGGATTGCTGGAATTTAGTGTATATTGGGGCAGCCCAATAATTATTTCAGAAATTCCTAATAAATCCTAGAGGCCCACTTAGCCCATTTGTGCAAGGCAAGGGATACTACTAAAGTTTAGTCCCACATTGCTAGTTTAGAGAGAGTTGGACCTCTTTATAACGGAGGCTCCTTCCCCACTTGTATGAGCATGAGAACAAGAGGGACATCCACGCGCGCTCCTCCTCCGCCACCCGCCCCGCCCCGCCCAAGTCCAGCGCTTCTGCTGCTGCTGTGTCGTACGTGTTTTTCTCCTTTCTATTAGAAGTCCTGCTACAGTTCTTGGCTCTAGTTTCTGCCCTACGTATGTTAGGTTCTATGTCGTATAAGCAACTTCATCTAGTGTCTGTTCTACATGTGTTTAGCTCAAGTTCATATATGCAGACGATGTTTACCTTCTCTCTGTCAGATTGCATGACTTGCTTTATCTTTGCTGTTTTAGTCATGCTTTATCTAGTATTTCTGTTAATAAAATCATTCGGTAAATTGCTCATATTTCCAACAGACCGGTCAAGGCTAGGCCTCCGTAAGTGCAGGGTCCGCAAGGACCCAGTCTGAGGCATCCCCCGATGTCATACACGTTATATTTACTCATAAATGGCCATAACTAGCTGCAAAAACAACTGTCGAATGGTGTAAGAGCATCTGAGCTGGGTGAGTTGGTTGTTTAAACGACGCCCTTGCCGCGCGGACATCTTTGCGATGGTCCTGGACCGGTCGAGGTGAAGGAAATATGCCCTAGAGGCAATAATAAAGTTATTATTTATTTCCTTATTTCATGATAAATGTTTATTATTCATGCTAGAATTGTATTAACCGGAAACATAATACATGTGTGAATACATAGACAAACATAGTGTCACTAGTATGCCTCTACTTGACTAGCTCGTTTATCAGAGATGGTTATGTTTCCTAGCCATAGACAAAAGATTTGTCATTTGATTAACGGGGTCACATCATTAGGAGAATGATGTGATTGACTTGACCCATTCCGTTAGCCTAGCACTTGATCATTTAGTATTCTGCTATTGCTTCCTTCATGACTTATACATGTTCCTGTAACTATGAGAATTGTGTAACTCCCGTTTACCGGAGGAACACTTTGGGTACTACCAAACGTCACAACGTAACTGGGTGATTATAAAGGAGTACTACAGGTGTCTCCAAAGGTACATGTTGAGTTAGCATAATTTAAGATTAGGTTTTGTCACTCCGATTGTAGGAGAGGTATCTCTGGGCCCTCTCAGTAATGCTCATCACCTAAGCCTTGCAAGCATGTAACTAATGAGTTAGTTATGAGATGAAGTATTACAGAACGAGTAAAGAGACTTGTCGGTAACGAGATTGAACTAGGTATTGGATACCGACGATCGAATCTCGGACAAGTAACATACCGATGACAAAGGGAACAACGTATGTTGTTATGCGGTTTGACCGATAAAGATCTTCGTAGAATATGTAGGAACCAATATGGGCATCCAGGTCCCGCTATTGGTTATTGACCAGAGATGTGTCTCAGTCATGTCTACATCGTTCTCGAACCGTAGGGTCCGCACGCTTAAGGTTTCGATGACATTTATATTATGAGTTTATGTATTTTGATGTACCGAAGGTTGTTCGGAGTTCCGGATATGATTACGGACATGACGAGGAGTCTCGAAATGGTCGAGACATAAAGATTGATATATTGGACGGATATATTTGGACACCGGAAAGGTTCCGGAGAAGTTTGGAGCCCCGGAAGGTTACCGGAACCCCCCGGGAGGTATATGGGCCTTATTGGGCCCATGTAGGAGGAAGAGAGAAGGAGCAAGGGAAGGGGGCGCGCCCCCCCAAGCCCAATCCGAAATGGGGAGGGGGGCGGGCCCCCCCTTTCCTTTCTCCTTCCCCCTCTTCCTATTACTACTACTAGTACTACTTCCTAATACTAGTACTCTTTCCTTCCCCATCCAAATAAGATAAGGAAAAGAGAGGGAAACCTACGTGGAGTAGGTTTCCCCCTCCTCATGGCGCGCCCCCCCTAGGGCCGGCCACCTCCTCCCTCCCTCCTTTATATACGGGGGTAAGGGAGCACCCTAGAACACACAAGTTGATCATTGATCGTTCCTTAGCCGTGTGCGGTGCCCCCCTCCACGATATTACACCATGGTCATATTGTAGCGGTGCTTAGGCGAAGCCCTGCAATAGGAGAACATCAAGATCGTCACCACGCCGTCGTGCTGACGGAACTCCCCCTCGGCGCCTCTGCTGGATCGGAGATCGAGGGTGCGTCATCGAGCTGTACGCGTGTCAAGAACTCGGAGGTGCCGGAGTAACGGTACTTGGATCGGTTGAACCGGAGGACGTACGACTACTTCCTCTATGTTGCGTCAGCGCTTCCGCTTCGGTCTACGAGGGTACGTAGACAACACTCTCCCCTCGTTGCTATATCATCACCATGATCTTGCGTGTGCGTAGGAAATTTTTTGAAATTACTACGTTCCCCAACAGTGGCATCCGAGCCTAGGTTTTATGCGTTGATGTTATATGCACGAGTAGAACACAAGTGAGTTGTGGACGATATAAGTCATACTGCCTACCAGCATGTCATACTTTGGTTCAGCGGTATTGTGAGATGAAGCGGCCCGGACCGACATTACGCGTACGCTTACGCGAGACTGGTTCCACCGTTACGAGCACTCGTGCTTAAAGGTGGCTGGCGGGTGTCTGTCTCTCTCACTTTAGTTGAACCGAGTGTGGCTACGCCCGGTCCTTGTGAAGGTTAAAACGGAGTCTAATTGACAAACTATCGTTGTGGTTTTGATGCGTAGGTGAGATTGGTTCTTGCTTAAGCCCGTAGCAGCCACGTAAAATTTGCAACAACAAAGTAGAGGACGTCTAACTTGTTTTTGCAGGGCATGTTGTGATGTGATATGGCCAAGACATGATGCTATATTTTATTGTATGAGATGATCATGTTTTGTAACCGAAGTTATCGGCAACTGGCAGGAGCCATATGGTTGTCGCTTTATTGTATGAAATGCAAACGCCCTGTAATTGCTTTACTTTATCACTAAGCGGTAGCGATAGTCGTAGAAGCAATAGATGGCGTAATGACAACGATGCTACGATGGAGATCAAGGTGTCGCGCCGGTGACGATGGTGATCACGACGGTGCTTCGAAGATGGAGATCACAAGCACAAGATGATGATGGCCATATCATATCACTTATATTGATTGCATGTGATGTTTATCCTTTATGCATCTTATCTTGCTTTGATTGACGGTAGCATTTTAAGATGATCTCTCACTAATTATCAAGAAGTGTTCTCCCTGAGTATGCACCGTTGCGAAAGTTCTTCGTGCTGAGACACCACGTGATGATCGGGTGTGATAGGCTCTACGTTCAAATACAACGGGTGCAAAACAGTTGCACACGCGGAATACTCAGGTTATACTTGACGAGCCTAGCATATACAGATATGGCCTCGGAACACGGAGACCGAAAGGTCGAGCGTGAATCATATAGTAGATATGATCAACATAATGATGTTCACCAATGAAACTACTCCATCTCACGTGATGATCGGACATGGTTTAGTTGATTTGGATCACGTGATCACTTAGAGGATTAGAGGGATGTCTATCTAAGTGGGAGTTCTTAAGTAATATGATTAAACTGAACCTAAATTTATCATGAACTTAGTCCTGGTAGTATTTTGCAAATCATGTTGTAGATCAATAGCTCGCGTTGTTGCTTCCCTGTGTTTTATTTTGATATGTTCCTAGAGAAAATTATGTTGAAAGATGTTAGTAGCAAAGATGCGGATTGGATCCGTAATCTGAGGTTTATCCTCATTGCTGCACAGAAGAATTATGTCCTTGATGCACCGCTAGGTGACGGACCTATTGCAGGAGCAGATGCAGACGTTATGAACGTTTGGCTAGCTCAATATGATGACTACTTGATAGTTTAAGTGCACCATGCTTAACGGCTTAGAATCGGGACTTCAAAGACGTTTTGAACGTCATGGACCATATGAGATGTTCCAGGAGTTGAAGTTAATATTTCAAGCAAATACCCGAGTTGAGAGATATGAAATCTCCAACAAGTTCTATAGCTAAAAGATGGAGGAGAATCGCTCAACTAGTGAGCATGTGCTCAGATTGTCTGGGTACTACAATCGCTTGAATCAAGTGGGAGTTAATCTTCCAGATAAGATAGTGATTGACAGAATTCTCTAGTCACCATCACCAAGTTAGTAGAACTTCGTGATGAACTATGATATGCAAGGGATAACAAAAACGATTCCCAAGCTCTTCGTAATGCGGAAATTGACGAAGGTAGAAATCAAGGAAAACATCAAGTGTTGATGGTTGACAAGATCACTAGTTTCAAGAAAAGGGAAAAGGGAAGAAGGGGAACTTCAAGAAGAACGGCAAGCAAGTTGCTGCTCAAGTGAAGAAGCCCAAGTCTGATCCTAAGCCTGAGACTAAATGCTTTTACTGCAAAGGGACTGGTCACTGGAAGCGGAACTACCCCAAGTGATTGGCGGATAAGAAGGATGGTAAAGTGGACATAAGTATATTTGATATACATGTTATTGATGTGTACTTTACTAGTGTTTATAGCAACCCCTCAGTATTTGATACTAGTTCAGTTGCTAAGATTAGTAACTCGAAACGGGAGTTGCAGAATAAACAGAGACTAGTTAAGGGTGAAGTGACGATGTGTGTTGGAAGTGGTCCCAAGATTGATATGATCATCGTCGCACACTCCCTATACTTTCGGGATTAGTGTTGAACCTGAATAAGTGTTATTTGGTGTTTGCGTTGAGCATGAATATGATTTGATCATGTTTATTGTAATACAGTTATTCATTTAAGTAAGAGAATAAATTGTTGTTCTGTTTACATGAATGAAACCTTATATGGTTGCACACCCAATGAAAATAGTTCGTTGGATCTCGATCGTAGTGATACACATAATCATAATATTGAAACCAAAAGATGCAAAGTTAATAATGATAAGTGCAACTTGTTTGTAGCACTGCCGTTTAGGTCATATTGGTGTAAAGCGCATGAAGAAACTCCATACTGATGGGCTTTTGGAATCACTTGATTATGAATCAGTTGATGCTTGCGAACCATGCCTCATGGGCAAGATGACTAAGACTCTGTTCTTCAGAACAATGAAGTGAGCAATAGATTTGTTGGAAATCATACATACTGATGTATGTGGTCCGATGAATATTAAGGCTCGCGACAGGTATCATTATGTTCTGATCTTCACAGATGATTTGAGCAGATATGAGTATATCTACTTGATGAAACATAAGTCTGAAACATTTGAAAAGTTCAACGAATTTCAGAGTGAAGTGAAAAATCATCGTAACAAGAAAATAAAGTTTCTACGATCTGATCGTAGAGAAGAGTATTTGAGTTACAAGTTTGGCCTTCAGTTAAAAACAATGTGAAATAGTTTCACTACTCATGCCACCTAGAACACCACAATGTTATGGTGTGTCCGAACGTCGTAATCGTACTTTATTAGATATGGTGCGATCTATGATGTTTCTTGCTGATTTACCATTGTCGTTTTGGGGTTATGCATTAGAGATAGCTGCATTCACGTTTAAAATAGGGCATTATCTAAATCCGTTGAGACAACACCGCATGAACTATGGTTTAGCAGTAAACCTAAGCTGTTGTTTCTTAAAGTTTGGAGTTGCGATGCTTATATGAAAAAGGGTTTTTCAACTTGATAAGCTCGAACCCAAATCGGAGAAGTGCGTCTTCATAGAATACCCAAAGGAAATTGTTGGGTACACCTTCTATCACAGATCCGAAGGCAAATTTGTTGCTGATAATAGATCCTTTCTAGAGAAGGAGTTTTTCTCGAAAGAAGTGAGTGGGAGGAAAGTAGAGCTTGATAAGGTAATTTGTACCTTCTCCCGAATTGAAAATAGTTCATCACTGAAATCAGTTCCAGTGATTCCTACACCAATTAGTGAGGAAGCTAATGATGATGATCATGAAACTTCAGATCAAGTTACTACAGAACCTCGTAGGTCTTCCAAAGTATGGTCCGCACCAGTGTGGTACGGTAATCCTGTTCTGAAAGTCATGTTACTAGACCATGATAAACCTACGAACTATGAGGAAGCGATGATGAGCCCAGATTCCGCGAAATGGTTTGAGGCCATGAAATCTGAGATATGATCCATGTATGAGAACAATGTATGGACTTTGATGAATTTGCCCGATGATCGGCAAGCCATAGAAAATAAATGGATCTTCAAGAGGAAGACGGACGCTGATAGTAGTGTTACTATCTACAAAGCTAGAATTGTCGCAAAAGGTTTTCGATAAGTTCAAGGTGTTGACTACGATGAGAGTTTCTCACTCGTATCTATGCTTAAGTCTGTCCGAATCATGTTAACAATTGCCCGCGTTTTATGAAATCTGGCAAATGGATAAACAAAACTGCACAGGCGGATGACTTCTTGTAGTCTCCGCTATGGTTAGGATTCCCTTGGTACTTGGCATCTTCATCTTGAGGTAAGCATAGTGGGGGACCGCCATGAACTTGGCCAGGGCAGGCGGCCAAGCAGCGCATGATAGGGGCTTTCAAGGTCCACCACCTCAAACCAGACTGGCTCTCGGCGGAAGTGATTTTTGTCTCCGAAGAGGACGTCAATCTGGGTTTTGCCGATTGGTGAGCAGGAAAGGTCAGGAACTATGCCATGGAATACTGTCCGGCTGGGCTGAAGTTGCCTCCGTTTGATTCCCAGCTTCTCAATAGTGTCTCGGTACAGAATGTTGATGTTGCTGTCTCCATCTATTAGGACTCGGGAGAAGCGTGCAACCCGCCTCTCTATTGTGAAGGTGACATCGAAGACTAGAGCATAAGAACCAGGGGAGGGCATCACCTCCGGGTGGTCAGCTCTGCTCCAACTTATAGGCTTCTCGGACCAATGCATGAACTCTGGGGTCCCCGATGCTACTGCATGCACTTCTTGCTGCTGTGCCGTTTGCTACGCTTATCGTCGGCCACACAGGTGAATCACGACATAAGCTCCATGCTCCTCATGATACTCATCTTGTATGGCGCTGACTGGCCGAACCGCCGGCTGTTGGGGCGAAGGAGGCGGCAGGCCGGCAGGCGGAGGGGCAGGAGTCCGTCACCCTTGGCGATCCTAGTGAGCCAATGGCACTTCTGAGTGGTATGGTTGGATGGCTTTGCGCCGCTGTGGAACTTGCAGGGTGCATCAAGAGTCTTCTCGTATGAGAAGCAGGCAACCAGTTGGGCTTGCCGCCCTTCTGACGCTTGGGTGGAGGCTTCCCCTCCGGCTGTTGGTCTTCGACTGTCACCACATGCCGGCTGGTGGAAGTCGGCTGCGTGGCCTTGCACTGTTGTCGTTCGGCTGCTAACGCCGACTGGCCTTGCCAGCCAGAGTTTGCGGAGCTTGAGGAGCCACTTTACCAGATGCGTCGACTTGGATCTCCGCCTTCATGGAGGAGTCGGTCGTGGCATACTTGTCTGCTATGATCAACAATTCGTCAAGGGTCGCCGGCTCGTCGCAGAGAAGTCGGTGCTTGAGGAGGGTGCCCTCTCGGCACCTCGTGCACGCCCTCGCAAGAATTGCGCAGCTCGGCCCAACGCGTGAGGTAGTCGCGAGTTGATCCGCTAGGTCCTTGGACGCACATGGAGAGCTGGCGGGGCTTGGGGGGCGCTTGTACGTGCTGGTGAAGTTAACTTCGGTGAAATCAACCCAATTGTTGATGCTGCGGGGCTTCAGGCTATTCAGCCATGTCCGGGCCGTGCCCTGGAGCATGAGCGGGACGTACTTCACACCAACACGCTTGTTGTCGTTCGCTATGTTGACAGTCATGGAGTAGTCGACTAGCCAGTCTTTCGGCTTCACGGAGCTGATGTACTTGGGCATATCTCTTGGAAGCGTGAACCCCTTAGGGAAGGGCTCATCTCGGACTCGGGGGCCGAAGCAGGGCAGACCCAGAGCATCTTCTTCTTCTAGTGCGAGGGGCCGATTGAGGCGGTCGATCCGGTGGTGGGCGTCGTTCTCTCTGACTCCTTCCCGGCGGCCAAGGCGGTTGCCGAGTGTCGGGTGCATGAAAGGCGGCGGGTGGAATATCTTGTTGGGGAACGTAGTAATTTCAAAAAATTCCTACGCACACGCAAGATCATGGTGATGCATAGCAACGAGAGGGGAGAGTGTTGTCTACTTACCCTCGTAGACCGAAGCGGAAGCGTTGATGCAACGTAGAGGAAGTAGTCGTACGTCTTCCCGGTCCAACCGATCCAAGCACCGTACACCGGCACCTCCGAGTTCTTAACACACGTACAACTCGATGACGCACCCCGAGCTCCGATCCAGCAAAGCTTCGGGGAGGAGTTCCGTCAGCACGACGGCGTGGTGATGATCTTGATGTTCAACCGGCGCAGGGCTTCGTCTAAGCACCGCTACAATATGACCGAGTGTAATATCGTGGAGGGGGGCACCGCACACGGCTAAGGAACGATCACGAAGATCAACTTCTGTGTCTAGGGTGCCCCCCCCCCGCCCCCGTATATAAAGGAGCAAGGGAGAGGCCGGCTGGCTCCTAGTAGGAGTAGGATTCCTCCTTTCCTACTCCTACTAGGAGGGGGAAGGAAGGGGGAGAGGGGGGAAGGAAAGGGGGGCGCCCCCCCTCCTTGTCCAATTCGGACCAGAGGGAGAGGGGGCGCGCGGCCCACCCTGGCCGCCCCTCTCACTTCCCACCAAGGCCCATGTGGCCCATTAACTCTCCCGGGGGTTCCGGTAACCCCCCCCCCCCCCCCGGCACTCCGGTTTTCTCCGAAATCACCCGGAACAATTCCGGTGTCCGAATATAGTCGTCCAATATATCAATCTTTATGTCTCAACCATTTCGAGACTCCTCGTCATGTCCATGATCACATCCGGGACTCCGAACAAACTTCGGTACATCAAAATATATAAACTCATAAAGAAACTGTCATCGTAACTTTAAGCGTGCGGACCCTACGGTTCGAGAACAAGACATGACCGAGACACGTCTCCGGTCAATAACCAATAGCGGGACCTGGATGCCCCATATTGGTTCCTACATATTCTACGAAGATCTTATCGGTCAGACCGCATACCAAAATACGTTGTTCCCTTTGTCATCGGTATGTTACTTGCCCGAGATTCGATCGTCGGTATCCAATACCTAGTTCAATCTCGTTACCGGGAAGTCTCTTACTCGATCCGTAATACATCATCTCGCAACTAACTCATTAGTTGCAATGCTTGCAAGGCTTAAATGATGTGCATTACCGAGAGGGCCCAGAGATACCTCTCCGACATTCGGAGTGACAAATCCTAATCTCGAAATACGCCAACCCAACAAGTACCTTTGGAGACACCTGTAGAGCACCTTTATAATCACCCAGTTACGTTGTGATGTTTGGTAGCACACAAAGTGTTCCTCCGGTAAACGGGAGTTGCATAATCTCATAGTCATAGGAACATGTATAAGTCATGAAGAAAGCAATAGCAACATACTAAACGATCGGGTGCTAAGCTAACGGAATGGGTCATGTCAATCAGATCATTTCAACTAATGATGTGATCCCGTTAATCAAATAACAACTCTTTTGTTTATGGTTAGGAAACATAACCATCTTTGATTAACAAGCTAGTCAAGTAGAGCATACTAGTGACACTCTGTTTGTCTATATATTCACACATGTATTATGTTTCCGGTTAATACAATTCTAGCATGAATAATAAACATTTATCATGATATAAGGAAATAAATAATAACTTTATTATTGCCTCTAGGGCATATTTCCTTCATATCTCTCCCCGCGAGGCGGAGGAGGAGGCAGGTTGCCTCGTCGCTCCATGGCCCGGGGGCGGCCTTCTGCGTCACGCTCGATGGAGAAGCGAGTCCGACTGCGGCTAGCAAACGGCTCCTTATCTTTTTGCTCGCGGGCGCCGCCTACAGACGGCGTCCGGGATGTCGCGTCGTTGGTACCGGCGAGGAGGCGGATCGTTGATTCGCTGGTCGGGCGCTCCAGTGCGGCAGTCGGCCTCATGCTGCTCGACGATCGCGTCAAGGAGCTGCTGGACGCGCTCCGTCATGTGGCGACGCTCGTCGGCGGTCAAGGCTTGTCCAGCTCGTCTGCTGCCGCCTGGCAGCTCATATGTTCTCCGCAGGCGTAGCGTAGATGGGCGATCTGCCCCGAACATGCTGGCTACGGCCGCGCCACGCTGCTGGATCACGCCAATGCAACTAGGCCCGCTAGGAGCTGGTGTGCCGCCAACGGCCATGGTCCATCTCACGCTGGTAGGCCTCCGGAAGCGTCTCGCGCTGGCCAGCCTATTGGCGCTTTCGACGAGCTGGACGCAGCGCGCCTCCAGCGTCTCGGCATCGGCGTCTCCAAGGACGGGCTCAGACAAGTCTCACAGCACCGCCTCGAGTGGGTCTCGAACGCCTCCGCCCGACTGCTTGTCATGGCTAATGACAAGCACCTCTTTGACGGTGCTCGAGCCGCTGAGCTCGCAAGGAAGCAGGCCCATCGTCGACCACCACATTGGTGGGGAAGGCGTCAAGCGACGTCGTGTCGGAGTCGACAATCATCGGGTCGGTGGAGCCAACCGACTCCAAGTCCACAGCAGGCTCGCTGGCAACATGGAGCTGGTCGAGGCGGCTCTTGGGGCACTCCGCGCCCGAGTCGGTCGCGGGCTCGTCGGAGAGGCAAATCTTGCCAACAAGATCGGCGAGGTGGCTCGCCGCGCAGGCGGCCTCCGCGCCAGCGCGTCGATGCAGGCGCCGTTAGGCGTGCCGGGCTGGCTGCGCTCGCCAGGAAGGAACATAGTCCTGTCCAAACAGGTCTCCAGAAGACGGTGCACCTCGCCCCATGGTGGGCGCCAAATGTCGAGGGTGGATGCGACATATGCCAAAGGATGGCTTATCATGGTGGGAGCGAGTAGAATGTCGCCGGTGCTTGGAAGCGGGATGAGCGTAGACACGAACGTCGGCGTACTTTACCCCAAGTTGGGGCTCTCCTAGGAGATAACACCCCTACTCCTGCTCTGCGGGGTCTCCGCGTGATCACTAAGGCACTAGTGAGTACAATGGTGCTCCTCGAGCTGTATGCTAGAGGTTGAAGGAGGCAGGGCTAGCTCTCTTCTCCCTCTATGTATGAGTCTTGTTCTATCTGATCCCGAACCCTTAGCATGGGTGCCCTGGGGGGGCTTATACGGGCCTACCCCCAGGGGTACATTGGTAGTCTGGTTGGGCGTAGGGCCCGGCTGTCTGCGGTCTCCGGTCGCCGACTTCTCCGCCGGCTGTTGGGCCCGCCGCTTGACGGGCCCCGCCGACTGGTCTGGTACGGAGCCGACAGGCCGCCTCCGCGGCTGGCGGGTCTGGTGGCTAGTACTGTGGCCATAAGGCTAATGACGCATGCTTGGTCATAGGAAGGGCGTGGCTATAGTCCCACCATCTCATGGGAGATCACTGTAGCCTCATCGTGTCTCGTCTGGTTAATGGTGCACGGGCCCCGAGAGAGAGCCTGGCCGCCTTCCAGAAGCCGGATCCCCTTGGGTCCGACTGACTAGGCTACGCCGCCCTCTGGGCCTTGGCTTCCTGGTAGGGCCCGCCGCCTGCGGGCCGTACCGACAGGCCGTCGTGGAGTACGCCCTATCGGTCAGGGGTGACGTCAAGGGCGGAGTGGCGACAGTGTCGCATCATGGCGGAGATCTCCGCCTGTACCGGGCACTGTGGCCACGCCAGGCCCAGGATACGGGGGTGATGGGCTACACTGTAGCCTCATCCTGTCTTGTCTTCTTAATGGGGTGGCGCGGACTCTGAGGGCGTTGTGGGCCGCCTGCTAGGAGCCGGCCTCTCCGGAGGCCGCCGGCTAGGAGTCGGCCGTCTTGTGCCGTCTTCTGGCAGCCGACCGTATGAGCCAGCCGGCCCCCAGAAGGCGGTGGCCTCATTCTGTAGGCTCGTGGGCGCCGCAAGCCCAATGTCTTGAAAGGCTCGGGGACTCGGGGTTGGGCTACCCGTGGCCCATTACTCCAACAATGCAGGTCCCCTCCCTCCATTTGGAGAAATGGATTGTTAGATGCAAATCAGTTTGAGAGAGATGCATGCATATTTCTCTGTTTTTTGAAAGACAGAGATGTAAATCAGTTTCTCTTGGCTCACATGCACATATACCTTTTTTTTTTTTGCATGCACGCAAACTTGGGAGCCTTGTCGTAGCGGCTAGTACAAAGACGCCTCCCACCAGGGCTTTCCTTTTTGAGTGGGGCAGGCACGGCAGCAGACATCAGCCAGAAAGTTATGGTTCCTCCTCTTGAGATGGATCAATGTTGCACATTCCAGTTGCAATGGTATATACTCTCTCCGTTTTAAATATAAGTCTTTGAAGAGATTCTACTATGAACTACATACTGATGTATATAGATGTAATTTAAAGTATAGATTCACTTATTTTACTTTGTATGTAGTCTTGTATTGGAATCTTAAAAAAAAACTTGTATTTAAGAACGGAGGGAGTACATGTCAGATTTGTCTTCCGTCCTCTTCATCTTCGTGGGTGCATCCTTTTTCTTTTACTTAGAACTTTTTAATACCAAAGTACTCCATCTGAGAGTGACATGTGCCGATCAATATAATTGGGGCGGCTGATGAGCTGCAGAAGACGATGCCAAAATTGAACATGCTCACACAAGGAGAAGCCGAATGTGTAGAAAACTACTCTCTCCATCCCATAATGAGTACTAGTACTTTAGCAGTATATGCCGTTTTGCAAAGCCGTGGGGATGATACTCCATGGGATCCTGGGAAAAGAAAGGTGTAGCCAAAGCCACTTTTGCACACACACACACTGGCCGGACGGAGCTGATCGCCTGCATTGTCGCAGATTGCTTTGCATCGGCCCACAAGAGGAGAGGGGGTACAGTACAGGAGATGAGATGAGACGCCGGGTTAAAGCGACGGCGTCTGATTGGTGAGAACTGGCACTGCTACCGTACCGGCCGGCCACTGCTTTGCATGCATGCAGCACAGCCTGATCCACACTGCCACAGATTCGCCGGGCATCTCGATCTCGGTGCCATGATCAGTTGCAGTTTGCATATGGCAATCTCCCTGGAGGACCACGCATGCACGCCCAATGGGAGGCGTCTTTGTACCGGCCGCTACGACAAGTCAGGGTCTGCATTCGGTTTTTTCGGTTTGATTCGGTTTGGTTTATATGGTTTTTATACTTTGATTTATACGGTTTTATACATATATACGGTTCGGTTTCGGTGATAACCATTTATTTTCGGTTTGGTTTCGGTAATAACCAAAATAACCCAAAGTTACGCGAATTTTTGAATGACACATGATATTTTGGTCAGGATGATTCGGTCTATGTATGTAGGTGAGATGTTTCTGTGATGTATGAGAACTAAGAACTGTGTATGTAGATTAGATTATTAGAATTTAGATGGCAGAAGACGTGGTATCTCACACGCACACACACACAAAACAGAGCCAGGAGAGGACTTTGGAGACGGGTAGTAGTTTGCATGCACGGGATCGGGATGGGACGACGACCGGAAGATCGGTCGTATCTGCGCTGGGATCCGCTTCGGTTTCCAATGGCTGCCCCTTTCGCTGCCGCGGCAGCATGCGCGCGCCCCGGCCGGCAGCCGCTTGCGGCAGCAGCACCGTGCCCCTCCGGCAGTGGCAGTGGCATTGATCATGCCATCCGCGCGCGCCGTGTGGTGTGCTCGATTTGGATCGGTGCTTGCCTGCCACCACAGATACTCCTCACCTCACCTCACCTCACCTCATGCTGCTGCTGCGCTCTACGGCTCTAGCTTGGCCCCCCTGATTAGCCATGGAGGGAGGAAACAAAATCTGCTTTTGAGTCTGGAGAGGCCAAAGGCCTGGCCAATTGCACTGCAAACAGAAACAGACATGTGTCCGCACTAGCAGTTCCAGGACTTGAGGCAGCATACTGCAGCCTTCGTATTTTCTTTTGCTTTTGTTTGAAATTAATAGTTACTATTACTAGTATGCAGTCAAACAAAGATTAAAGTAGATTATAAACAAACCACATTTGAAATACTCAAATTTTTCTATAATATGAGTCAAAATCTATCACAAATTTTACATGTAATTTGACTTAAAATGTCATTAAGCGGCATTTGTTAAGTACTACTCCCTGCATTCCTAAATATAAGTCTTTGTAGAGATTCTATTATGGACTACATGCGAAGCAAAATGGATGAATCTACACTGTAAAATGCATCTATATACATCCGTATGTGGTTCATTGTGAAATCTCTATAAAGACTTGTATTTAGGAACGGAGGGAGTAATATAATATACGCAATGTGGGCTAGTCGAGGACGTTGTCAGTGTTGAGCGTCTTACCAGCTTTCCAGCAACAATCGCGATCGATCATGCCAATAATGGCAGGTCGTCTGACGGTGGTTTTTTTTTCTTTGGATCTGACGATGTTTAGAAGCCACGTTGTTGGTGATTTCGTTGTGTTGGTGTGAGTTGTCCCAGTAACACCGCCACCTAAAAGAAAGAGCGTAGGGGTGAGTTTGTACGAGTAGCAACAACACCTAAAACAAAGAGAGTAGGGGTGGAGAGGCGTGAGGAGCAAGAAGGTAAAGTTTCCTTTGCGCGCGTGCGGTCGTGTTCGGAATGCACTCCAAACCAGCCCTTCACAACCTCCAAACACGGAGTCTACGAGCTTGATTTTAGATCGAGCTCCTTAAACTTTGACGGTACAAATGTTTATAGCAATTATGTTACGTATCATTTTATGTGTTTTCATCAAAGTAGCAGTTATTTGAATTTGTTTTATTATTTAGCACACTGACACCGATTTCACCTACTCACATTTTTTTCCTTTGAGATTAAGTCCTCCTACTCACTATGGCCCAAGAGAAGCCGCTCATGCAGCACCTTGCGCTATGGGACGGGCACAATAGTGTTTTTTTCCAGCGCAACCGTTTGTGTATTTTAGCTTGCTCTACTTTTGTTTCTCAAAAAAAAAAAAATTTGCTCTATTGCTTTTGTGGCAGTTCTCGCTCCACTGTTTTTCTTTCTAGTGCCCCCCGGCTAAAAGAAAAATATATGAATTCCAAATATGTTTGGAAGTTTTCAAAAACTATTCTTGATTCAGAAGAGTTACCTAATTTCCGAAAATGATCGCGAATTCAAATAATGTTTGTGAATATCAAAGCATACACCTGAATTGAAAAGGTTCACAAAAAATGTACATAAATCCAAAAAATATTCATGAATTTGAATAAACGTTTGTGAATTAAAAATATATTCCCGAACCAGAAAATATTCGGAATTTCAAAAGATTGCAATGAATTAAAAAGGAAAGGGGTAGTAGTATATAGATCACCGGAAACATTAATTGGCTGGATTGTGATATGATATACGAATCGTCTAGAGTACCATTACACTTCACCAAATTAATTACTCTAGTTAAAACGGCACTAGGGGCATTCATCTTGTTCTCATCCGACACATGTATGTTTTGGCAAACTGTAATTAGCTCCCGAAATGGCAAAGATTAATCAAAACAATCTAAGAACTCGTTCATGGATCTACGACCTGATACTGATCGGAAGTCCAAGCCCTAGCTAGAGCCTCAGGGACAGGTCCAGGGAGCCACCGACGCCGCCGGACGGCCAGGAGGAGGAAGGCGGCTTCCTACGCAGCTCTGACTCGTCTGGACCGCCGTGGCTGGTGACCCTCGTCGGGAAGAACTCGATCTCCCGCACCTCCTTCCTCCCCTCCGGTGCCAAGAACCCTTGTCCGGTCGTCTCCTGCATAGCATATCGATCGGGTGTTGCAACACAATCATCAGTTGGTTCTGACAAATCTAGATGGATTTGCAAACGCGTGGAACCAATTCACGTACCTTGCAAGCGGCGGTCATGGCCATGGTGGCGGCGAGATCGTAGATGGAGTAGTATGGCGCGTTGGCGGTGGCGGTGGCAGGGCTCCTTGTTCCTCTATCTGCCATGGCCACCATCATCTGAAGATCAACACAGACGCGCAGGAAGGAAGACAAGATTGGTTAATTGGCACAGCAAAAAATGAATCTGGGAGGAGTAGAAAGTTCTGGAATTTTGGATGTGGACGGACGGAGTACCTTGGAGCAGAGGTCGCAGCGTTGGCCCGCGTGGAGGCAGCCGCAGGAGGCGGAGGAGCACGCCGGACGCCAGATGGTGCTTTGGCTTGAAGGGCACTCTGGCGCCGGCACCTGGAGCTGCGGCTGGTGGCCACTGCCCGCCGGGACGAAGCCCCCCATGCGGTCCCAGCGGTCCATGAAGTACTGCTGCTCGGGCGCCATGCCCTGGACGTAGCGGACGGGAGCCTGCGGCTGCGGCTGCGGCGCCGGAGGGGCGGGCGGCGGCTGGACCAGGAGCGGCGAGTAGTAGCGCGAGCCGGTGGCGGCGTCGAAGGCGGGCAGGTAGTCGTGGTGGTGCTGCAGGACGACGGAGTTGCCCTGCGCCTGCAGGTTGGCGGCGGCGGCCTCCAGCATGGCGGCCGCGGCCGCGGAGTTGAGGTCGCGCAGCGGGTCGACGCCGCCGCAGCGCAGGCGCTCGAGCTCCGCCACGCCGAGGCCGCGCTGCGGGGTCTTCCTGGGCAGCGCCCCGCCGCGGGAGGCCGCCTGCTGCCTCCCCGGCCCGGACGCCGCCTGCCGGCGCAGCCTCGCCCGCGCCACCGCGTCGGAGAGGTCTGGCACCATGGCATGGGCCGACATGTCAGCCGCCGGCGTGTCCTCCGGGGCGGCGCCGAAGAGGAAGGAGGGCGTGGGCGCCATGAGGGAGGAGAGGAGAGAGCTGGATGGCGATCGACTGTGGCACGTGCGAATGGGTTGCCGGTGGCGAGATGGGATAGGGTGGCTGTCTCCTCCAGGGGGCGCTCGTTTTATAGCGGCGGAGCGGCGGCGAGGAGACACGGCGTGTGTGCGTATCTCGCCGCGGTCTACTGATCTGCTGCTCTCGTCTGTCTCACTCTCACTCGCCAGGCAGACAGTCGGACAGACAGGTGGGGCCCGACGTATCAACGACTAGTCCTCGGTCCTCACGCGCCCGATGGGCCGATACGGGAAGCAACTCCCGCTGCCAAGTGGGCCCGAACGGTCGGCTCTTCGGAACACGCTCCGCTCCTGTCGTGTAGCAAGTCGTCCATTCTATCCTCTCGATATGATATTTCTCCGCTTCTGAAAAATGCAAGAAACAGATCACACGAAACTACTCCCTCCATTACTAAATACTCCCTCCGTCCCAAAATTTATATCTTAGTTTTGTCTAAATACAGATGTATCTAGTTATGTTTTGGTGTTAGATACATCCGTATCAAGAAAAATCTAAGGCAAAATTTTTTGAACAGAGGGAGTATAAGTCAAATATTTCACATGAACTAGAATATACGGATGTATATAAACATAGTTTAAAGTGTAGATTAATTCATTTTGTTCTGTATGTAGTCATTTGTTGAAATCTCTAGAAAGACCTATATTTAAGAACGGGGGAGTAACACTTTACATACGCGAAACAAGAGAAAATTTATGGCTCAAAATCATGTTGCAAATAAATTCATCTGTCTAATGGCTAGCTGCAAAAACAACTGTGGATGTGATGTAGGAATCTCTGGCGCCGTTCTTGGTGAGCTGGTCGGTGAGGCGACGCCCGTGTTGCACGGACGTCTTCTCTGTGGTCCTGGATTGCTGGAATTTAGTGTATATTGGGGCAGCCCAATAATTATTTCAGAAATTCCTAATAAATCCTAGAGGCCCACTTAGCCCATTTGTGCAAGGCAAGGGATACTACTAAAGTTTAGTCCCACATTGCTAGTTTAGAGAGAGTTGGACCTCTTTATAACGGAGGCTCCTTCCCCACTTGTATGAGCATGAGAACAAGAGGGACATCCACGCGCGCTCCTCCTCCGCCACCCGCCCCGCCCCGCCCAAGTCCAGCGCTTCTGCTGCTGCTGTGTCGTACGTGTTTTTCTCCTTTCTATTAGAAGTCCTGCTACAGTTCTTGGCTCTAGTTTCTGCCCTACGTATGTTAGGTTCTATGTCGTATAAGCAACTTCATCTAGTGTCTGTTCTACATGTGTTTAGCTCAAGTTCATACATGCAGACGATGTTTACCTTCTCTCTGTCAGATTGCATGACTTGCTTTATCTTTGCTGTTTTAGTCATGCTTTATCTAGTATTTCTGTTAATAAAATCATTCGGTAAATTGCTCATATTTCCAACAAACCGGTCAAGGCTAGGCCTCCGTAAGTGCAGGGTCCGCAAGGACCCAGTCTGAGGCATCCCCCGATGTCATACACGTTATATTTACTCATAAATGGCCATAACTAGCTGCAAAAACAACTGTCGAATGGTGTAAGAGCATCTGAGCTGGGTGAGTTGGTTGTTTAAACGACGCCCTTGCCGCGCGGACATCTTTGCGATGGTCCTGGACCGGTCGAGGTGAAGGAAATATGCCCTAGAGGCAATAATAAAGTTATTATTTATTTCCTTATTTCATGATAAATGTTTATTATTCATGCTAGAATTGTATTAACCGGAAACATAATACATGTGTGAATACATAGACAAACATAGTGTCACTAGTATGCCTCTACTTGACTAGCTCGTTTATCAGAGATGGTTATGTTTCCTAGCCATAGACAAAAGATTTGTCATTTGATTAACGGGGTCACATCATTAGGAGAATGATGTGATTGACTTGACCCATTCCGTTAGCCTAGCACTTGATCATTTAGTATTCTGCTATTGCTTCCTTCATGACTTATACATGTTCCTGTAACTATGAGAATTGTGTAACTCCCGTTTACCGGAGGAACACTTTGGGTACTACCAAACGTCACAACGTAACTGGGTGATTATAAAGGAGTACTACAGGTGTCTCCAAAGGTACATGTTGAGTTAGCATAATTTAAGATTAGGTTTTGTCACTCCGATTGTAGGAGAGGTATCTCTGGGCCCTCTCAGTAATGCTCATCACCTAAGCCTTGCAAGCATGTAACTAATGAGTTAGTTATGAGATGAAGTATTACAGAACGAGTAAAGAGACTTGTCGGTAACGAGATTGAACTAGGTATTGGATACCGACGATCGAATCTCGGACAAGTAACATACCGATGACAAAGGGAACAACGTATGTTGTTATGCGGTTTGACCGATAAAGATCTTCGTAGAATATGTAGGAACCAATATGGGCATCCAGGTCCCGCTATTGGTTATTGACCAGAGATGTGTCTCAGTCATGTCTACATCGTTCTCGAACCGTAGGGTCCGCACGCTTAAGGTTTCGATGACATTTATATTATGAGTTTATGTATTTTGATGTACCGAAGGTTGTTCGGAGTTCCGGATATGATTACGGACATGACGAGGAGTCTCGAAATGGTCGAGACATAAAGATTGATATATTGGACGGATATATTTGGACACCGGAAAGGTTCCGGAGAAGTTTGGAGCCCCGGAAGGTTACCGGAACCCCCCGGGAGGTATATGGGCCTTATTGGGCCCATGTAGGAGGAAGAGAGAAGGAGCAAGGGAAGGGGGCGCGCCCCCCCAAGCCCAATCCGAAATGGGGAGGGGGGGCGGGCCCCCCCTTTCCTTTCTCCTTCCCCCTCTTCCTATTACTACTACTAGTACTACTTCCTAATACTAGTACTCTTTCCTTCCCCATCCAAATAAGATAAGGAAAAGAGAGGGAAACCTACGTGGAGTAGGTTTCCCCCTCCTCATGGCGCGCCCCCCCTAGGGCCGGCCACCTCCTCCCTCCCTCCTTTATATACGGGGGTAAGGGAGCACCCTAGAACACACAAGTTGATCATTGATCGTTCCTTAGCCGTGTGCGGTGCCCCCCTCCACGATATTACACCATGGTCATATTGTAGCGGTGCTTAGGCGAAGCCCTGCAATAGGAGAACATCAAGATCGTCACCACGCCGTCGTGCTGACGGAACTCCCCCTCGGCGCCTCTGCTGGATCGGAGATCGAGGGTGCGTCATCGAGCTGTACGCGTGTCAAGAACTCGGAGGTGCCGGAGTAACGGTACTTGGATCGGTTGAACCGGAGGACGTACGACTACTTCCTCTATGTTGCGTCAGCGCTTCCGCTTCGGTCTACGAGGGTACGTAGACAACACTCTCCCCTCGTTGCTATATCATCACCATGATCTTGCGTGTGCGTAGGAAATTTTTTGAAATTACTACGTTCCCCAACAGTGGCATCCGAGCCTAGGTTTTATGCGTTGATGTTATATGCACGAGTAGAACACAAGTGAGTTGTGGACGATATAAGTCATACTGCCTACCAGCATGTCATACTTTGGTTCAGCGGTATTGTGAGATGAAGCGGCCCGGACCGACATTACGCGTACGCTTACGCGAGACTGGTTCCACCGTTACGAGCACTCGTGCTTAAAGGTGGCTGGCGGGTGTCTGTCTCTCTCACTTTAGTTGAACCGAGTGTGGCTACGCCCGGTCCTTGTGAAGGTTAAAACGGAGTCTAATTGACAAACTATCGTTGTGGTTTTGATGCGTAGGTGAGATTGGTTCTTGCTTAAGCCCGTAGCAGCCACGTAAAATTTGCAACAACAAAGTAGAGGACGTCTAACTTGTTTTTGCAGGGCATGTTGTGATGTGATATGGCCAAGACATGATGCTATATTTTATTGTATGAGATGATCATGTTTTGTAACCGAAGTTATCGGCAACTGGCAGGAGCCATATGGTTGTCGCTTTATTGTATGAAATGCAAACGCCCTGTAATTGCTTTACTTTATCACTAAGCGGTAGCGATAGTCGTAGAAGCAATAGATGGCGTAATGACAACGATGCTACGATGGAGATCAAGGTGTCGCGCCGGTGACGATGGTGATCACGACGGTGCTTCGAAGATGGAGATCACAAGCACAAGATGATGATGGCCATATCATATCACTTATATTGATTGCATGTGATGTTTATCCTTTATGCATCTTATCTTGCTTTGATTGACGGTAGCATTTTAAGATGATCTCTCACTAATTATCAAGAAGTGTTCTCCCTGAGTATGCACCGTTGCGAAAGTTCTTCGTGCTGAGACACCACGTGATGATCGGGTGTGATAGGCTCTACGTTCAAATACAACGGGTGCAAAACAGTTGCACACGCGGAATACTCAGGTTATACTTGACGAGCCTAGCATATACAGATATGGCCTCGGAACACGGAGACCGAAAGGTCGAGCATGAATCATATAGTAGATATGATCAACATAATGATGTTCACCAATGAAACTACTCCATCTCACGTGATGATCGGACATGGTTTAGTTGATTTGGATCACGTGATCACTTAGAGGATTAGAGGGATGTCTATCTAAGTGGGAGTTCTTAAGTAATATGATTAAACTGAACCTAAATTTATCATGAACTTAGTCCTGGTAGTATTTTGCAAATCATGTTGTAGATCAATAGCTCACGTTGTTGCTTCCCTGTGTTTTATTTTGATATGTTCCTAGAGAAAATTATGTTGAAAGATGTTAGTAGCAAAGATGCGGATTGGATCCGTAATCTGAGGTTTATCCTCATTGCTGCACAGAAGAATTATGTCCTTGATGCACCGCTAGGTGACGGACCTATTGCAGGAGCAGATGCAGACGTTATGAACGTTTGGCTAGCTCAATATGATGACTACTTGATAGTTTAAGTGCACCATGCTTAACGGCTTAGAATCGGGACTTCAAAAACGTTTTGAACGTCATGGACCATATGAGATGTTCCAGGAGTTGAAGTTAATATTTCAAGCAAATACCCGAGTTGAGAGATATGAAATCTCCAACAAGTTCTATAGCTAAAAGATGGAGGAGAATCGCTCAACTAGTGAGCATGTGCTCAGATTGTCTGGGTACTACAATCGCTTGAATCAAGTGGGAGTTAATCTTCCAGATAAGATAGTGATTGACAGAATTCTCTAGTCACCATCACCAAGTTAGTAGAACTTCGTGATGAACTATGATATGCAAGGGATAACAAAAACGATTCCCAAGCTCTTCGTAATGCGGAAATTGACGAAGGTAGAAATCAAGGAAAACATCAAGTGTTGATGGTTGACAAGATCACTAGTTTCAAGAAAAGGGAAAAGGGAAGAAGGGGAACTTCAAGAAGAACGGCAAGCAAGTTGCTGCTCAAGTGAAGAAGCCCAAGTCTGATCCTAAGCCTGAGACTAAATGCTTTTACTGCAAAGGGACTGGTCACTGGAAGCGGAACTACCCCAAGTGATTGGCGGATAAGAAGGATGGTAAAGTGGACATAAGTATATTTGATATACATGTTATTGATGTGTACTTTACTAGTGTTTATAGCAACCCCTCAGTATTTGATACTAGTTCAGTTGCTAAGATTAGTAACTCGAAACGGGAGTTGCAGAATAAACAGAGACTAGTTAAGGGTGAAGTGACGATGTGTGTTGGAAGTGGTCCCAAGATTGATATGATCATCGTCGCACACTCCCTATACTTTCGGGATTAGTGTTGAACCTGAATAAGTGTTATTTGGTGTTTGCGTTGAGCATGAATATGATTTGATCATGTTTATTGTAATACAGTTATTCATTTAAGTAAGAGAATAAATTGTTGTTCTGTTTACATGAATGAAACCTTATATGGTTGCACACCCAATGAAAATAGTTCGTTGGATCTCGATCGTAGTGATACACATAATCATAATATTGAAACCAAAAGATGCAAAGTTAATAATGATAAGTGCAACTTGTTTGTAGCACTGCCGTTTAGGTCATATTGGTGTAAAGCGCATGAAGAAACTCCATACTGATGGGCTTTTGGAATCACTTGATTATGAATCAGTTGATGCTTGCGAACCATGCCTCATGGGCAAGATGACTAAGACTCTGTTCTTCAGAACAATGAAGTGAGCAATAGATTTGTTGGAAATCATACATACTGATGTATGTGGTCCGATGAATATTAAGGCTCGCGACAGGTATCATTATGTTCTGATCTTCACAGATGATTTGAGCAGATATGAGTATATCTACTTGATGAAACATAAGTCTGAAACATTTGAAAAGTTCAACGAATTTCAGAGTGAAGTGAAAAATCATCGTAACAAGAAAATAAAGTTTCTACGATCTGATCGTAGAGAAGAGTATTTGAGTTACAAGTTTGGCCTTCAGTTAAAAACAATGTGAAATAGTTTCACTACTCATGCCACCTAGAACACCACAATGTTATGGTGTGTCCGAACGTCGTAATCGTACTTTATTAGATATGGTGCGATCTATGATGTTTCTTGCTGATTTACCATTGTCGTTTTGGGGTTATGCATTAGAGATAGCTGCATTCACGTTTAAAATAGGGCATTATCTAAATCCGTTGAGACAACACCGCATGAACTATGGTTTAGCAGTAAACCTAAGCTGTTGTTTCTTAAAGTTTGGAGTTGCGATGCTTATATGAAAAAGGGTTTTTCAACTTGATAAGCTCGAACCCAAATCGGAGAAGTGCGTCTTCATAGAATACCCAAAGGAAATTGTTGGGTACACCTTCTATCACAGATCCGAAGGCAAATTTGTTGCTGATAATAGATCCTTTCTAGAGAAGGAGTTTTTCTCGAAAGAAGTGAGTGGGAGGAAAGTAGAGCTTGATAAGGTAATTTGTACCTTCTCCCGAATTGAAAATAGTTCATCACTGAAATCAGTTCCAGTGATTCCTACACCAATTAGTGAGGAAGCTAATGATGATGATCATGAAACTTCAGATCAAGTTACTACAGAACCTCGTAGGTCTTCCAAAGTATGGTCCGCACCAGTGTGGTACGGTAATCCTGTTCTGAAAGTCATGTTACTAGACCATGATAAACCTACGAACTATGAGGAAGCGATGATGAGCCCAGATTCCGCGAAATGGTTTGAGGCCATGAAATCTGAGATATGATCCATGTATGAGAACAATGTATGGACTTTGATGAATTTGCCCGATGATCGGCAAGCCATAGAAAATAAATGGATCTTCAAGAGGAAGACGGACGCTGATAGTAGTGTTACTATCTACAAAGCTAGAATTGTCGCAAAAGGTTTTCGATAAGTTCAAGGTGTTGACTACGATGAGAGTTTCTCACTCGTATCTATGCTTAAGTCTGTCCGAATCATGTTAACAATTGCCGCGTTTTATGAAATCTGGCAAATGGATAAACAAAACTGCACAGGCGGATGACTTCTTGTAGTCTCCGCTATGGTTAGGATTCCCTTGGTACTTGGCATCTTCATCTTGAGGTAAGCATAGTGGGGGACCGCCATGAACTTGGCCAGGGCAGGCCGGCCAAGCAGCGCATGATAGGGGCTTTCAAGGTCCACCACCTCAAACCAGACTGGCTCTCGGCGGAAGTGATTTTTGTCTCCGAAGAGGACGTCAATCTGGGTTTTGCCGATTGGTGAGCAGGAAAGGTCAGGAACTATGCCATGGAATACTGTCCGGCTGGGCTGAAGTTGCCTCCGTTTGATTCCCAGCTTCTCAATAGTGTCTCGGTACAGAATGTTGATGTTGCTGTCTCCATCTATTAGGACTCGGGAGAAGCGTGCAACCCGCCTCTCTATTGTGAAGGTGACATCGAAGACTAGAGCATAAGAACCAGGGGAGGGCATCACCTCCGGGTGGTCAGCTCTGCTCCAACTTATAGGCTTCTCGGACCAATGCATGAACTCTGGGGTCCCCGATGCTACTGCATGCACTTCTTGCTGCTGTTGCCGTTTGCTACGCTTATCGTCGGCCACACAGGTGAATCACGACATAAGCTCCATGCTCCTCATGATACTCATCTTGTATGGCGCCGACTGGCCGAACTGCCGGCTGTTGGGGCGAAGGAGGCGGCAGGCCGGCAGGCGGAGGGGCAGGAGTCCGTCACCCTTGGCGATCCTAGTGAGCCAATGGCACTTCTGAGTGGTATGGTTGGATGGCTTTGCGCCGCTGTGGAACTTGCAGGGTGCATCAAGAGTCTTCTCGTATGAGAAGGCAGGCAACCAGTTGGGCTTGCCGCCCTTCTGACGCTTGGGTGGAGGCTTCCCCTCCGGCTGTTGGTCTTCGACTGTCACCACATGCCGGCTGGTGGAAGTCGGCTGCGTGGCCTTGCACTTGTTGTCGTTCGGCTGCTAACGCCGACTGGCCTTGCCAGCCAGAGTTTGTGGAGCTTGAGGAGCCACTTTACCAGATGCGTCGACTTGGATCTCCGCCTTCATGGAGGAGTCGGTCGTGGCATACTTGTCTGCTATGATCAACAATTCGTCAAGGGTCGCCGGCTCGTCGCAGAGAAGTCGGTGCTTGAGGAGGGTGCCCTCTCGGCACCTCGTGCGCGCCCTCGCAAGAATTGCGCAGCTCGGCCCAACGCGTGAGGTAGTCGCGAGTTGATCCGCTAGGTCCTTGGACGCACATGGAGAGCTGGCGGGGCTTGGGGGGCGCTTGTACGTGCTGGTGAAGTTAACTTCGGTGAAATCAACCCAATTGTTGATGCTGCGGGGCTTCAGGCTATTCAGCCATGTCCGGGCCGTGCCCTGGAGCATGAGCGGGACGTACTTCACACCAACACGCTTGTTGTCGTTCGCTATGTTGACAGTCATGGAGTAGTCGACTAGCCAGTCTTTCGGCTTCACGGAGCTGATGTACTTGGGCATATCTCTTGGAAGCGTGAACCCCTTAGGGAAGGGCTCATCTCGGACTCGGGGGCCGAAGCAGGGCAGACCCAGAGCATCTTCTTCTTCTAGTGCGAGGGGCCGATTGAGGCGGTCGATCCGGTGGTGGGCGTCGTTCTCTCTGACTCCTTCCCGGCGGCCAAGGCGGTTGCCGAGTGTCGGGTGCATGAAAGGCGGCGGGGTGGAATATCTTGTTGGGGAACGTAGTAATTTCAAAAAAATTCCTACGCACACGCAAGATCATGGTGATGCATAGCAACGAGAGGGGAGAGTGTTGTCTACTTACCCTCGTAGACCGAAGCGGAAGCGTTGATGCAACGTAGAGGAAGTAGTCGTACGTCTTCCCGGTCCAACCGATCCAAGCACCGTTACACCGGCACCTCCGAGTTCTTAACACACGTACAACTCGATGACGCACCCCGAGCTCCGATCCAGCAAAGCTTCGGGGAGGAGTTCCGTCAGCACGACGGCGTGGTGATGATCTTGATGTTCAACCGGCGCAGGGCTTCGTCTAAGCACCGCTACAATATGACCGAGGTGTAATATCATGGAGGGGGGCACCGCACACGGCTAAGGAACGATCACGAAGATCAACTTCTGTGTCTAGGGTGCCCCCCCCCCCGCCCCCGTATATAAAGGAGCAAGGGAGAGGCCGGCTGGCTCCTAGTAGGAGTAGGATTCCTCCTTTCCTACTCCTACTAGGAGGGGGAAGGAAGGGGGAGAGGGGGGAAGGAAAGGGGGGCGCCCCCCCTCCTTGTCCAATTCGGACCAGAGGGAGAGGGGGCGCGCGGCCCACCCTGGCCGCCCCTCTCACTTCCCACCAAGGCCCATGTGGCCCATTAACTCTCCCGGGGGGTTCCGGTAACCCCCCCCCCCCCGGCACTCCGGTTTTCTCCGAAATCACCCGGAACAATTCCGGTGTCCGAATATAGTCGTCCAATATATCAATCTTTATGTCTCAACCATTTCGAGACTCCTCGTCATGTCCATGATCACATCCGGGACTCCGAACAAACTTCGGTACATCAAAATATATAAACTCATAAAGAAACTGTCATCGTAACTTTAAGCGTGCGGACCCTACGGTTCGAGAACAATGTAGACATGACCGAGACACGTCTCCGGTCAATAACCAATAGCGGGACCTGGATGCCCATATTGGTTCCTACATATTCTACGAAGATCTTTATCGGTCAGACCGCATACCAAAATACGTTGTTCCCTTTGTCATCGGTATGTTACTTGCCCGAGATTCGATCGTCGGTATCCAATACCTAGTTCAATCTCGTTACCGGGAAGTCTCTTTACTCGATCCGTAATACATCATCTCGCAACTAACTCATTAGTTGCAATGCTTGCAAGGCTTAAATGATGTGCATTACCGAGAGGGCCCAGAGATACCTCTCCGACATTCGGAGTGACAAATCCTAATCTCGAAATACGCCAACCCAACAAGTACCTTTGGAGACACCTGTAGAGCACCTTTATAATCACCCAGTTACGTTGTGACGTTTGGTAGCACACAAAGTGTTCCTCCGGTAAACGGGAGTTGCATAATCTCATAGTCATAGGAACATGTATAAGTCATGAAGAAAGCAATAGCAACATACTAAACGATCGGGTGCTAAGCTAACGGAATGGGTCATGTCAATCAGATCATTCAACTAATGATGTGATCCCGTTAATCAAATAACAACTCTTTTGTTTATGGTTAGGAAACATAACCATCTTTGATTAACAAGCTAGTCAAGTAGAGGCATACTAGTGACACTCTGTTTGTCTATATATTCACACATGTATTATGTTTCCGGTTAATACAATTCTAGCATGAATAATAAACATTTATCATGATATAAGGAAATAAATAATAACTTTATTATTGCCTCTAGGGCATATTTCCTTCATATCTCTCCCCGCGAGGCGGAGGAGGAGGCAGGTTGCCTCGTCGCTCCATGGCCCGGGGGCGGCCTTGTGCGTCACGCTCGATGGAGAAGCGAGTCCGACTGCGGCTAGCAAACGGCTCCTTATCTTTTTGCTCGCGGGCGCCGCCTACAGACGGCGTCCGGGATGTCGCGTCGTGGTACCGGCGAGGAGGCGGATCGTTGATTCGCTGGTCGGGCGCTCCAGTGCGGCAGTCGGCCTCATGCTGCTCGACGATCGCGTCAAGGAGCTGCTGGACGCGCTCCGTCATGTGGCGACGCTCGTCGGCGTCAAGCTTGTCCAGCTCGTCTGCTGCCGCCTGGGCAGCTCATATGTTCTCCGCAGGCGTAGCGTAGATGGGGCGATCTGCCCCGAACATGCTGGCTACGGCCGCGCCACGCTGCTGGATCACGCCAATGCAACTAGGCCCGCTAGGAGCTGGTGTGCCGCCAACGGCATGGTCCATCTCACGCTGGTAGGCCTCCGGAAGGCGTCTCGCGCTGGCCAGCCTATTGGCGCTTTCGACGAGCTGGACGCAGCGCGCCTCCAGCGTCTCGGCATCGGCGTCTCCAAGGACGGGCTCAGACAAGTCTCACAGCACCGCCTCGAGTGGGTCTCGAACGCCTCCGCCCGACTGCTTGTCATGGCTAATGACAAGCACCTCTTTGACGGTGCTCGAGCCGCTGAGCTCGCAAGGAAGCAGCCCATCGTCGACCACCACATTGGTGGGGAAGGCGTCAAGCGACGTCGTGTCGGAGTCGACAATCATCGGGTCGGTGGAGCCAACCGACTCCAAGTCCACAGCAGGCTCGCTGGCAACATGGAGCTGGTCGAGGCGGCTCTTGGGGCACTCCGCGCCCGAGTCGGTCGCGGGCTCGTCGGAGAGGCAAATCTTGCCAACAAGATCGGCGAGGTGGCTCGCCGCGCAGGCGGCCTCCGCGCCAGCGCGTCGATGCAGGCGCCGTCAGGCGTGCCGGGCTGGCTGCGCTCGCCAGGAAGGAACATAGTTCCTGTCCAAAACAGGTCTCCAGAAGACGGTGCACCTCGCCCCATGGTGGGCGCCAAATGTCGAGGGTTGGATGCGACATATGCCAAAGGATGGCTTATCATGGTGGGAGCGAGTAGAATGTCGCCGGTGCTTGGAAGCGGGATGAGGCGTAGACACGAACGTCGGCGTACTTTACCCAAGTTTGGGGCTCTCCTAGGAGATAACACCCCTACTCCTGCTCTGCGGGGTCTCCGCGTGATCACTAAGGCACTAGTGAGTACAATGGTGCTCCTCGAGCTGTATGCTAGAGGTTGAAGGAGGCAGGGCTAGCTCTCTTCTCCCTCTATGTATGAGTCTTGTTCTATCTGATCCCGAACCCTTAGCATGGGTGCCCTGGGGGGCTTATACGGGCCTACCCCCAGGGGTACATTGGTAGTCTGGTTGGGCGTAGGGCCCGGCTGTCTGCGTCTCCGGTCGCCGACTTCTCCGCCGGCTGTTGGGGCCCGCCGCTTGACGGGCCCCGCCGACTGGTCTGGTACGGAGCCGACAGGCCGCCTCCGCGGCTGGCGGGTCTGGTTGGCTAGTACTGTGGCCATAAGGCTAATGACGCATGCTTGGTCATAGGAAGGGCATGGCTATAGTCCCACCATCTCATGGGAGATCACTGTAGCCTCATCGTGTCTCGTCTGGTTAATGGTGCACGGGCCCCGAGAGAGAGCCTGGCCGCCTTCCAGAAGCCGGATCCCCTTGGGTCCGACTGACTAGGCTACGCCGCCCTCTGGGCCTTGGCTTCCTGGTAGGGCCCGCCGCCTGCGGGCCGTACCGACAGGCCGTCGTGGGAGTACGCCCTATCGGTCAGGGGTGACGTCAAGGGCGGAGTGGCGACAGTGTCGCATCATGCGGAGATCTCCGCCTGTACCGGGCACTGTGGCCACGCCAGGCCCAGGATACGGGGGTGATGGGCTACACTGTAGCCTCATCCTGTCTTGTCTTCTTAATGGGGTGGCGCGGACTCTGAGGGCGTTGTGGGCCGCCTGCTAGGAGCCGGCCTCTCCGGAGGCCGCCGGCTAGGAGTCGGCCGTCTTGGTGCCGTCTTCTGGCAGCCGACCGTATGAGCCAGCCGGCCCCCAGAAGGCGGTGCCTCATTCTGTAGGCTCGTGGGCGCCGCAAGCCCAATGTCTTGAAAGGCTCGGGGACTCGGGTTGGGCTACCCGTGGCCCATTACTCCAACAATGCAGGTCCCCTCCCTCCATTTGGGAGAAATGGATTGTTAGATGCAAATCAGTTTGAGAGAGATGCATGCATATTTCTCTGTTTTTTGAAAGACAGAGATGTAAATCAGTTTCTCTTGGCTCACATGCACATATACCTTTTTTTTTTTTGCATGCACGCAAACTTGGGAGCCTTGTCGTAGCGGCTAGTACAAAGACGCCTCCCACCAGGGCTTTCCTTTTTGAGTGGGGCAGGCACGGCAGCAGACATCAGCCAGAAAGTTATGGTTCCTCCTCTTGAGATGGATCAATGTTGCACATTCCAGTTGCAATGGTATATACTCTCTCCGTTTTTAAATATAAGTCTTTGAAGAGATTCTACTATGAACTACATACTGATGTATATAGATGTAATTTAAAGTATAGATTCACTTATTTTACTTTGTATGTAGTCTTGTATTGGAATCTTAAAAAAAAACTTGTATTTAAGAACGGAGGGAGTACATGTCAGATTTGTCTTCCGTCCTCTTCATCTTCGTGGGTGCATCCTTTTTCTTTTACTTAGAACTTTTTAATACCAAAGGTACTCCATCTGAGAGTGACATGTGCCGATCAATATAATTGGGGCGGCTGATGAGCTGCAGAAGACGATGCCAAAATTGAACATGCTCACACAAGGAGAAGCCGAATGTGTAGAAAACTACTCTCTCCATCCCATAATGAGTACTAGTACTTTAGCAGTATATGCCGTTTTGCAAAGCCGTGGGGATGATACTCCATGGGATCCTGGGAAAGAAAGGTGTAGCCAAAGCCACTTTTGCACACACACACACTGGCCGGACGGAGCTGATCGCCTGCATTTGTCGCAGATTGCTTTGCATCGGCCCACAAGAGGAGAGGGGGTACAGTACAGGAGATGAGATGAGACGCCGGGTTAAAGCGACGGCGTCTGATTGGTGAGAACTGGCACTGCTACCGTACCGGCCGGCACTGCTTTGCATGCATGCAGCACAGCCTGATCCACACTGCCACAGATTCGCCGGCATCTCGATCTCGGTGCCATGATCAGTTGCAGTTTGCATATGGCAATCTCCCTGGAGGACCACGCATGCACGCCCAATGGGAGGCGTCTTTGTACCGGCCGCTACGACAAGTCAGGGTCTGCATTCGGTTTTTTCGGTTTGATTCGGTTTGGTTTATATGGTTTTTATACTTTGATTTATACGGTTTTATACATATATACGGTTCGGTTTCGGTGATAACCATTTATTTTCGGTTTGGTTTCGGTAATAACCAAAATAACCAAAGTTTACGCGAATTTTTGAATGACACATGATATTTTGGTCAGATGATTCGGTCTATGTATGTAGGTGAGATGTTTCTGTGATGTATGAGAACTAAGAACTGTGTATGTAGATTAGATTATTAGAATTTAGATGGCAGAAGACGTGGTATCTCACACGCACACACACACAAAACAGAGCCAGGAGAGGACTTTGGAGACGGGTAGTAGTTTGCATGCACGGGATCGGGATGGGACGACGACCGGAAGATCGGTCGTATCTGCGCTGGGATCCGCTTCGGTTTCCATGGCTGCCCCTTTCGCTGCCGCGGCAGCATGCGCGCGCCCCGGCCGGCAGCCGCTTGCGGCAGCAGCACCGTGCCCCTCCGGCAGTGGCAGTGGCATTGATCATGCCATCCGCGCGCGCCGTGTGTGTGCTCGATTGGATCGGTGCTTGCCTGCCACCACAGATACTCCTCACCTCACCTCACCTCACCTCATGCTGCTGCTGCGCTCTACGGCTCTAGCTTGGCCCCCCTGATTAGCCATGGAGGGAGGAAACAAAATCTGCTTTTGAGTCTGGAGAGGCCAAAGGCCTGGCCAATTGCACTGCAAACAGAAACAGACATGTGTCCGCACTAGCAGTTCCAGACTTGAGGCAGCATACTGCAGCCTTCGTATTTTCTTTTGCTTTTGTTTGAAATTAATAGTTACTATACTAGTATGCAGTCAAACAAAGATTAAAGTAGATTATAAACAAACCACATTTGAAATACTCAAATTTTTCTATAATATGAGTCAAAATCTATCACAAATTTTACATGTAATTTGACTTAAAATGTCATTAAGCGGCATTTGTTAAGTACTACTCCCTGCATTCCTAAATATAAGTCTTTGTAGAGATTCTATTATGGACTACATGCGAAGCAAAATGGATGAATCTACACTGTAAAATGCATCTATATACATCCGTATGTGGTTCATTGTGAAATCTCTATAAAGACTTGTATTTAGGAACGGAGGGAGTAATATAATATACGCAATGTGGCTAGTCGAGGACGTTGTCAGTGTTGAGCGTCTTACCAGCTTTCCAGCAACAATCGCGATCGATCATGCCAATAATGGCAGGTCGTCTGACGGTGGTTTTTTTTTTCTTTGGATCTGACGATGTTTAGAAGCCACGTTGTTGGTGATTTCGTTGTGTTGGTGTGAGTTGTCCCAGTAACACCGCCACCTAAAAGAAAGAGCGTAGGGGTGAGTTTGTACGAGTAGCAACAACACCTAAAACAAAGAGAGTAGGGGTGGAGAGGCGTGAGGAGCAAGAAGGTAAAGTTTCCTTTGCGCGCGTGCGGTCGTGTTCGGAATGCACTCCAAACCAGCCCTTCACAACCTCCAAACACGGAGTCTACGAGCTTGATTTTAGATCGAGCTCCTTAAACTTTGACGGTACAAATGTTTATAGCAATTATGTTACGTATCATTTTATGTGTTTTCATCAAAGTAGCAGTTATTTGAATTTGTTTTATTATTTAGCACACTGACACCGATTTCACCTACTCACATTTTTTTCCTTTGAGATTAAGTCCTCCTACTCACTATGGCCCAAGAGAAGCCGCTCATGCAGCACCTTGCGCTATGGGACGGGCACAATAGTGTTTTTTCCCAGCGCAACCGTTTGTGTATTTTAGCTTGCTCTACTTTTGTTTCTCAAAAAAAAAAAAATTTTGCTCTATTGCTTTTGTGGCAGTTCTCGCTCCACTGTTTTTCTTTCTAGTGCCCCCCGGCTAAAAGAAAAATATATGAATTCCAAATATGTTTGGAAGTTTTCAAAAACTATTCTTGAATTCAGAAGAGTTACCTAATTTCCGAAAATGATCGCGAATTCAAATAATGTTTGTGAATATCAAAGCATACACCTGAATTGAAAAGGTTCACAAAAAATGTACATAAATCCAAAAAATATTCATGAATTTGAATAAACGTTTGTGAATTAAAAATATATTCCCGAACCAGAAAATATTCGGAATTTCAAAAGATTGCAATGAATTAAAAAGGAAAGGGGTAGTAGTATATAGATCACCGGAAACATTAATTGGCTGGATTGTGATATGATATACGAATCGTCTAGAGTACCATTACACTTCACCAAATTAATTACTCTAGTTAAAACGGCACTAGGGGCATTCATCTTGTTCTCATCCGACACATGTATGTTTTGGCAAACTGTAATTAGCTCCCGAAATGGCAAAGATTAATCAAAACAATCTAAGAACTCGTTCATGGATCTACGACCTGATACTGATCGGAAGTCCAAGCCCTAGCTAGAGCCTCAGGGACAGGTCCAGGGAGCCACCGACGCCGCCGGACGGCCAGGAGGAGGAAGGCGGCTTCCTACGCAGCTCTGACTCGTCTGGACCGCCGTGGCTGGTGACCCTCGTCGGGAAGAACTCGATCTCCCGCACCTCCTTCCTCCCCTCCGGTGCCAAGAACCCTTGTCCGGTCGTCTCCTGCATAGCATATCGATCGGGTGTTGCAACACAATCATCAGTTGGTTCTGACAAATCTAGATGGATTTGCAAACGCGTGGAACCAATTCACGTACCTTGCAAGCGGCGGTCATGGCCATGGTGGCGGCGAGATCGTAGATGGAGTAGTATGGCGCGTTGGCGGTGGCGGTGGCAGGGCTCCTTGTTCCTCTATCTGCCATGGCCACCATCATCTGAAGATCAACACAGACGCGCAGGAAGGAAGACAAGATTGGTTAATTGGCACAGCAAAAAATGAATCTGGGAGGAGTAGAAAGTTCTGGAATTTTGGATGTGGACGGACGGAGTACCTTGGAGCAGAGGTCGCAGCGTTGGCCCGCGTGGAGGCAGCCGCAGGAGGCGGAGGAGCACGCCGGACGCCAGATGGTGCTTTGGCTTGAAGGGCACTCTGGCGCCGGCACCTGGAGCTGCGGCTGGTGGCCACTGCCCGCCGGGACGAAGCCCCCCATGCGGTCCCAGCGGTCCATGAAGTACTGCTGCTCGGGCGCCATGCCCTGGACGTAGCGGACGGGAGCCTGCGGCTGCGGCTGCGGCGCCGGAGGGGCGGGCGGCGGCTGGACCAGGAGCGGCGAGTAGTAGCGCGAGCCGGTGGCGGCGTCGAAGGCGGGCAGGTAGTCGTGGTGGTGCTGCAGGACGACGGAGTTGCCCTGCGCCTGCAGGTTGGCGGCGGCGGCCTCCAGCATGGCGGCCGCGGCCGCGGAGTTGAGGTCGCGCAGCGGGTCGACGCCGCCGCAGCGCAGGCGCTCGAGCTCCGCCACGCCGAGGCCGCGCTGCGGGGTCTTCCTGGGCAGCGCCCCGCCGCGGGAGGCCGCCTGCTGCCTCCCCGGCCCGGACGCCGCCTGCCGGCGCAGCCTCGCCCGCGCCACCGCGTCGGAGAGGTCTGGCACCATGGCATGGGCCGACATGTCAGCCGCCGGCGTGTCCTCCGGGGCGGCGCCGAAGAGGAAGGAGGGCGTGGGCGCCATGAGGGAGGAGAGGAGAGAGCTGGATGGCGATCGACTGTGGCACGTGCGAATGGGTTGCCGGTGGCGAGATGGGATAGGGTGGCTGTCTCCTCCAGGGGGCGCTCGTTTTATAGCGGCGGAGCGGCGGCGAGGAGACACGGCGTGTGTGCGTATCTCGCCGCGGTCTACTGATCTGCTGCTCTCGTCTGTCTCACTCTCACTCGCCAGGCAGACAGTCGGACAGACAGGTGGGGCCCGACGTATCAACGACTAGTCCTCGGTCCTCACGCGCCCGATGGGCCGATACGGGAAGCAACTCCCGCTGCCAAGTGGGCCCGAACGGTCGGCTCTTCGGAACACGCTCCGCTCCTGTCGTGTAGCAAGTCGTCCATTCTATCCTCTCGATATGATATTTCTCCGCTTCTGAAAAATGCAAGAAACAGATCACACGAAACTACTCCCTCCATTACTAAATACTCCCTCCGTCCCAAAATTTATATCTTAGTTTTGTCTAAATACAGATGTATCTAGTTATGTTTTGGTGTTAGATACATCCGTATCAAGAAAAATCTAAGGCAAAATTTTTTGAACAGAGGGAGTATAAGTCAAATATTTCACATGAACTAGAATATACGGATGTATATAAACATAGTTTAAAGTGTAGATTAATTCATTTTGTTCTGTATGTAGTCATTTGTTGAAATCTCTAGAAAGACCTATATTTAAGAACGGGGGAGTAACACTTTACATACGCGAAACAAGAGAAAATTTATGGCTCAAAATCATGTTGCAAATAAATTCATCTGTCTAATGGCTAGCTGCAAAAACAACTGTGGATGTGATGTAGGAATCTCTGGCGCCGTTCTTGGTGAGCTGGTCGGTGAGGCGACGCCCGTGTTGCACGGACGTCTTCTCTGTGGTCCTGGATTGCTGGAATTTAGTGTATATTGGGGCAGCCCAATAATTATTTCAGAAATTCCTAATAAATCCTAGAGGCCCACTTAGCCCATTTGTGCAAGGCAAGGGATACTACTAAAGTTTAGTCCCACATTGCTAGTTTAGAGAGAGTTGGACCTCTTTATAACGGAGGCTCCTTCCCCACTTGTATGAGCATGAGAACAAGAGGGACATCCACGCGCGCTCCTCCTCCGCCACCCGCCCCGCCCCGCCCAAGTCCAGCGCTTCTGCTGCTGCTGTGTCGTACGTGTTTTTCTCCTTTCTATTAGAAGTCCTGCTACAGTTCTTGGCTCTAGTTTCTGCCCTACGTATGTTAGGTTCTATGTCGTATAAGCAACTTCATCTAGTGTCTGTTCTACATGTGTTTAGCTCAAGTTCATATATGCAGACGATGTTTACCTTCTCTCTGTCAGATTGCATGACTTGCTTTATCTTTGCTGTTTTAGTCATGCTTTATCTAGTATTTCTGTTAATAAAATCATTCGGTAAATTGCTCATATTTCCAACAGACCGGTCAAGGCTAGGCCTCCGTAAGTGCAGGGTCCGCAAGGACCCAGTCTGAGGCATCCCCCGATGTCATACACGTTATATTTACTCATAAATGGCCATAACTAGCTGCAAAAACAACTGTCGAATGGTGTAAGAGCATCTGAGCTGGGTGAGTTGGTTGTTTAAACGACGCCCTTGCCGCGCGGACATCTTTGCGATGGTCCTGGACCGGTCGAGGTGAAGGAAATATGCCCTAGAGGCAATAATAAAGTTATTATTTATTTCCTTATTTCATGATAAATGTTTATTATTCATGCTAGAATTGTATTAACCGGAAACATAATACATGTGTGAATACATAGACAAACATAGTGTCACTAGTATGCCTCTACTTGACTAGCTCGTTTATCAGAGATGGTTATGTTTCCTAGCCATAGACAAAAGATTTGTCATTTGATTAACGGGGTCACATCATTAGGAGAATGATGTGATTGACTTGACCCATTCCGTTAGCCTAGCACTTGATCATTTAGTATTCTGCTATTGCTTCCTTCATGACTTATACATGTTCCTGTAACTATGAGAATTGTGTAACTCCCGTTTACCGGAGGAACACTTTGGGTACTACCAAACGTCACAACGTAACTGGGTGATTATAAAGGAGTACTACAGGTGTCTCCAAAGGTACATGTTGAGTTAGCATAATTTAAGATTAGGTTTTGTCACTCCGATTGTAGGAGAGGTATCTCTGGGCCCTCTCAGTAATGCTCATCACCTAAGCCTTGCAAGCATGTAACTAATGAGTTAGTTATGAGATGAAGTATTACAGAACGAGTAAAGAGACTTGTCGGTAACGAGATTGAACTAGGTATTGGATACCGACGATCGAATCTCGGACAAGTAACATACCGATGACAAAGGGAACAACGTATGTTGTTATGCGGTTTGACCGATAAAGATCTTCGTAGAATATGTAGGAACCAATATGGGCATCCAGGTCCCGCTATTGGTTATTGACCAGAGATGTGTCTCAGTCATGTCTACATCGTTCTCGAACCGTAGGGTCCGCACGCTTAAGGTTTCGATGACAGTTATATTATGAGTTTATGTATTTTGATGTACCGAAGGTTGTTCGGAGTCCCGGATATGATTACGGACATGACGAGGAGTCTCGAAATGGTCGAGACATAAAGATTGATATATTGGACGGATATATTTGGACACCGGAAAGGTTCCGGAGAAGTTTGGAGCCCCGGGAGGTTACCGGAACCCCCCGGGAGGTATATGGGCCTTATTGGGCCCATGTAGGAGGAAGAGAGAAGGAGCAAGGGAAGGGGGCGCGCCCCCCCAAGCCCAATCCGAATTGGGGAGGGGGGCCGGCCCCCCCTTTCCTTTCTCCTTCCCCCTCTTCCTATTACTACTACTAGTACTACTTCCTAATACTAGTACTCTTTCCTTCCCCATCCAAATAAGATAAGGAAAAGAGAGGGAAACCTACTTGGAGTAGGTTTCCCCCTCCTCATGGCGCCCCCCCCTAGGGCCGGCCACCTCCTCCCTCCCTCCTTTATATACGGGGGTAAGGGGGCACCCTAGAACACACAAGTTGATCATTGATCGTTCCTTAGCCGTGTGCGGTGCCCCCCTCCACGATATTACACCATCGGTCATATTGTAGCGGTGCTTAGGCGAAGCCCTGCAACAGGAGAACATCAAGATCGTCACCACGCCGTCGTGCTGACGGAACTCCCCCTCGGCGCCTCTGCTGGATCGGAGATCGAGGGTGCGTCATCGAGCTGTACGCGTGTCAAGAACTCGGAGGTGCCGGAGTAACGGTACTTGGATCGGTTGAACCGGAGGACGTACGACTACTTCCTCTATGTTGCGTCAACGCTTCCGCTTCGGTCTACGAGGGTACGTAGACAACACTCTCCCCTCGTTGCTATATCATCACCATGATCTTGCGTGTGCGTAGGAATTTTTTGAAATTACTACGTTCCCCAACAGTGGCATCCGAGCCTAGGTTTTATGCGTTGATGTTATATGCACGAGTAGAACACAAGTGAGTTGTGGACGATATAAGTCATACTGCCTACCAGCATGTCATACTTTGGTTCAGCGGTATTGTGAGATGAAGCGGCCCGGACCGACATTACGCGTACGCTTACGCGAGACTGGTTTCACCGTTACGAGCACTCGTGCTTAAAGGTGGCTGGCGGGTGTCTGTCTCTCTCACTTTAGTTGAACCGAGTGTGGCTACGCCCGGTCCTTGTGAAGGTTAAAACGGAGTCTATTTGACAAACTATCGTTGTGGTTTTGATGCGTAGGTGAGATTGGTTCTTGCTTAAGCCCGTAGCAGCCACGTAAAATTTGCAACAACAAAGTAGAGGACGTCTAACTTGTTTTTGCAGGGCATGTTGTGATGTGATATGGCCAAGACATGATGCTATATTTTATTGTATGAGATGATCATGTTTTGTAACCGAAGTTATCGGCAACTGGCAGGAGCCATATGGTTGTCGCTTTATTGTATGAAATGCAAACGCCCTGTAATTGCTTTACTTTATCACTAAGCGGTAGCGATAGTCGTAGAAGCAATAGATGGCGTAACGACAACGATGCTACGATGGAGATCAAGGTGTCGCGCCGGTGACGATGGTGATCACGACGGTGCTTCGAAGATGGAGATCACAAGCACAAGATGATGATGGCCATATCATATCACTTATATTGATTGCATGTGATGTTTATCCTTTATGCATCTTATCTTGCTTTGATTGACGGTAGCATTTTAAGATGATCTCTCACTAATTATCAAGAAGTGTTCTCCCTGAGTATGCACCGTTGCGAAAGTTCTTCGTGCTGAGACACCACGTGATGATCGGGTGTGATAGGCTCTACGTTCAAATACAAAGGGTGCAAAACATTTGCACACGCGGAATACTCAGGTTATACTTGACGAGCCAAGCATATACAGATATGGCCTCGGAACACGGAGACCGAAAGGTCGAGCGTGAATCATATAGTAGATATGATCAACATAATGATGTTCACCATGAAACTACTCCATCTCACGTGATGATCGGACATGGTTTAGTTGATTTGGATCACGTGATCACTTAGAGGATTAGAGGGATGTCTATCTAAGTGGGAGTTCTTAAGTAATATGATTAACTGAACTTAAATTTATCATGAACTTAGTCCTGGTAGTATTTTGCAAATCATGTTGTAGATCAATAGCTCGCGTTGTTGCTTCCCTGTGTTTATTTTGATATGTTCCTAGAGAAAATTATGTTGAAAGATGTTAGTAGCAATGATGCGGATTGGATCCGTGATCTGAGGTTTATCCTCATTGCTGCACAGAAGAATTATGTCCTTGATGCACCGCTAGGTGACGGACCTATTGCAGGAGCAGATGCAGACGTTATGAACGTTTGGCTAGCTCAATATGATGACTACTTGATAGTTTAAGTGCACCATGCTTAACGGCTTAGAATCGGGACTTCAAAGACGTTTTGAACGTCATGGACCATATGAGATGTTCCAGGAGTTGAAGTTAATATTTCAAGCAAATACCCGAGTTGAGAGATATGAAATCTCCAACAAGTTCTATAGCTAAAAGATGGAGGAGAATCGCTCAACTAGTGAGCATGTGCTCAGATTGTCTGGGTACTACAATCGCTTGAATCAAGTGGGAGTTAATCTTCCAGATAAGATAGTGATTGACAGAATTCTCTAGTCACCATCACCAAGTTAGTAGAACTTCGTGATGAACTATGATATGCAAGGGATAACAAAAACGATTCCCAAGCTCTTCGTAATGCTGAAATTGACGAAGGTAGAAATCAAGGAAAACATCAAGTGTTGATGGTTGACAAGATCACTAGTTTCAAGAAAAGGGCAAAGGGAAGAAGGGGAACTTCAAGAAGAACGGCAAGCAAGTTGCTGCTCAAGTGAAGAAGCCCAAGTCTGATCCTAAGCCTGAGACTAAATGCTTTTACTGCAAAGGGACTGGTCACTGGAAGCGGAACTACCCCAAGTGATTGGCGGATAAGAAGGATGGCAAAGTGAACATAAGTATATTTGATATACATGTTATTGATGTGTACTTTACTAGTGTTTATAGCAACCCCTCAGTATTTGATACTAGTTCAGTTGCTAAGATTAGTAACTCGAAACGGGAGTTGCAGAATAAACAGAGACTAGTTAAGGGTGAAGTGACGATGTGTGTTGGAAGTGGTTCCAAGATTGATATGATCATCGTCGCACACTCCCTATACTTTCGGGATTAGTGTTGAACCTGAATAAGTGTTATTTGGTGTTTGCGTTGAGCATGAATATGATTTGATCATGTTTATTGTAATACAGTTATTCATTTAAGTAAGAGAATAAATTGTTGTTCTGTTTACATGAATGAAACCTTATATGGTTGCACACCCAATGAAAATAGTTCGTTGGATCTCGATCGTAGTGATACACATAATCATAATATTGAAACCAAAAGATGCAAAGTTAATAATGATAAGTGCAACTTGTTTGTAGCACTGCCGTTTAGGTCATATTGGTGTAAAGCGCATGAAGAAACTCCATACTGATGGGCTTTTGGAATCACTTGATTATGAATCAGTTGATGCTTGCGAACCATGCCTCATGGGCAAGATGACTAAGACTCTGTTCTTCAGAACAATGAAGTGAGCAATAGATTTGTTGGAAATCATACATACTGATGTATGTGGTCCGATGAATATTAAGGCTCGCGACAGGTATCATTATGTTCTGATCTTCACAGATGATTTGAGCAGATATGAGTATATCTACTTGATGAAACATAAGTCTGAAACATTTGAAAAGTTCAACGAATTTCAGAGTGAAGTGAAAAATCATCGTAACAAGAAAATAAAGTTTCTACGATCTGATCGTAGAGAAGAGTATTTGAGTTACAAGTTTGGCCTTCAGTTAAAAACAATGTGAAATAGTTTCACTACTCATGCCACCTAGAACACCACAATGTTATGGTGTGTCCGAACGTCGTAATCGTACTTTATTAGATATGGTGCGATCTATGATGTTTCTTGCTGATTTACCATTGTCGTTTTGGGGTTATGCATTAGAGACAGCTGCATTCACGTTTAAAATAGGGCATTATCTAAATCCGTTGAGACAACACCGCATGAACTATGGTTTAGCAGTAAACCTAAGCTGTTGTTTCTTAAAGTTTGGAGTTGCGATGCTTATATGAAAAAGGGTTTTTCAACTTGATAAGCTCGAACCCAAATCGGAGAAGTGCGTCTTCATAGAATACCCAAAGGAAATTGTTGGGTACACCTTCTATCACAGATCCGAAGGCAAATTTGTTGCTGATAATAGATCCTTTCTAGAGAAGGAGTTTTTCTCGAAAGAAGTGAGTGGGAGGAAAGTAGAGCTTGATAAGGTAATTTGTACCTTCTCCCGAATTGAAAATAGTTCATCACTGAAATCAGTTCCAGTGATTCCTACACCAATTAGTGAGGAAGCTAATGATGATGATCATGAAACTTCAGATCAAGTTACTACAGAACCTCGTAGGTCTTCCAAAGTATGGTCCGCACCAGTGTGGTACGGTAATCCTGTTCTGAAAGTCATGTTACTAGACCATGATAAACCTACGAACTATGAGGAAGCGATGATGAGCCCAGATTCCGCGAAATGGTTTGAGGCCATGAAATCTGAGATATGATCCATGTATGAGAACAATGTATGGACTTTGATGAATTTGCCCGATGATCGGCAAGCCATAGAAAATAAATGGATCTTCAAGAGGAAGACGGACGCTGATAGTAGTGTTACTATCTACAAAGCTAGAATTGTCGCAAAAGGTTTTCGATAAGTTCAAGGTGTTGACTACGATGAGAGTTTCTCACTCGTATCTATGCTTAAGTCTGTCCGAATCATGTTAACAATTGCCGCGTTTTATGAAATCTGGCAAATGGATAAACAAAACTGCATTCTTAATGGATTTACTAAAGAAGAGTTGTATACGATGCAACCAGAAGGTTTTGTCGATCCTAAAGGTGTTAACTAAATATGCAAGCTCCAGCGATCCATCTATGGACTGGTGCAAGCATCTCGGAGTTGGAATATACGCTTTGATAAGTTGATCAAAGCATATAGTTTTATACAGACTTGCGGTGAAGCCTGTATTTACAATAAAGTGAGTGGGAGCACTACAGCCTTTCTGATTAGTATATGTGAGTGACATATTGTTGATCAGAAATGATGTAGAATTTTTCTGCAAAGCATAAAGGAGTATTTTAAAGGAGTTCTTTAAAAAGAAAAGACCTCAGTAAGAGCTACTTACATATTGAGCATCAAGATCTATTGAGATAGATCAAGACGCTTGATAAGATTTTCAATGAGTACATACCTTGGCAAGATTTTGAAATAGTTCAAAATGGAACAGTCAAAGAAAGAGTTCTTGCCTGTGTTGCAAAGGTATTGAGTAAGACTCAAATCCCGACCACAGCAGAAAATAGAAAGAGAACGAAAAGTCATTCCCTATGCCTCAGTCATAGGTTCTATAAAGTATGCTATGTACCAGACCTATTGTATACCTTGCTCTGTATTTGGCAAGGGAGTACAATAGTGATCTAGGAGTAGATCACTGGACATTGGTCAAGAATATCCTTAGTAAGGACTAAGGAGATGTTTCTCGATTATGGAGGTGATAAAAGAGTTTATTGTAAAAGTTACATCAGTGCAAACTTTTACACTGATCCAGATGACTCTAAGTCTCAACCTGAATGCATATTAAAAGTGGGAGCAATTAGCTAGAGTAGCTCCGTGCAGAGCATTGTGGACATAAAATATTTGCAAAATACATACGGCTCTGAATGTGACAGACCCGTTGACTAAGCTTCTCTCACGAGCAAAACATGATCACACCTTAGTACTCTTTGGGTGATAATCACATAGCGATGTGAACTAGATTATTGACTCTAGTAAACCCTTTGGGTGTTGGTCACATGATGATGTGAACTATGGGTGTTAATCATATACAGATATGAATATTGGTGTTAAATCACATGGTGATGTGAACTAGATTATTGACTCTAGTGCAAGTGGGAGACTGAAGGAAATATGCCCTAGAGGCAATAATAAAGTTATTATTTATTTCCTTATTTCATGATAAATGTTTATTATTCATGCTAGAATTGTATTAACCGGAAACATAATACATGTGTGAATACATAGACAAACATAGTGTCACTAGTATGCCTCTACTTGACTAGCTCGTTTATCAGAGATGGTTATGTTTCCTAGCCATAGACAAAAGAGTTGTCATTTGATTAACGGGGTCACATCATTAGGAGAATGATGTGATTGACTTGACCCATTCCGTTAGCCTAGCACTTGATCGTTTAGTATTCTGCTATTGCTTCCTTCATGACTTATACATGTTCCTATAACTATGAGAATTGTGTAACTCCCATTTACCGGAGGAACACTTTGGGTACTACCAAACGTCACAACGTATCTGGGTGATTATAAAGGAGTACTACAGGTGTCTCCAAAGGTACATGTTGAGTTAGCATAATTTAAGATTAGGTTTTGTCACTCCGATTGTCGGAGAGGTATCTCTGGGCCCTCTCAGTAATGCTAATCACCTAAGCCTTGCAAGCATGTAACTAATGAGTTAGTTATGAGATGAAGTATTACAGAACGAGTAAAGAGACTTGTCGGTAACGAGATTGAACTAGGTATTGGATACCGACGATCGAATCTCGGACAAGTAACATACCGATGACAAAGGGAACAACGTATGTTGTTATGCGGTTTGACCGATAAAGATCTTCGTAGAATATGTAGGAACCAATATGGGCATCCAGGTCCCGCTATTGGTTATTGACCAGAGATGTGTCTCAGTCATGTCTACATCGTTCTCGAACCGTAGGGTCCGCACGCTTAAGGTTTCGATGACATTTATATTATGAGTTTATGTATTTTGATGTACCGAAGGTTGTTCGGAGTCCCGGATATGATTACGGACATGACGAGGAGTCTCGAAATGGTCGAGACATAAAGATTGATATATTGGACGGATATATTTGGACACCGGAAAGGTTCCGGAGAAGTTTGGAGCCCCGGAAGGTTACCGGAACCCCCCGGGAGGTATATGGGCCTTATTGGGCCCATGTAGGAGGAAGAGAGAAGGAGCAAGGGAAGGGGGCACGCCCCCCCAAGCCCAATTCGAATTGGGGAGGGGGGCCGGCCCCCCCTTTCCTTTCTCCTTCCCCCTCTTCCTATTACTACTACTAGTACTACTTCCTAATACTAGTACTCTTTCCTTCCCCATCCAAATAAGATAAGGAAAAGAGAGGGAAACCTACTTGGAGTAGGTTTCCCCCTCCTCATGGCGCGCCCCCCCTAGGGCCGGCCACCTCCTCCCTCCCTCCTTTATATACGGGGGTAAGGGAGCACCCTAGCACACACAAGTTGATCATTGATCGTTCCTTAGCCGTGTGCGGTGCCCCCCTCCACGATATTACACCTCGGTCATATTGTAGCGGTGCTTAGGCGAAGCCCTGCAACAGGAGAACATCAAGATAGTCACCACACCGTCGTGCTGACGGAACTCCCCCTCGGCGCCTCTGCTGGATCGGAGATCGAGGGTGCGTCATCGAGCTGTACGCGTGTCAAGAACTCGGAGGTGCCGGAGTAACGGTACTTGGATCGGTTGAACCGGAGGACGTACGACTACTTCCTCTACGTTGCGTCAGCGCTTCCGCTTCGGTCTACGAGGGTACGTAGACAACACTCTCCCCTCGTTGCTATATCATCACCATGATCTTGCGTGTGCGTAGGAAATTTTTTGAAATTACTACGTTCCCCAACACGAGGTCCCATGCCTCTGTTAATGCAAGGTCCGCGAGGACCCAGTCTGGGGCGACGTCCGACGTAGCAAAAGTTGGTCGGCGATACGCATTATATTTAGTCATTAAATGACCATAACTAGCAACAAAAACAACCGTGGAATGGTGTAAGAGCATCTGAGCTGCGTGAGCTAGTCGTTGAGGCGCCGCCCGTGCCGCCCGGACGTCTTCGTGGTGGTTCTGGACCGGTCAGGGCCCAGGCCTCTATTAGCGCGAGGACCCAATCTTGGGCGAAGTTGGACGTATGAAACGCTCCTCGGCGGTATGCGTTGCGTCGTCACCTAGATAATGCAGGAGGCGCCCATGGGTGTTCACGAGCGCCGAGGAGGCCTCCTTCATGGTGACCGGGCATCGGAAAGGCAGTGATGTCAGTGTCCTCTTGTTGTTGTGCCAGAGGCTGGATGACGATGGCGCCGACCGGTCGAAGAGGCACAGCGTGCTACGCGACGATTCCTCCTTCACGCAGCATGGGGGGAGGGGATCCCGCTTGATGCGGGGGCAAGCCTGGCTTTTCCGTGACATAGTGTAAAGGCGGCGAGGAAAGTGGTTGACCATGGTCGCATAGCAATAGCTCAAGGAGGAGCTCTAGGTACACCTAATACTCCTGTTCCGGCATTGCGTCTTTCGCGGGGAGGGGCAGTTGTGGTTGCTCCAGCTCCTATTCGAAGGAGTGCACAATCCCCTCCTTGTTCGTCAAGGTAGCGGAGGAGGAAGTCCTCGGAGAAGGTGGGCAGCACCACATGATCCGCCTAGAAAGGCGTATCCACCGGCCGGCACCAAAAACCAGCTGCTCTAGCCGGACTTGGTCATCTTTGTTGTGTAGAGGGAAGGAGCGGTGACGGTGGTAAGCGGAGAGGAGAGCAGTCGGGCGGCGGGGCGTGGAGAGGAGATAAGATGTGTTGTGGCCGACGTCGGCTCTCTGTTTCAATAGTCAGGGCATGCGGAACGACATCGTTTCAATGTGGCACAACGGTTTGAGTGGGCTTCTCAGTCAGCGCGTTCACATTAATTGAAGTTGCGCCACCATCCCGTCCGGTCACGTCGCTCGGCAGCGGGTGCATCTAGTCGCATCCGCTCAATAGCGGCTGACTGATATGAATGTGTGGCGATCTTTCGAGAGCAGGAGGCGCGGGAATGAATTCTGGTGGGACCTCATAGTTAGACGCGTATGTGGCATGAGTCTAGACACCCGCAAACTTCCCTAGATTTGATGCCAGTTTGCGGAAATTCAGATGACACGAATCATAGGGCACTGTGTTGGATGGCAAAATCGGTGTGGACTTACCATGGTCCGAAGCTTTGACCCCGGAGGAAGGCTGATGCCAGCGTGTGAGAGGACATGGCAGTGCACCATGTGTGGAGTGGATCACGAGAAAGGTGCAGCTAGGCCTAGCACACCTAGCTACCAGGAAATCTGGACGGGACATCATGGCACGGCCCAGGCGGATCTCTTCTTGATGTGATGGTTTCTGCATGGCTTCTACAATCGATCCATGATGAAAATTGTTTGTGTGTATAGTAGATTACATGCCGTCACGTAGTAGACTGTTGGTAGATTTGGTAGTTGGAGTTTTTCACTTCTTCTTTCTACACACAAACTAGAGTTAAATCGGTGTTTCATCTGCTCGCAGATTCTTTTCTTGAATGAAAAGTGGAAAATGCATCATCCCTTAATTGAACTGGACACTGGAGTGCGAGACAAAGTAGACCGAAAATTTAAGTTGAAGGATCCGTTCCAGCAGTATGACCACCACCACTTGATACGTACGTACTTGTTCCTTGTTTCGGCCATGCACGCCTTGTACTTTCTGGGCTGCGCAATTGGATCCTGCCTTGCATAAAATGATTGCTTCTATAAACGTCTGTAATCCTACACTACAGTGACATAACTCAGAGAAAATGATGAGAGAGAGAGAGAGAGAGAGAGAGAGAGAGAGAGAGAGAGAGAGAGAGAGAGAGAGAGAGAGATATGCATGCATGTTTCTCATGGCTCACGCACAAGCATGCAGCCTTGTCCTAGCGGCCGGTACAACAAAGATGCCTCCCTCCACCGCTTTCCTTTTCGCGTGGGCAGGAACGACAAACATCACCTTGCTAACCAAGTTTAGCTCAAATTAACCCTGATTTTTTCTGTTCAAATCTTGTTTTTTCAGTGCATGTTTTAGCCCTAGGTTGAACCCCACTTCAGCATTTTTGTCAAAGTTTCGTCCATGTATCACGATTTGGTTTGATATATAGATGCAAGCCCCCTCCATTTGGGAGAAATGATTGTTAGATGCAATTCAGTTTGATAGAGATGCATGCATATTTCTCTTTTTTTTTGGAAAGACAGAGATGCAAATCAGTTTCTCGTGGCTCACATGCACACATTCTTTCTTTTTTTTTTTGCATGCACGCAAACTTGGAGGCTTGTTGTAGCGGCCGGTACAAAGACGCCTCCCACCAGTGCTTTCCTTTTTGCGTGGGGCAGGCAGGCACGGCAGACATCCGCCAGAAGATATGGACCCTCTTCTTCAGAAGTTGAGATGGATGGATCAATGCTGCAGATTCCAGTTGCAACGGTAGTATACATGTCAGATTTGTCTTCCGTCCTCTTTTCTCTTCGTGGGTGCACTTTTCTTTTCTTTTCTTTTCTTTCGTGTGGAGCTTCAGTACTTGTTTGTCAAAGCCAAAGATACTTGCAGATTGACATGTGCCGACCAATAGTTGGGACGATGCCGAAATTGAACATGCAGAAAGCCACACACAAACACACACACAACGCAAGGAGAAGCAGAATGTGTAGAAAAATAGCTTTGTTCTCGTGATGGCAAAGATGATCAACTAGGGCGCTGTGCATGCAGTATATGCCGTTTGCAAAGCCCTAGGGATGATACTCCATGGGATCCAGGGAAAGAAAGATGGCCAAAGCTACTTTTGCGCGCGCGCACACACACAGAGGGGTCTGATCGCCTGCAATTGTCGCAGCTCGCTTTACATCGGCCCCCCAAGCCCAAGCCAAGTACAGGAGATGAGATGAGACGCCGGGTTAAAGGCACGGCGTGTGATTGGTGGGAACTGGCACTGCCACCGACCGGCACTGCTTTGCATGCAGCACGGCCTGATCCACACTGCCACAGATTCGCCAGCAGCATCTCGATCTCGGTGCCATGATCAGTTGCAGTTTGCAGGTGGCCATCTCCCTCCACGACCACGCACGCACGCACGCCCACGCAGAATTCGGAAATCCTACTACTCCAGGACTAGGACTCTATGCCGTGCCAAATCCATGATCACCGACGATGCACCAACGGGATGTGGAGGGATCAAGCAGTGACACGTACGTTTTTTTTTTTGATGGGACAGTGGCACGTACGTAGGTGGCAGGGTAGGAACATGAGCAGTATATTTGTATTGGACATGGTATCTCATGCCAACTCCAAGGAACAACCCTAAATGGACGTCCATTTCATTCAGATTTTATCTGTTTGGATCGGCAAAACGGACGCCTATGTCCGGTCTGTGCACCCAACGCGCTACCGCATCCCAAACATTGTCCATGTTGGAACCCAAAAAAAAAACTTCCACAAAAGGCATTGCAACTTGAAAAAAAGACCAAACAAAGGCATTGAAAAAGGTTAAAACACAATATATAACAAACTTCAAACAATCCATGTCTTAGTCACGAACCACACATAGTACTTAAGTTTAAATTAAAAAATACATAAAAATTGTACATCTGCCGCCTGCCCGCGCCGCCGATGTAGTCGTTGTCTTCTGGCGCCACTGTCTTCCCCGTCGTTGTCCTTGGTCACGTAGATGTAGGGAGCCGGCGTCCAGAGGTGGGGCGGCGGCCCCCAAAATGGCTTGGCGTCCTGTGCAGGCTACGATGGTGGAGGCGGTGGTGGTGGTGACCACGGCGCCGACGCCACCCACAGTGCAGGTGGCGTCGGCGACGGTGGGGATGCATGGCACCGTGGTCGTCCACGACCATGACTGCCCTACAACGCCTCGTTCCACACCGGGGTGGGCGGCCGGTCCTCCATGGCCTCCTCCACCACCTCCTCTTTCACCTCCTGGTTGACGTCCAGCTCCGGCACATAGACGTCCACGGCGGCCGAGAGCACCAGCATCTCTTCCATACCCACCCATTGCGCCTACTGGCTCCGCTTGTACTCCCTCTCAGAGTCCTTCATGACGGCCCGCACCAGGCGCTCCTCCTCCTAGACCGTCATGGTGGAAGTTGCTGGTGACGACGGGGAGGGAGGGCGTTGGCGTCAGGCCACGCATTCTGGGTGGGCTCGGAGCGCACACACGCAAAGCGCCGAGCGGGCTACGAGCACGGCAGGAAAAGTAGGTTGACACTAACCGTCGGCCATGCAGATCACGAATGTTCTAGAGGTTTGCAGTAAGTGGTTATTTTTTTTTCTTTTCTATTTTCTCTTCATGGGCGAAACAACTTCTCAAAACCTGAATGTTCTAGAGGTTTGCAGTAAGTGGTTATTAATTTTTTTTGACCCAACACCGTAGAACAAAATGTTCTACGGTAAATCAATTAAAACAAATAAAAGTACAAATATGTTACAAAACCCGAGGGAACAAGGGCTATAGGCTAACCAATGCCTGCTCTAGGGATGGAACCCATGCTTACATATTATGATCTATCCACTGGGCAAATTGAAGTGTAAACTTTTGCTTGATCTTATGTCGAAGGAGCTTTAAGTCTTTTTTGAGGTGGTATCTCCAAGATTGGATTGAATGTGGAAGTGCTCTGAACACTAAATTATTTCTCTGAATCCAAATGTTCCAACAACCCAAAATTAGGATTTCAACCGCAAATTGCTTTGGAAGGAGCTGAGTGGCCAAGATGGTGTCCTCATAAACTGATGTGCCTCTCCTTCTATTTGGAATCAGAGAATTCCAGCAGTCTTGAGCAAAACTGCAATCCCACAATAAATGCATAGGAGTTTCTTCAGCCTGCTGATTACAATTAGGGCAAAAGATATCATCAAGGTGCATGCCTTTTCTTAGAAGAAGAGCCCTGGTGTTGATTCGACAATGAGCTACCAGCCAAAAAAAGATTTTATGCTTTAGCCTGCTGGAGCTATCCCAAATGAGACTGAAAATAGGATGTTCCTCAAGGTTTTCCAGAAGCAAATTATAAATATGAATTGAAGAGGGTCTGCCAGAAGCACCAATGATGCTCCACCTATCTTTAACTTGTGGGTCTAAGGTTGGAGCCAAAGAGGGGAGCTGGTTGAATTCATCAAATGCTTCCACAGAGAGAGGTAAGTGGAACTGATCAATCCAATTTTCCTCCTGAAAGAAACTTAGAACCGATTGATCCTCATGAAGAGCAAATGAGTGAAGGTGAGGGAGCAAAGTTTGGAGCTTCTGCTCCAACCAAGTGTCTGACCAGCTGAGAATAGATTGTCCTGACCCAATAGAGCATGTGCTGATTAGTTTGAATCTCTCCAGGAGGGCAATATGGGATTTCCACCAGAAAGAGCCTTCAACTTTTCCTCTTGGCGGTTCAGAGTGATAATATTTCTCCCAAATCAAATTAATCCATGGAATATCCTCCTTATTGAGAAATTTAAGGAGATTTTTCATTAGTAAGGCTTTGTTGTGAAGAGAAATATCTAGGATTCCAAGTCCTCCTTGCTTCTTTGGCCTACAAATCTTAGACCAAGCAATAAGTGCAGTTCCTCTGTCCTCCATACCAAATTTCCTCCAAAGGAAATTCCTCAAGTACTTGGTGATTTGCTGTAATACACCAACTGGGAGAGCTAGGGGGCTCATGAAGAAAATTGGCAAAGATGCAAAAACTGATTTTATAAGCAAAAGCCTGCCATCATAAGATAACATAGTGGAGCAGCCAGAAAGTCTTCTTTCAATTCTTTGCATCATTGGGTTAAAATCTTCAATTTTTGATTTTGTTGTGCCAAGAGGAAGACCTAAATAGGTGAAAGGGAAATGACCTTGCTGGCAACCCAAAACATTAAGCAGAGAGTTGAGCTGTGAGCCTGGTACATTTAGAGGCACCAAGAAGGATTTCTCATAGTTCACTCTCAGTCCAGTGAAAGTAGAATAATGAAGGAGGAGATTTTTGACTTGCTCTATTTGTTTCATATCAGCTGGCAAGACTAAGATGGTATCATCAGCAAACTGAATCACTGGGAAGTCAGGGCAAGCTTGACTAACAATAGGAGGAAGAATCAGTTGATTTTGCATAGCTTCATTAAGGATGGATTGGAGGAGGTCAGCTGCCAGCACAAAAAGCAGAGGAGAGACAGTGTCTCCTTGTATGACCCCTTGATTGCAATGAAAGAATTTCCCTGGTACCCCATTGAGCAACACTGAAGAAGTGCCTAAAGAAAGGAGCATGGAGATCCAGTTCATCCATCTATGTCCAAAACCTCTGGCTTTAAGAATTGCAAGAATTGCTTGATGATTTAGAAGATCAAAAGCTTTTTCCAATTCTAGCTTAAGGAGAACAATAGACTGTTTTGATTGATGACACTGATGCAAGTACTCATAAGCCCACCCTAGACAGTCATTAATGAATCTGCTCTTAATAAATCCATATTGATTGATATGTACCATTTTGAGAATAATTGTCTGAAGTCTGTTGGCCAGCAATTTGGTAATGATCTTGATGGAACAATTGAGGAGGGAAATTGGTCTGAAGTCATTTGCTCTGACAGGATTGTCTTTTTTGGGTATAAGAGTGATGAAGGAAGCATTGATACTTTGCAGAGTAATACTTCCATGGTAGAAATCATTAATCAGCCTGTAAAAATCTTCAGCAATGATGGTCCAACAAGCTTTAATGAAATCACCATTGAATCCATCAGGACCAGGTGCTTTATGAGAAGGAAGATCCTTGACCACAGAATCAATTTCTTGTTTTGTGAAAGGAGCATCTAAGTCCTCTAAACCTTCAACTCTATGAATAAGTCTTATTAGACTAAGATGGTCTGACATCTCACTAGAATTACCCAATCTGTCTTTGAAAGTTGACCAAAGAACTGCAGCCTTAGCATGGTGCTCTGTCATTTCAACCCCCTGATCATTAAGAAGAGACTGGATGAAGTTGTGCCTGTATTTAATGGTAGCCTTAGCCTGAAAGAATTTTGAGTTTTCCATGTAGAATCAACACAGTCATGCTTGGCTGTTGTTTACACTGTTAAAAAGAAAGAAAGAGCTGAGCTGCTATGAAGCAAGTGGCATGAATCCTGCAAAAACAGTAGGCGACAATAACATACCAAACAACTTGAGGGATAAGCTTTTCTAAATCCATATATCATTTATTTCAAAAGATTAGTGCATTTCCATACGAAAATTGTTGGAGGCTACCGCTATTATAGGCCCCATCTTATTATGACCTTGTTGAAAAACTGAACATATTTATTCGATGACCATTACTGGAGTAAGCATGCTAATTATGTTCCCATAGGCATGTTTGTTTTTTTGCTTCCACTTGTGTTACATGGATCGCCAAATTTTGACCAAAATTCTATAGGAGTTTTTGTAAGGTTTTGATCTAGTAAATATGTCTATTCGTGCTATAGTTTTTTCGGCAGGGAGTATCCATGTAATAGCACTTAAGGTAGATATTTTGACATGTATATCTTGTAGTCGGTCATTGTTCGTACTTGCAAACTTGTATGAAGGTGTTATCATAACAATATAGTTTGAAAGATTTTTAATGGTTGCCTTATAGATAAAAGTAGGATTATTCCTGAAGCGAGATAAACGCATGCACATTTTCTGTTATGTACTTTTCACACACTTGTGCATTTTTGCTGAATTCAGTGCTTGTATGAAGGTATGGTCAGATTAGAAACTCGCATATCATATCACTTGATTCACTTCTCTACTCTTTGAGATAATTTTTTATGCCTATGTGTATGATTTTTTTTCCTGCATGTTGTGCCTTTGCCTATAAATCATAGTAATATTCACATGTGCATGCTAACCTCTTTAGATTCATTATTTTCTTGTAATGTTTGTGTTGTTCCCTCGTGCAGATCATGAGGTATGGTGAAATGGTAGCAACTTGATGTCTTTTGAAGAAGCCTATTTTTGAAGCTTAGTTTGAAGACATCACAATCTTATTATGTTTCTCAAGATAATGTACACTGTATAACTAGAAACTAGTTGTATTCTCATGTACTTGTTCCATCGTCTCAGAATTTCAAATGTATCCGGAACATATCCGACGGCAACTTCACCGTTGTAAACAACGGGATTTCTAGTAGTGGCATGTCGTGCTCGTCCCGGAACAAAGTGCCCCAGAGCGGCAAGTCGACGTCGTAGCGCCGGTCGGCGAGGTACTGGCACGGGATGTGGTCGCACCGGTGGGTGAGTGATCTCCTACAAGCGTGCGCGGCCGCTCGCCGGCACAGGAGGGAGGGGGTCGGGACCCGATCCGGGCTCAGATGACACCCATTGGGGAGGTGGGCATTAGACCACCGCAACAGGGTGCCCATCTGCCAGTACCGGCGGCAGGCGCCCACCTTGTCGTACGGCCAAACGCGTGCCGAAGCTGCCGGAGGGAAGATCGAGAGTGCGGCCGGCGAGGTGGAGTGGGTGGTCGCGCTTCCTAACAAGGCAGATGAAGAGCCTGCCTCGTGGTCGTTGTCGGAGTAATGGGCCATGGGTAGCCTCACCTAGGTCCCAGGACTTATCAAGACTTTGGGCTAGCTCCGCCTAGCTGGGCCCCCAGCTGTAGCTCCGCCCTCTGAGGGCCGGCTGGCTGTACGGCCGGCTACCAGAGGGTGGCCAACCCCAACCTACAGCACTGCGCGTGGCCGGCTCCAGCCCGCCAGCCTCTAGGGAGGACGGCATCGGGCAGGCGGCCACCTCACGGCCTCGGTACGACCGAACCCCCATCAAGAGTACAAGTTAGAGCATGGCTATAGTGAAGCACGTCGCCCCTGACGCCCGGGGAAGGTGTGGCTACAGTGCTCCGTACAGGCGGAGATCTTCGCACGACGGGGCACTGTGCCGTGTCTCCCCTGACGTCGCTCCGAGCAGGCGGAGTCCTGTTCCCCACGACGGCCTGTCGGTACGACCTGACAACGGCGGGCCCTATAAGGTAGAGACTCCGTAGAAGACAGTGGAAGCTCAATCAGTCGGACGCGGGAAGGGTCGGCCTCCAGCAGGCGGCCGTCCCTTGCCCCGAGTCAAGCATGCCATTAAGCTGATGAGACCAGGTGTGGCTACAGTGATCTCCCACCAGGCGGCAGGACTGTAGCCATGCTGAAGATGACCAAGCCCCCGTCATCGACGGCACGGCTATAGTAAGCAGCCACCAACGAGTCGGCGGGGCCCGCCAGGCGGCGGGCCCAACGGTCGGCGGAGAAGCCGAAGGCTGGAAACACTGATAGCCGGGCCCAGCACCCGGACGGATTACCATTGTACCCCTCGGGGGCAAGCCTATATAAACCCCCCAGGGCGCCCATGCAAAGGGTTCCAACTCTGATAGAACTAGCCAGTTACCTAGGGCAGGGAAGAGGTAGCGTTGCCTTCTCCTACCTCTAGACACAGCTCAAGGAGCACCTTGTATCACTAGTGCCTTAGTGATCATGCGGAGACCCCGCAGAGCAGGAGTAGGGGTATTATCTCCACGGAGAGCCCCCAACCTGGGTAAAGTTTGTCGGCGTACATGTCTACGCCTTATCCTGCTTCCAGGCACCGGAGACGTTCTACTCGCTCCTACCATGATAAGCCATCCTTTGGCATATGTCGCACCCAACCCCGACATTTGGCGCCCACCGTGCGGCGAGGTGCACCGTCTTCCAGAGATCTGCTCTAGACGGGAACCCTGTTCCTTCCTGGCGAGCAAAGCCAGCCCAGCACGCCTGATGGCGTTAGCCCCGACGCGCTGCACGGCGTGAAGATCGCCTGCGCGGCGAGCTGCCTCGCCGACCTCGTCGGCGGGATCGACCTCTCCGACGAGCCGGCCTCCGACGCAGGCACTAGCTGCCCTGAGAGCCGCCTCATCAGCCTCCTCGACTAGCGAGCCTGCTGTGGACCTGGAGTCCGTTGGCTCCACCGATCCGATGATCATCGACTCCGACACGGCGTCGTTCAACGCGTTCCCCACCAACGTGGTGGTCTACGACGAGCCGCCTCCTCGCGAGCACAGCGGTGGGAGCACCGTCACGGAGGTGCTCGTCATCAACAGCGGGGAGCACTCAGACGAGCACGCTCGAGACCCTCTCGACACGGCTCTGCGCGACCTAACAGCGCCCATCCCAGAGGGCGCGGATGCTGAGGTGCTAGAGGCATGCCGCCTCCAGCTTCTCGAGAGCGCTGGCCGCCTGGCCAGCATGCGCCGGCTTTCAGACACCTACTGGCGCGAGATGGATCGAGCCGTGGGTGGAACGCCGGCTCCTGAGGGGCCTAGCCACCACAGCACGGTTCGGCAGCATGGCGCGACCGTCGCCAGTATGTTCGAGGCAGAGCGCCCAGTCTACGCCACGCGTGTAGAGAACATCCGGGCCGCCCAGGCGGTGATAGACGAGCTGGACAAGTATGATGGCGACAAGCACCGCCACATGACGGAGCGAGTCCAGTAGCTCCTAGACGCGGCCGCCGCGCAGCACGAGGCCGGCTGCCGCACTGAAGTTCCAGCCCGACGAAACAACGAGCTGCCCCCACGCCAAGATCATGGGGCGACATCCCGGACGCCGACTGGGGGCGCCCGCGGAGGAAAAGGCCACGAGCCGGCTGCCAGCCGCAGTCGGACGCGCCTCTCCATCGAGCGAGACGGAGATGGCCGCCCACACGCGGTGGAGCGGTGAGGCGACCAGCCGCCTCCTCTGCCTCGCGGAGCGAGGCACCCCACTCCGCCTCCTGACACGCACCCGACACTCGGCTACCGCCTTGGCCGCCGAGAGGGAGTCAGAGAGAACGACGCCCGCTATCGGATCGATCGCCTCAACCGATCCCTGGCGCTAGAAGAGGAAGACGCCCTGGGCCCGCCCTGTTTCGGCCCCCGAATCCGAGATGAGCCCTTCCCAGGGTTCACTCTCCCGCGAGATACGCCCAAATACACCGGCTCCATGAAGCCAGAGGACTGGCTGGTTGATTACTCCATGGCCATCGGCATAGCAAACGGCAACAAGCGCTTTGCCGTGAAGTACGTACCACTTATGCTTCAGGACACGACCTGGACGTGGCTCAATAGTCTGAAGCCCCGCAGCATCAACAGCTGGGACGACTTCACCGAGGCCTTCATCCGCAACTTCACCAGCACGTACAAGCGGCCTCCCAAGCCCCGACAGCTCTCCTTGTGCGTCCAAGGGCCCAGCGAATCGACTCGCGACTACCTCACGCGCTGGGCCAAGCTGCGCAACTCCTGCGAGGGCGTGCACGAGATGCAGACCATCGAGTACTTCACCACCAGGTGCCGAGAAGGCACGCTCCTCAAGCACCGGCTTCTCTGCGACGAGCCTGCGAATCTCGACGAACTGTTGATCATCGCCGACAAGCATGCCATGGCCGACTCCTCCATGAAGGCGGAGATATTAGTCGATGCATCCGGCAAGGTAGTGCCTCGGGCTCCTTGGACTCCGGCTGGCGAGACCAGTCGGAGACTGCCCCAAGCGACAACAAGCGGAAGGCCACCCAGCCAGCCTCCAACAGCCGGCAGGTGGCGACAGTCGAAGATCAGCAGCCGGAAGGGCAGCCAGCACCCAAGTGTCAGAAGGGCGGCAAGCCCAACTGGTTGCCCGCCTTCTCGTACGAGCAGACCCTTGATGCCCGCTTCAAGTTTCACAGTGGCGCGAAGCCGTCCAACCACACCACTCGGAAGTGTCATTGGCTCACCAGGATCGCTAAGGGAGATAGCCTGCTACCTCCTCCGCCTTCCGGCCCGCCGCCTCCTTCACCCCAACAGCCGGTGGCCCAGCCAGTCGGTGCCATTCAAGATGAGTATCCTGCAGAACATGGAGCCTATGTCGTGTTCACTAGTGTGGCCGACGATAGGCGCAGCAGACGACAACAACAGCAAGAGGTGCACGCGGTGGCCTCAAGCACCCCAGAGTTCATGCATTGGTCTGAAAAGCCCATCAGCTCGAGCAGGGCCGACCATCCGGAAGTAATGCCTTCTCCCGGTTCCTACGCCCTAGTCCTGGATGCCACCCTTGCAACAGAGAGGCGGGCTGCTCGTTTCTCCAAGGTCTTGATAGATGGCGGCAGCAGCATAAACATCATGTACCGTGAGACAATGGAGAAGTTGGGAATCAAGCAGAGGCAGCTCCTCCCCAATCGGACTGTATTCCATGGCATAGTCCCTGGCCTTTCCTCCTCACCAATCGGCAATACCCAGATCGATGTCCTCTTTGGAGACAAGAATCATTTCCACTGAGAGCCAGTTTGGATCGAGGTGGTGGACCTAGAGAGCCCTTACCATGCACTGCTTGGCCGACCTGCCCTGGCCAAGTTCATGGCGGTCCCCCACTACGCTTACCTCAAGATAAAGATTCCAAGTACCAAGGGAATCCTAACTGTAGTCGGAGACTACAAGAAGTCGGCCGCCTACGCCGTGGACAGTAGCCGGCTGGCCGAGTCCCTCGTGACTGCAGCCGAAAAGCGGCTCCTAGACCGGGTGGTGGCGATGGCAGGCAAGAAGCCGGAAATGTCACCCATCCCCAAGGAGTCGGACATAGAGGGCTCATTCAAGCCGGCAAAGGAAACCAAGAAGATACCCTTGGACCCAGAGCACCCGGAGAGGCACGCTGTCGTAGGTGCGAACCTAGATAGCAAATAGGAAAGCGAGCTCGTCGATTTCCTCCGTGAGAATTAGGACATCTTTGCATGGTCTCCCAAAGACATGCCGGGTGTTCCGACGGATTTCGCCGAGAACAAACTACATGTCCGACCTGACATCAAGCCGGTCAGGCAGCCCTAGCGCCGCCTGTCGGAAGAGAAAAGAAGATTTGTTGGAGAAGAGATAGCCCAGCTTCTGGCAGCCGGATTCATCATGGAAATATTCTTTCCAGAATGGCTTGCCAAGCCAGTCCTAGTGTTGAAGAAGAACAAGCAGTGGCGCATGTGTATTGACTATACCAGCCTCAACAAGGTCTGCCCCAAAGATCCGTTTGCCCTACCAAGGATGGATCAAGTGATAGACTCCACATCCGGATGCGAGCTATTGAGTTTCTTGGATGCATATTCAGGCTACCATCAGATAAAGCTAAACCCTACCGACAGGCTGAAGACCGCCTTCATCACGCCATTTGGAGCCTTCTGCTACCTGACCATGACGTTCGGCTTGCGAAATGCCGGTGCCACATTTCAGCGTTGCATGCAGAAGTGCCTCCTCAAGAAGCTTAGCAGAAATGCCCATGTCTATGTGGATGATGTGGTGGTGAAGACAGAAAAGTGCGGCACGCTGCTAGAAGATCTCAAGGAAACCTTTGAGAACCTGCGCCGATTCCAGATCAAGCTCAACCCGGAGAAATGCATCTTTGGAGTACCAGCCAGCCAGCTTCTCGGCTTCCTGGTCTCAGAGCGCGGCATAGAGTGCAACCCTGTGAAGATCAAGGCAATTTAGAGGATGGAAGTGCCCACCCGACTGCTGGACGTGCAGAAGTTCACCGGCTGCCTGGCATCAGTTAGCTGTTTCATCAGCCGGCTGGGCGAGAAAGCTCTTCCCCTGTACCAACTCATGAAGAAGACCACTTTTTTCGAGTGGAACGACAAGGTGGACGAAGCATTTCTCCAACTTAAGAAGATGTTGGGAACCCCACCTATCCTGGCGGCTTCGACTGAGAAGGAGCCCATGCTCCTCTACATCGTAGCCACTAGTCGGGTTGTCAGCATAGTCATGGTGGTAGAGCGCAAGGAGGAGGGCAGAGCATTGCCGGTCCAAAGACCGGTGTATTACTTAAGCGAAGTACTGTCCGCCTCCAAGCAGAACTACCCACACTACCAGAAGATGTGTTGCGGCATGCATTTTGCTGCCAAGAAGCTGAAGCCTTACTATCAAGAGCACCGAATAACCGTCGTCTGCATGGCTCCGCTTGCTGAGATCATCGGGAGCCCAGACGCCTCTGGCCGAGTGGCCAAGTGGGCTATTGATCTAGCCCCTTACACCATCTACTACCAGCCTCGCACCGCCATCAAGTCACAAGTGTTGGCCGACTTTCTCGTCGACTGGGCCGAGACCCAGTATTTGCCGCCTGCACCAGACTCCACCCATTGGCGGATGCATTTTGATGGTTCAAAAATGCGCACCGGTCTGGGAGCCGGCGTTGTCCTCACCTCTCCCAAGGGAGACAAGCTCAAATATGTGTTGCAAGTCCACTTCACCGCCTCCAACGACAATGTAGCAGAATATGAGGCACTCATACACGGGCTCCGGCTTGCCAAGGAACTCGGCATCCGCCGGATCCTGTGCTATGGTGACTCCGACTTGGTGGTACAGCAGTCGTCAGGCGACTGGGACGCTAAGGATGCAAACACGGCAAGCTACCACTTCCTCGTGCAGCAACTCAGTGGATACTTTGACGGGTGTGAGTTCCTTCACGTGCCAAGAAACGACAATGAGCAAGCAGATGCCTTGGCACGGATTGGCTCCACCCGACAGGCAATACCAGCCGGCGTCGCTCTACGCCGCCTTCTCAAGCCGTCTGTCAAGCCGTCTCCTGATTCAGATTCCATCTTTGTGCCGGCCCCTCCCGAAGCAGTCGGATCCAAGTTGACAGTCCCAGAAGCCGGCAAGGGGATTTCGACAGGCGGCCCAGGGACTGCTGCAGCCGCACCCGGCTCGGGGACTCCAGAGCCCGGCCCGGGGACTTCAGCAGTCGGCCCGGGGACTTCATCGGCACAGCAGACGGAAGCAGCTGCCAACCCGCCGCCTCCCGGCCCAACCGCCCTCATACAAGTTGCAGTGCTGGCAGTCGAAGAAATTGCAGCACCATCCTGGGCTCAGCCAATCCTCAAGTTCTTGGTGAATAAAGAGCTGCCTACTGATGAGATCTCGGCCCGGCAAGTGCAAAGGCGAGCAGTAGCCTACACCATAATCAACAGAGAGCTAGTGCGACGAAGCGTCACTGGAGTTTATCAGCACTGCATGGAGCCGGACCAAGGCCAAGCAATAATACTCAGGGATATCCACCAAGGTGAGTGCGGCCACCACACGGCTTCAAGATCACTTGTGGCCAAGGCTTTTCGCCACGGGTTCTTCTAGCCGACTGCTCTAGAAGAAGCCAAAGAACTAGTTCAGAAGTGTCAAGGGTGCCGGAGGTTCCGCTCCAAGCCACATGTGTCGGCTTCTACACTCAAGACCATTCCCATAGCCTGGCCCTTTGCTGTCTGGGGGCTGGATATGGTAGGACCGTTCAAGACAGCCCGTGGTGGCATGACTCATTTGCTTGTTGCTGTGGACAAATTCACCAAGTGGATAGAGGCAAAACCAATCAAGAAACTGAACGGGCCAACTGCCATGACCTTCATCGCCGACATCACCACGCAATACGGCATACCACATAGCATCATCACCGACAACGGCACCAACTTCGCCAAGGGAGCCTTGGCTCGTTTCTGCGCAACACAGGGCATCCGCCTAGACTTGGTGTCCGTTGCCCACCCGCAGTCAAATGGCCAAGTCGAGCATGCAAACGGTCTCATTCTGTCCGGCCTCAAGCCCCGACTGGTCGAGCCTCTGGAGCGTTTGGCCGGATGCTGGCTCGATGAGCTATCGGCCGTCCTCTGGAGCTTGCGCACAACTCCTAACAAGTCAACCGGCTTCATGCCTTTCTTCCTCGTCTATGGTGCCGAAGCCGTCATCCCGACGGACATCGAGTTCGATTCCCCAAGAGTTATCATGTACACCGAGGCGGACGCCAAGGAGGCGAGAGAAGACGGGTTGACTTGCTGGAGGAAGGTCGGTTGTTGGCACTCAGCCGGTCGGCCATATACTAGTAGAGTCTGCGTCGATACTACAACCGCAAGGTGAAGCCAAGAGCCTTTTTAGAGGGAGACCTTGTGCTCCGGCTGATTCAGCGAACAGCCGGACAGCACAAGCTCTCGGCACCTTGGGAAGGCCCTTTCATCATCAGCAAGGTGTTGGGCAATGATTCCTACTATCTGATCGATGCCCAGAAGCCCAGAGCGCGCAAGAGAGATGATTCAGGCAAAGAGATGGAGAGGCCATGGAACGCAAACCTCCTCCGAAGGTTTTACAGTTGAAAGCAGTATGTATCACGCTACCTTTTGTACTATTTATAAAGACTCCGGGTCCCCCGAGAAGAGCTCGGGGACTACCCTCTTTTATCTATATGATAAGTATTGTGCCTATAAGCATGTGTAGTTTTATTTCTTCCGCCTAGAACCGGGTTCGACCAGTCGGCCCGGAGCCTCGCCGCCTTCTGCTATATGCCGCCTCCTGCAGCCAGACAAGTAATGTGTCAGCACTAAAAACTTCCTTTGTCAGAAGCCACATCTCGCAGAGCGACTGCATGGCGGGAAAAGGTTGCCAAATAGTGCCCCACACGAAAAAACGACTAAGGAAAGAACACATATAGTAGAGGCCGGCATCACACCTAATCGTCCGGCTGCCGAGCACCCGGCCGGCTGGCCTCTGCTTTTATTACCGAATGCTCCGAATGGCTAAGTACTAGCCCTCCCACAAACAGCTAAGTACTCAACCCAGCCGCAGTCCGCAAAGCGGCTGCTTGGCCGGCAAGAGGATAGCCAAGGGAGGGTGGCAAAGGAAAAAACCAAGGAGCAAAAGGGAAGAAAAAGCTAGAGGTCGGCACAGAGCAATGATAGAATATTTACAAGGATAAAGGACTACCGGCCGGCATTCAAACAAAGTTAGACATACACCCCGCGGGTGGAACTGAAATTTAACCAAGTTGTCCAAGACTATAGTTAAACAGGGAAAGAGAGAAAATCCTAAGGAGCAGCGGAAGGTTCCGGCTGGGCAGTGCCGGTTGGCGCAGCAGAAGGCTCCGGTTGAACGGTGGAGTCGGCTGTGCCACCAGACGTGGCAGGCGGCTCCGTCTGGGCATAAGAGTCGGCGGCGGTAGTCGGCACGGCGGAGGGCTGGAGGACGGAGTCAGTGGCATCCGTCGGAGGAACGGGTGGCTGGTCGATTCCCGCCTGGCCGTCTCCAGTAGCAGTTGGCGCCCCGGTGCGCGGCTCATTGCTTGAGGCCCGGTCAGGCTGGGGCTGACCGTCCACCCCGACCTCCGGCATGTCGATGTTGCTCTCCTCCTCCTCCTCCTCCTCCTCCTCCTCCTCCCCTTCTTCTCCTTCATCGCTGAAGTCGATGACTTCAGCCGAATCTTCGCTATCCTTCGGGTTCAGCCCAAGCCACTCCTGCGACGCTTCGGCACCTTCCTCGACCACCTCCGGGACGAAGACGCTGGTATCGGTGAAGTCGGCGATCGCCGCCGCCCTGTTGATGAGTTCAGCTTCCACCACCGCCAGCTCCTCCTGTGCCTCCAGCCGGAACGTGGTCAACTAGGCTAGGTCTAGCCCAGGGTACCATGCCTTGACGAAGTCCAAGGCCCGGCGCGCTCCTGCCTGGGCTGTTGAGCCTTTCCAGGCTTCTAGGCGGCCGACCGTCACCTCCAGCCAGTCGGCAGTCCGTCTTGGAGTGCGCGGGGCCAACCTAGCCAGAGGGCGGAAACGGCCTGGGCGCCGACGCACTGAAGGCAGCGCAACATTCGATGGGCAGGCCGAAGGCGGGCCTGGATACTAAGGACCTGCTCACCAAGAGTCCGGGGGGCGTCAGCAGCAATTTGCACGCCCTCCGCCCTCCGCTCCTCGCGTTGGGACTTGATCATCTGGATCGCGGCGACAGAATGGCCCGGGAAGAAGTCTGCTTGGCCAGAAGAAAGAAAAAACCAAAGTATAAGCAAGGGATCGGCCTCGATGAGGGCCGACAGCTCGAAACAAGAAACCAAGAGAATGCAGCTTACCGTCGACCAAGTCTTCAATGCTGCCGAAGCAGGCCGTCATTTGGGCTTCCTTGTCGTCCCAGGTGGAACGCTCGACTTCAAACTCGGCGAGGAGGTCGGCCTCCTTCGTCTTCACCTCCAACTGGGCCGCCTTGAGGGCCTCCGCCTGTTCAGCAAGCTGAGCAACCAGGCGGTCCCGCTCTTCGGCCAGCTTGCCGCACTCCGCCTCCTTGCCCCGTAGGGCGGTGTTGGCTTCGCCCAGCTGCTGCTGCAAGGCGGCGTTGGCCTCTAAAGAAAGAAAGAGAAGGAAGAACTTCAATCAAATAACAAAGAAGGATGCAGATAACTGAGGAGATTCGGCCCGACTGCTCAGCGGTCGGCCCGAACCTCAGGGACTACACCCTGCGGGTGCGCTGGCGCGCCCCCGCAGAAGAAAGGAACATAAACTTACTCCGGCTCTCGGACAAAAGGCCTGTCTGCGTCTCCAGCTCCTGGACCCTGGAGTTGTAGGCGACCGTGCGGAGGTTATGGTAGTCCTACAGAGGGGAACATCAGACAAGATCAACATTTTAACTCCGACAAGACGAAGTTCCGGACGGCCTGCTTAGCAGCCGGCCCGAAACTTGAGGACTACACCCAGTGGGTGCGCTGGCGCATGTTGGAAATATGCCCTAGAGGAAATAATAAATTAGTTATTATTATTATATTTCCTTGTTCACGATAATCGTTTATTATCCATGCTATAATTGTATTGATAGGAAACTCAGATACATGTGTGGATACATAGACAACACCATGTCCCTAGTAAGCCTCTAGTTGACTAGCTCGTTGATCAATAGATGGTCACGGTTTCCTGACCATGGACATTGGATGTCATTGATAACGGGATCACATCATTAGGAGAATGATGTGATGGACAAGACCCAATCCAAAGCCTAGCATAAAGATCGTGTAGTTCGTATGCTAAAGCTTTTCTAATGTCAAGTATCATTTCCTTAGACCATGAGATTGTGCAACTCCCGGATACCGTAGGAATGCTTTGGGTGTGCCAAACGTCACAACGTAACTAGGTGGCTATAAAGGTGCACTACGGGTATCTCCGAAAGTGTCTGTTGGGTTGGCACGAATCAAGACTGGGATTTGTCACTCCGTGTAACGGAGAGGTATCTCTGGGCCCACTCGGTAGGACATCATCATAATGTGCACAATGTGACCAAGGGTTTGATCATAGGATGATGTGTTACGGAACGAGTAAAGAGACTTGCCGGTAACGAGATTGAACAAGGTATCGGCATACCGACGATCAAATCTCGGGCAAGTACAATACCGCTAGACAAAGGGAATTGTATACGGGATTGATTGAGTCCTTGACATCGTGGTTCATCCGATGAGATCATCGTGGAACATGTGGGAGCCAACATGGGTATCCAGATGCCGCTGTTGGTTATTGGCCGGAGAGTTGTCTCGGTCATGTCTGCATGGTTCCCGAACCTGTAGGGTCTACACACTTAAGGTTTGATGACACTAGGGTTGTAGAGATAATAGTATGTGGTAACCCGAATGTTGTTCGGAGTCCCGGATGAGATCCCGGACGTCGGGAGGAGTTCCGGAGTGGTCCAGAGGTAAAGATTTATATATAGGAAGTCCAGTTTTGGCCACCGAGAAAGTTTCAGGGGTCATCGGTATTGTACCGGACCATCGGAAGGGTCCCGGGGTCCACCGGGTGGGGCCACCTATCCACGAGGGCCCCATAGGCTGAGGGGGCGTGGGAACCAGCCCCTGGTGGGCTCGTGCGTCCCCCTTTGGGCCTCCCATGTGCCTAGGGTTAGAAACCCTAAGGGGTGGGGGCGCCTCCACTTGGCTTGGAGGCCAAGCCACCCCTAGGGCCGCCGCCCCCCTCCCTAGATGGGATCTACAAGGGGCCGGCGCCCCCCTAGGCACCTATATATAGTGGAGGGGAGGGAGGGCAGCCGCACCTGAGTCCCTGGCGCCTCCCTCCCTCCCGTGACACCTCTTCCTCCCCGCTTGCGCTTGGCGAAGCCCTGCCGGGATCCCGCTACTTTCACCACCACGCCGTCGTGCTGATGGATCTCCATCAACCTCTCCTTCCCTTGCTGGATCAAGAAGGAGGATATGTCTCTCCCAACCGTACATGTGTTGAACGTGGAGGTGCCATCCGTACGGCGCTAGGATCATCGGTGATTTGGATCACGACGAGTACAACTCCATTAACCATGTTCTCTTGAACGCTTCCGCTTAGCGATCTACAAGGGTATGTAGATGCACTCTCCTCTCTCTCGTTGCTAGTTTCTCCATAGATAGATCTTGGTGACTCGTAGGTAAATTTTGAATTTCTGCTACGTTCGCCAACAGTGGCATCATGAGCTAGGTCTATTGCGTAGATTCTATGCACGAGTAGAACACAAGTTGTTGTGGGCGTTGATTTTGTTCAATATGCTTACCGTTACTAGTCCTATCTTGTTGCAACGGTATTGTGGGATGAAGCGGCCTGGACCGACCTTACACGTACACTTACGTGAGACAGGTTACACCGACTGACATGCATTTGTTGCATAAGGTGGCTAGCAGGGGCCAGTCTCTCCCACTTTAGTCAGATCGGATTGAAAAGGGTCCTTATGAAGGGTAAATAGCAATTGGCATATCACATTGTGGTTTTTACGTAGGTAAGAAACGTTCTTGCTAGAAACCCATAGCAGCCACGTAAAACATGCAAACAGCAATTAGAGGACGTCTAACTTGTTTTTGCAGGGTATGCTATGTGATGTGATATGGCCAAGAAGGAATGTGATGAATGATATGTGATGTATGAGATTGATCGTGTTCTTGTAATAGGAATCACGACTTGCATGTCGATGAGTATGACAACCGGCAGGAGCCATAGGAGTTGTCTTAATTTATTGTATGACATGTGTGTCATTGAACAACACCATGTAATTACTTTACTTTATTGCTAACCGGTAGCCATAGTAGTATAAGTAATAGTTGGCGAGACAACTTCATGAAGACACGATGATGGAGATCATGGTGTCATGCCGGTGACGATGATGATCGTGGAGCCCCGAAGATGGAGATCAAAAGGAGCAAAATGATATTGGCCATATCATGTCACTTTTTGATTGCATGTGAAGTTTATCATGTTTATGCATCTTATTTGCTTAGAACGACGGTAGTAAATAAGATGATCCCTCATTAAAATTTCAAGAAAGTGTTCCCCCTAACTATGCACCGTTGCGAAAGTTCGTCGTTTCGAAGCACCACGTGATGATCGGGTGTGATAGATTCTAACGTTCACATACAACGGGTGTAAGCCAGATTTACACATGCGAAACACTTAGGTTAACTTGACGAGCCTAGCATGTACAGACATGGCCTCGGAACACAAGAGACCGAAAGGTCGAGCATGAGTCGTATGGTGGATACGATCAACATGAAGATGTTCACCGATGATGACTAATCCGTCTCACGTGATGATCGGACACGGCCTAGTTGATTCAGATCATGTAATCACTCAGATGACTAGAGGGATGTCTATCTGAGTGGGAGTTAATTAGATGAACTTAATTATCCTGAACATAGTCAAAAGCCCTTTGCAAATTATGTCATAGCTCGCGCTTTAGTTCTACTATTTTAGATATGTTCCTAGAGAAAATATAGTTGAAAGTTGACAGTAGCAATTATGCGGACAGTAGAAGGCTTATGTCCTTAATGCGCCGCTCGGTGTGCTGGACCACGAACGTGGTTTGTGGATGTTGCGAACATCTGACATACACGTTTTGATGACTACATGATAGTTCGGTAATGTTAAACGGTTTGGAATTGAGGCACCAAAGACGTTTTTGAAACGTCGCGGAACATATGAGATGTTCTGAGGGTTGAAATTGGGAATTCAGGCTCGTGCCCACGTCAAGAGGTATGAGACCTCCGATGAGTTTTCTAGCCTACAAACTAAGGGAGAAGATCTCAATCGTTGAGCTTGTACTCAGATTGTCTGGGTACAACAATCACTTGAATCGAGTGGGAGTTAATCTTCTAGATGAGATAGTGATGTTTCTCCAAAGACATTGCCGCCAAGCTACTAGAGCTTCGTGATGAACTATAACATGACAGGGATAGATATGATGATCCTTGAGCTATTCGCAATGTTCGACACCGCGAAAGTAGAAATCGAGAAGGAGCATCAATTGTTGATGGTTAGTGAAACCACTAGTTTCAAGAAGGGCAAGGGCAAGAAGGGGTACTTCATGAAACGGCAAATCAGTTGCTGCTCCAGTGAAGAAACCCAAGGTTGAACCCAAACCCGAGACTAAGTGCTTATGTAATGAGAGGAACGGACACTGAAGCAGAACCACCCTAGATACTTGGTAGATGAGAAGGCTGGCAAGGTCGATAGAAGTATATTGGATATACATTATGTTAATGTGTTCTTTACTAGTACTCCTAGTAGCACCAAGGTATTGAGATACCGGTTTGATTGCTAAGTGTTAGTAAGTCGAAATAAAAGCTACGGAATAAACGGAGACTAGCTAAAGGTGAGCTGACGATATGTGTTGGAAGTGTTTACAAGGTTGATGTGATCAAGCATCGCACGCTCCCTCTACCATCGAGATTGGTGTTAAACCTAAATAATTGTTATTTGGTGTTTGCGTTGAGCATAGGCATGATTGGATTATGTCTATCACAATACGGTTATTCATTTAAGGAGAATAATGGTTACTCTGTTTATTTGAATAATACCTTCAATGGTCTTGCACCTAAAAGGAATGGTTTATTCAATCTCGATCATAGTGATACACATTTTCATGCCAAAAGATATAAGATAGTAATGATAGTACCACTTACTTGTGGCACTGCCATGTAAGTCATATTGGTGTAAAATGCATGAAGAAGCTCCATGTTGATAGATCTTTGGACTCACTCGTTTTTGAAAAGTTTGAGACATGCGAACCATGTCTATTGGTGTATACGCATGAAGAAACTCCATGCAGATGGATCATTTGGACTCACTTGATTTTGAATCACTTGAGATATGCAAATCATACCACATGGGCAAGATGACTGAAAAGCCTCATTTTCAGTAAGATGGAACAAGATAGCAACTAGTTGGAAGTAACACATTTTGATGTGTGTAGTCCAATGAGTGCTGAGGCATGCAGTGAATATCGTTATGTTCTTACTTCACAGATGATTCGAGTAGATGTTGAGTATATTTACTTGATGAAACACAAGTCTGAATTATTGAATGGTTCAAGTAATTTCAGAGTGAAGTTGAAGATCATTGTGACAAGAGGATAAAATGTCTATGATATGATCATAGAGATGAGTATCTGAGTTACGAGCTTTGGCACGCAATTAAGACATTGTGGAAATTGTTTCACAATTAATACCGCCTGGAACACCATAGTGTGATGGTGTGTCCGAACATCATAGTTTCACCCTATTGGATATGATACGTACCATGATGTCTCTTATCGAATTACCACTATCGTTTATGGGTTAGGCATTAAAGACAACCGCACTCACTTTAATAGGGCACCACGTAATTCCGTTGAGACGACAACGTTTGAACTATGGTTTGGAGAAACCTAAGTTGTCGTTTCTTAAAAGTTTGGGGCTGCGACGCTTATGTGAAAAAGTTTCAGGTTGATAAGCTCGAACCCAAAGCGGATAAAATGCATCTTCATAGGACACCCAAAACAGTTGGGTATACCTCCTAATTCAGATCCGAAAGCAATAGGGATTGTTTCTTGAATTGGGTCCTTTCTCGAGGAAAAGTTTCTCTCTAAAGAATTGAGTAGGAGGATGGTGGAGACTTGATGAGGTTATTGAACCATCACTTCAACCAGTGTGTAGCAGGGCACTGGAAGTTGTTCCTGTGGCACCTACACCAATTGAAGTGGAAGCTTATGATAGTGATCATGAAGCTTCGGATCAAGTCACTACCAAACCTCGTAGGACGACAAGGACGCGTATTGCTTCGGAGTGGTACGGTAATCCTGTCTTGGAGGTCATGTTGCTAGACAACAATGAACCTACGAGCTATGGAGAAGCGAAAGTGGGCCCGGATTCCGACGAATGGCGCGAGGCCATAAAATCCGAGAGAGGGTCCATGTATGAAAACAAAGTGTAGACTTTGGAAGAAATACTTGATGGTCGTAAGGCTATTGGGTACAGATGGATTTTAAAAGGGAAGACAGACAATGATGGTAAGTGTCACCATTAAGAAAGCTCGACTTGTCGTTAAGATCTTTTCTGACAAGTTCAAGGAGTTGACTATGGTGAGGCTTTCTCACTCGTAGAGATGCTAAGAGTCTGTTGGAATTGGATTAGCAGTTACTGCATTATTTATGAAATCTTGCAGATAGGATGTCAAAACATTGTTTCCTCGATAATTTTCTTGAGGAAAGGTTGTATGTGATACGACCAGAAAAGTTTTTGACAATCCTGAAAGACGCTAACAAGTATGCAAAGCTCCAACAATCCTTCTAAGGACTAGAGTAAGCATCTCGGAGTTGGAATGTACGCTTTGATGAGATGATCAAAGATTTTGGGTTTATACAAGGTTCACGAGAAACTTGTATTTCCAAAGAAGTGAGTGGGAGCACTATAGAATTTCTGATGAGTATATGTTGTTGACATATTGTTGATCAGAAATGATGTAGAATTTCTGGAAAGCATATAAGGTTGTTTGAAAAGTGTTTTTCAATAGAAAACCTGGATTAAGCTGCCTGAACATTGAGCATCAAGATCCATGAGGATAGATCAAAAACGCTAAATGGTACTTTCAAATGAGCACATATCTTGACATGATCTTGAAGGTGTTCAAAATGGATCAGTCAAAGAAGGAGTTCTTGCCTGAGTTGTAAGGTATGAAGTTAAGAGTTAAAGCTCGACCACGGCAGAAGAGAGAGAAAGGACGAAGGTCGTCCCCTATGCTTCAGACGTAGGCTCTATAGTATGATATGCTGTGTACCGCACCGGAACTGTGCCTTGCCATGAGTCAGTCAAGGGGTACAAGAATGATACATGAATGGACCATTGGACAGCGGTCAAAATTGTCTTGGAGTAAATAAGGACATGTTTCTCGATTATGGAGGTGATAAAGAGTTCGGCGTAAAGGGTTACGTCGATGCAAGCTTTAACACCTATCCGAATGACTCTGAGTAGCAAACCGGATATGTATAGTGGAGCAACCATTTGGAATAGCTCCAAGTGGGGCGTGGAAGCAGCATTTACAATATGACATAGAGAATTGCGAAGTACATACGGATCTGAATATTGCAGGCCCGTTGACTAAAACCTCTCTCACAAGCAAAACATGATCAAACCCAAGAACTCATTGAGTCTTAATCACATGGTGATGTGAACTAGTTTAGTGACACTAGTAAACTCTTTGGATGTTGGTCATATGGCGATGTGACCTGTCAGTGTTAATCACATGGCGATGTGAACTAGATTATTGACTCTAGTGCAAGTGGGAGACTGTTGGAAATATGCCCTAGAGGCAATAATAAATTAGTTATTATTATTATATTTCCTTGTTCATGATCATCGTTTATTATCCATGCTATAATTGTATTGATAGGAAACTCAGATACATGTGTGGATACATAGACAACACCATGTCCCTAGTAAGCCTCTAGTTGACTAGCTCGTTGATCAATAGATGGTCACGGTTTCCTGACCATGGACATTGGATTTCATTGATAACGGGATTACATCATTAGGAGAATGATGTGATGGACTAGACCCAATCCTAAGCCTAGCACAAAGATCGTGTAGTTCGTATGCTAAAGCTTTTCTAATGTCAAGTATCATTTCCTTAGACCATGAGATTGTGCAACTCTCGGATACCGTAGGAATGCTTTGGGTGTGCCAAACGTCACAACGTAACTAGGTGGCTATAAAGGTGCACTACGGGTATCTCCGAAAGTGTCTGTTGGGTTGGCACGAATCAAGACTGGGATTTGTCACTCCGTGTAACGGAGAGGTATCTCTGGGCCCACTCGGTAGGACATCATCATAATGTGCACAATGTGACCAAGGGTTTGATCACAAGATGATGTGTTACGGAACGAGTAAAGAGACTTGCCGGTAACGAGATTGAACAAGGTATCGGCATACCGACGATCGAATCTCGGGCAAGTACAATACCGCTAGACAAAGGGAATTGTATACGGGATTGATTGAGTCCTTGACATCGTGGTTCATCCGATGAGATCATTGTGGAACATGTGGGAGCCAACATGGGTATCCAGATCCCGCTGTTGGTTATTGGCCGGAGAGTTGTCTCGGTCATGTCTGCATGGTTCCCGAACCCGTAGGGTCTACATACTTAAGGTTCGGTGACACTAAGGTTGTAGAGATAATAGTATGCGGTAACCCGAATGTTGTTCGAAGTCCCGGATGAGATCCCGGACGTCACGAGGAGTTCCGGAGTGGTCCGGAGGTAAAGATTTATATATAGGAAGTCCAGTTTCGGTCACTGGGAAAGTTTCGGGGGTCATCGATATTGTACGGGGACCACCGTAAGGGTCCCGGGGGTCCACCGGGTGGGGCCACCTATCCCGGAGGGCCCCATAGGCTGAGGGGGCATGGGAACTAGCCCCTGGTGGGCTGGTGCAACCCCCTTTGGGCCTCCCATGCGCCTAGGGTTAGAAACCCTAAGGGGTGGGGGCGCCTCCACTTGGCTTGGAGGCGGGGGCGCCTCCACTTGGCTTCGAGGCCAGGCCACCCCTAGGGCCGCCGCCCCCTCCCTAGATGGGATCTACAAGGGGCCGGCGCCCCCCTAGGCCCCGATATATAGCGGAGGGGAGGGAGGGCAGCCGCACCTGAGTCCCTGGCGCCTTCCTCCCTCCCGTGACACCTCTTCCTCCCCACTTGCGCTTGGCGAAGCCCTCCCGGGATCCCGCTACTTCCACCACCATGCCGTCGTGCTGCTGGATCTCCATCAACCTCTCCTTCCCTTGCTGGATCAAGAAGGAGGCGATGTCTCTCCCAACCGTACGTGTGTTGAACGCGGAGGTGACGTCCGTTCGGCGCTAGGATCATCGGTGATTTGGATCACGATGAGTACGACTCCATCAACCCCGTTCTCTTGAACGCTTCCGCTTAGCGATCTACAAGGGTATGTAGATGTACTCTCCTCTCTCTCGTTGCTAGTTTCTCCATAGATAGATCTTGGTGACTCGTAGGAAAATTTTGAATTTCTGCTACGTTCCCCAACAGCGCACCCCCATGAAAGTCGAAAGAAGATCAAAGAAATGAAGAAGCAGAAAGCTTACACGGATAGCAGCTCGCGATTCCAGGAACGTCTTGTTGCAGCGCCTGAGGGCTTCGACTTCGGCCTGGAGCTTGGCCTGGACGTCGAGGGACGCCCGGTTCAGGGCGCCCGTCCCGCCTCCACGCACCCAGCCGGTCGGCGCGGCGCTGGACGCCTCGGTGTCGGGGACCGACGAGCTCGCGGCTCTGGTCTCCAGCGGTCGTGGCGCCGAGGCCGCCTTCTCAAGACGACGACGCGCGGGTGTGCGGACCTGAGGAGTTAGGTCCGTCACCACCACGTTCTCAGCCGGTGGCACTGGCGGCTCGGCCGGCTGCTCGACCCGCGCTTCGCTAGTCGGTGGCGGCGGCGGCACAAAGACGTCCGGCATGGCCACATCACCGCCATCCCTCTCCATGATCGGGTGCTCATCGCCGGTTCCCCCAGTCGTCGCTTCAAACTCCGGCGAAGCGGGCGCGGTGTTCAATGGCGTCATGAGCAGCGGCTCCTGGCGATGCGCGGCCTCCGCGAGCCGCTCCCTCTTCGTGGCTTCGGCCTCCGCCTGCACCAGCCTCCTCGCTGCGGAGGCCGCGGCCTTGTCCGCCTCCGCCTTCGCCAGGCGGTCGGCCTCTTCGTCGCGCGCCTTCCGCGCATTCCGCTCTGTCGCCTCCCGGAGGTCGGCAGCCGGATCGATCCGCCGGCTGGTGGAGGAGGTCGTCGCCGACCTCATGACCGAGGCGGCACCTGACTTCTCGAGGGTGAGAGGGGCCCTGAACATATGAATAAATGACAAGGAATTTAGTTTTGGGCCGGATCGATAGAAGGAGTGAAGTCGAGAGAAAGGCACTTACACCAACACCATGACGGGCACCTTTGGCTGCCTGTGATACTTGGCCGCCTTGGCTGCGGCCTCTTGCCGCCTGGTCACCGCGGCCGGGTTCTTGGGTTTCTTCGGCGCGCTGCCGAACAGGGCAGCGCCTTGCTTCCGTTTTCGCTTGCCGCCGCGGGCGGGCGGCCCGGTAGAGGGACCGGCGCCGGTGTTGGTCGTGCTCCGAGTGGGGCGCGGCTCGTCCTCGTCATCATAGTCGTCGGCCTAAGTCTCCACGCCGCCGCCTTCCTCGGTGCCGCCTGCTCCGCCGCCACCGCCGCCTGTTGCATCGTCCGCCAGGGCGGCCGCCCCCAAGTCGGGGTCATCCTCGTCGCTCACCGCTCTGTCCGGGTGGTAGTCACCACCCGGCCCCACGATGGCGGCTGCCGCCTCGGACATGTAAATCTATGCTCAAGAGAGGAGTCGAATCATAAGAAGAAAAAGACCCAAAGACAAATCTAAAGGAAGGAATCGAAGGACTTACGGCAGGCGGCAAATTATGGCGGGAGTACGGCCGCTTCCCGTACCGCCAGTTTTTCTCCGACATCTTGAGGTCGGAGATCTCGTTCACCATCCGCGCTACCTTGGTGGGCAGCATCCCCTTCATGCACAGCCGGCACGTGTCGCGGTGCCCGCCCATCCAAAAGATCAGATGAGGACGGCTCTGGAGCGGGAGGATCCGGCGCTCGACAAAGGCAACGAGGAGGTCGGAGGCCACAAGGCCCTCCGACTCTTGGAGCACCCGGAGTCGGCCGATGGCGGCCGCCGCGTCCGCCGACACCAGCTTCGGCTTGTACCCCAAGTTGGGCCGAAGCCCGGTGGGGGGGCGGCCTCGTAAGGCGGCAGGTTGAGGAAGTCGGCAGCCGGATCTACGTTCTCGACGTAGAAGTAGGACTGCTGCCACATCTTCACCGACTGGGCCAGCTTGATGGTGGGGAAGGCGTTCCGCTTCGCCGGCCGGCGCACAGCGACGTAGCCCCCGCACTCGGCCGGCGTGTCCTTGGCGGAGGTGCCGAGCTTCCCATAGAAGAACGCTCCCCACAGCTCGATTGTTGGGAGGATGCCGATGTAGCCCTCGCACGCCGTGACCAAGGCGGAGAGCAGGGTCATGGAGTTGGGCATAAGATGATTAGGTTGGAGGTGGTTGAAGTCGAGGAACGAGCGGAAGAAGCCGCTCGCCAGGAGGCCGAAGCCGTGGAGGAAGTGCGAACGGAAGACGACCCGCTCGTCCCCCTGCGGCGCTGGCGAGATCTCGGTCCCCGGCGGCACCCGCGCCTTGACGAATGCCGCGCTGGGCATCCGGCGCGTGTCACGAAGGAAGGTGATATGGTCCTCGATGACCGTCGAGCCGTCCCAGTCGCCGCCCTTCTCACGCGCCATGGCTACGGGCGGAGCTGCGGGAGGGGCGAGAGCGCAACGGCGGCGGTGGCTGCACCACGGCCCGCAAGGAGCGGCTACAACAGCTACGATGGAGAGCACGAGAGGAAGAAGAAGAAGTGGGATGGGGCGCGCGTGCTTCGCCGCACCCTTCCCTCCCCCTACTTATAGCCCCTCGGCTATGAAGCCGAGGGAACGGGACGTGGGACGTGGGATTAACCGCGCCCACGCCCCCCACGTCCCCACGATCCCCATGCAGATTTACTGCACAGTGAATGACCGCGGGAACCACAACCGCCCGCCTCGGCGCAGTGGATCCGCCCGCGCGCCCAGGCCCGGTAGTGGCGGGCCCGGCCCACTGTCACGGCCCATCGGGAGCGTGGGGTGGCAGGCTGGCCGGGCTGGCGGGCGCCGCGTGGCGCTCCCACGGCGGGAGGCGGCCTGGAAAGCTTAGCAGGCACGCGACCTATTCTCCCACCGTGAAGTTTGAAATTGGACGACGACCCCGCCTTGTCGAAGCCGGCCTTAGAGGCCGGCACGCCGCAAGTCGGACCAAGATGTCGGTGCGCCGCAAGGCGGATCACAGCGCTCTCCGGAGCTCGGTAAGGGGGGAAGCCGCTGAGTTTTCACGGCCCCTCGACCGCGACGCCTCGCCGGCTTCGGGGACTACTGTCGGAGTAATGAGCCATGGGTAGCCTCACCCAGGTCCCAGGACTTATCAAGATTTTGGGCTAGCTCCGCCTAGCTGGGCCCCCAGCTGTAGCTCCACCCTCTGAGGGCCGGTTGGCTGAATGGCCGGCTACCAGAGGGCGGCCAACCCCAACCTACAGCACTGCGGGTGGCCGGCTCCAGCCCGCCGACCTCTAGGGAGGATGGCATCGGGCAGGCGGCCACCTCACGGCCTTGGTACGACCGAGCCCCCATCAAGAGTACAAGTTAGAGCATGGCTACAGTGAAGCACGTCGCCCCTGACGCCCGGGGCAGGTGTGGCTATAGTGCTTCGTACAGGCGGAGATCTCCGCACGATGGGGCACTGTGTCGTGTCTCCCCCGACGTCGCTCCGAGCAGGCGGAGTCCTGTTCCCCACGACGGCCTGTCGGTACGACCTGACGACGGCGGGCCCTATAAGGTAGAGACTCCGTAGAAGACGACGGAAGCTCAATCAGTCGGACGCGGGAAGGGCCGGCCTCCAGCAGGCGGCCGTCCCTTGCCCCGAGGCAAGCATGCCATTAAGCTGATGAGACCAGGTGTGGCTACAGTGATCTCCCACCAGGCGGCGGGACTGTAGCCACGCTGAAGATGACCAAGCCCCCGTCATCAACGGCACGGCTACAGTAAGCGGCCACCAACCAGTCAGCAGGGCCCGCCAGGCGGCGGGCCCCAACGATCGGCGGAGAAGCCGGAGGCTGGAGACACTGACAGCCGGGCCCAGCACCCGGACGGATTACCATTGTACCCCTGGGGGGTAAGCCTATATAAACCCCCCAGGGTGCCCATGCAAAGGGTTCCAACTCTGATAGAACTAGCCAGTTACCTAGGGCAGGGAAGAGTTAGCCTTGCCTTCTCCTACCTCTAGACACAGCCTAAGGAGCACCTTGTATCACTAGTGCCTTAATGATCATGCGGAGACTCCGCAGAGCAGGAGTAGGGGTATTATCTCCACGGAGAGCCCCCAACCTGGGTAAAGTTCGCCGGCGTACGTGTCTACGCCTTATCCCGCTTCCAGGCACCGGAGACATTCTACTCGCTCCCACCATGATAAGCCATCCTCTGACATATGTCGCACCCAACCCCCGACAGTCATGCTTGCCCTTCTTGCTCGGCACCCACTTCCAGATGCCTATTGTGATGGCCGGCGGTGAGCGAGGTGGGGCAGCGCGGCTAGGGTTTGGTGTCGGGCACGAAGGGAGCAATGGAGTGGGGATGGTGTGGGGAAGTAGAAGTGGACTGGCCAGTCCACGGCTTCACCATAAAAAAGGACTCGGCCGGGGATGGCTGGTTGGCTGACCGGCGGGCCTGTCCACTCGTGTTGGATTAAATGGGGGTTGTGGGGGTACTTGGACGGCCGACACGCAAGCACGAGGCGGATGGCGAGAGGACGCGTGCGCGTCCGTTTGACCACAAAGCCCAATCAAATTTGCGCCCAAGATGGATCGAGACGGGTCACAGATCACAAGCAGACTTTTTTTGTGGATGCGATCGCACGCTTAGGCCGCGCCATCTGTCTATTTGAGCTAAATAAAACGAACACACCCGGACCGGTGCATTGGAGTTGGCCTCATACAAACAAACAGAGCCGGGAGAGGAGTTTGGAGACGGGCACTTTGCATGCACGGGATCGGGATGGGACGACGACGAGGCATCGGGATCGGTCGTATCTGCGATGGGATTCGCTTCGGTTTCCAGGCCGTCCCTTTCGCTGCCGCGGCAGCATGCGCGCGCCCCGCCCGGCAGCCGCTTGCGCCAGCAGCAGCGTGCCGCTCCCTGTGGCACTGGCAGCGGCATTGATCATACCATGCGCGCCGTGTGTGTGCTGGATTCGATCGTCGGTGCTTGCCTGCCACCGCAGATGCTACTCACCTCAGCGTGTAGTACGTAGATAGATGCTGCTGGTGTGCGCTCTAGCTTGGTCCCGCAGCCGGCAGGCTCTGCCTAGCCAAGGAGGAAAGTAAATACTGGTAGCAATGAAAAACAGACGTCTGCACTAGCAGTTCAAGACTTGACTCGCCATAATGAAGTCTTCATAGTAAAAGCTGCTTTTGCTTGAAATTAGTAGTTCTAATTATATGCAGTAAAACAAAGATTAAAGTAGATTCATGTGAAAAAAGAGAGATTAAAATAGATTAAGAACAAACCACATCCGAAATACTTTTTTTTAAAGTACGCCTAGGCGTACCATATTTATCACAAGTAGAAGCCAAAATTTATCACATCCGAAATAATTGAAATTTCTTATAATAGAAGCCAACATTTATCACAAATTTGCATATAATTTGTGACTTAAAATGCCATTAAGCGGCATTTGCAAAATACTAATAAACATAGGCAATGTCCCTATTCAACGTTGCTAGCTACTAGTCGAGGCTGTTGTCGGAGTCGAGCGTCTCGCTGGCTTTCCAACAACAATCGAGTTTGCGCTGCCGCGTGGCCTCCTCAGGGGAGGGGAGTTCCTCTGCTTCGCGGGAGGAAAGCTCGGGCATGACCCTGATGGGGACAATGGGGACGACAACATCCTCTTCGTCAGAGGAGGCGTACGTGCCAGCTGCGTGGCACAAGTGGGGCTCATTGTGATGGGGACAATGGCCTCCGGTCCAAGGTCACATGCATTGAATCCATAGGTATGTAAATACTACCAAAAGGGGATGAGGTTGTGATCCTGAACTAATTAACTACTCAAGTGCTTAAAGATCAAGCTCCAAAAGCCTCGGTCAAACTCTCACATTCCACTATATCCAAAACCCTAGGTCAAACTCGGTCTCACCGATCCCCTCCAATATGGACTCACCGAGTTAACTAATGTCATAGTCACTGGCTCATTGCCTAAACCCTAACATTTGGCCTCACTGAATTGGCCTTTCAGTCCCACCGAAGAGCACTTGCCAACCTTCTTTTGCCAACTTAAATTCAGTCGGAATTTCTGAGCAGTTTCATTCGGCTACACCGAAGTATGGAAAGTGCTTAGGTCATCATCTCTCGGTCCCACCGAATGGTTTCACCCGGTCTCACCGAAACGCCTAAAGTTCAAACATTTTGTGCAAGTTGATCTCACCGAATGGTTTCAACCGGTCCCAGTGAACTGTGCATAAAGGTTTGCCTATATATATCGCCACAAATTCCACCAACTTCTAGAGAGCAACTGAGCGAAGCATACACTTCCCATATCCTTTTTAGGGGAGAGAGAGAGAGAGAGAGAGAGAGAGAGAGAGAGAGAGAGAGAGAGAGAGAGAGAGAGAGAGAGAGAGAGAGAGAGAGAGAGATCTTTGTTTCGAGATATAAGGGATTCCACTCGACCAAATTAGAAACAAATATATGTCTTCCATCCCAGTTTCGAAACTATGCCTTTTTAAGAAACAAATACATGTTGCATAAGAAGCATGAATATATGACCGGTTCATGCAAATGTGAACAAGATAAAAAATAGAAATACATTCTATACTGCTCAACATTACAAATAGTAAAAAAAAAATGCAAAATGGGTGTACCCCTTTGGTAATGTAATACTAATTGAGTGGGACCGAGACGCAAATATGAAGAAAAAATATAGGTATGTTAAAGATGGGAAATGTCAATATACATATTACAATTATGTTGACGAGTGGGCGGTGGGCGATCAACGAAGTGCAATACCTCCTATTGTGAGATCGGGCACTTTGAATATGGGGGAATGCCGGAGGCCATTGCAGTGTTCTACTCCAGCAAGCAATTCAGCTGAGGGTGACCGGGCGAAACACCAACCATGGAAGCGATGTGGGGATTGACCCCCTAGTGTTGGGATGGTGCACCTGCCATGTCCCCAGGAGGTCGCATAAATGGAGAGGAAGATGGAATGGGGAGAAGCAGGTGAACGGGTTTGGGCGGTGGGGTATTTGTGGTCCTCCTGGACGAGGTGACAAGGAAGCAAGCGATGTGCGGCGAGCTCGGGGGTGATGCCCAGTCAGAGATGGCAGGACGAGGTGGTTGACGGCAAGCTCGGCGGTAGTATGGACCAGGCGAAAGGGAGAGAGGGTTCGAGGGAGCAATTAGGGATGGGTTATGCGCGGCCGATGCAGGTGTTTTGACAAAAAAAAAATCGAATAGGAAGCAACAGCACGATAAGCAATATTTTTACTGAGATTCAACAAGAATCGACGGCAGTCAGTCCGTCTGATGATTTGCTTCCAATCATACTATGGATCAAATGTGTTTCCCTTTTTATACACAGAAACGAGAGGTAAAATGGGGGATCCAATGAGGCGTTTTGGCTTCCGGGCTTAGATGAGCCCCGGAGTGAAAAAACAAATAGTTAAAATACGAAGTAAATTCAAAAATATGATTTTATTTTTGTGGAGAAACATGACTAAGCGTGTGATGTCCGTGCCAAATTTCAGAGCATTTGGATGTCTGAGTGACTCTCAACAAGAAAAACAAATTTAGGGTCGGTGAAAAAGTTTACTAGTTGTGCACTATTTGGACCCGACTTATTTTTGCTGGCACGCATCTCACGCACTAAAATATCTTTCATGCAAAAGAATCAGATTTTTATAAATTTTCTAGTATTTTTTTCAAATTTACTATTCATCGGATGCAGATGAGCGAGACTTAGAATTGGATATTGGGGATCCGATAAATTTCTCATCTACAAGCAGGTTCTTTCTTCAATTAAAAGCAGAAAATGCATCGCTTAATTGACCTGGACTGGTGTGAGAGTGAGACAGAGTAGACCAAAACTCCATTGAAGAGGGGGAGACCACCACTTGATGCCTTGTTCCCTGTTTCGGCCATGCACGCACTGTACTTGCAGGTCTGCACATTTGGATCCTGCCTTGCAGAATATGATTGGGTCTATAAAACGTCTGTCGGCCGGTACAAGGACGCATGCTTCTCATGAGGAGCCATATTGTCATTTCTGAATGTGCGTTACCAATTTCGATCTGAAAATTTTAGAGTATTTTCCCGGCCAACATCACCCAGAAATATATGGCTCCTCATGCTGAGATGGATCAATGCTGCTGGTTCTGGTTGCAATGCTACATACATATCAGGTTTGCTTACCGTCCTCTGTCATCATATCTTCGTGGGTGCATCTTTGTCTTTTCTTTTCATTACAGCTCCACGCACAAACTTGCACAAGGCCACACATAACGAGTGGGACGTACAATCGGTACAAAACACAGATAAAAAAAAAGAATCCGAAGAAAACATGCTCTCGTGATCGTGATGGTTTCAAAGACGATCAACTGGGGTGCAGCATATGCTGTTTGCAGAGCCCTAGGGATGATACTAGTACATGGGATCCAGGGAAAGAAAGCGTGGCTAAATTTCGTGTTTTGACCTTTATTGGATACAAATTCAGGATCTGACCTCGGTCCGGAAAAATTTCGTGAGTTGACCCTTTTCCCTACCGCCAGGGCCCCTGGCGGTAGGGTTATGTAGCCTACCGCCAGGGCCCCTGGCAGTAGGGTACTTGTCCACGTCAGCTGACGGAAACGGCCGCCGTCCCCTTCCGTCGCACCCTACCGCCAGGGCACCTGACGGTAGGTTGTATAACGCTACCGCCAGAGTCCCTGGCGGTAGGCTCTGGGCAGTTATTTTGCCCGGAACCCCCGTGCCCCTGCCCATCTCCCCACCCCTCCCCCCCCCCCCCCCCGTTGGTAGTTCTTCATTTTCTCCCCCAAGTCGCCCCTCTTTCCCTCTCTCATCTCCTCCACTCCCCCCTTGGATCTTCACCGATTCTTCACCGTTTTGGCGGATCGAGATGGGCCCGAAGAGAGAATCGTAAGCTCCTCCGATCCATCCAAATAGTTTTTGCAAACTTGCTTCCGATTCGACGCATTATTTGCTTCAAATCCCTCATTTTTTTGAACTTAGATTGAATTTTTTTTTCGGCCTAAGATAGTTTTAGCTTGATTCTAGTTCTAGTTCTTAGTTCTTTACTAAGTAGTGGTAATGAATATGAACTCTAATCAATAGTTAATGTGTTAGTGTTAAGATGAACCCTAGTTCATAATTTTTTTAAAAAAAAATTATGATGTAATGCATGAGGGAGGAATTGATTGTAGGTTGATGATGCATGTTGATATGATGATATGAAGATGTTGGAGGAATTTTTTTGTTTACAAATATGATGATATGATGCATGTTGGAGGATTTTTTTTTGTTTAAAAATATGATGATATGATGCATGTTGGAGTGATGATGCATGTTGATACAATGATATGAACATATTGTTGTGAGATAATACATTGAAAATTATTGTTGGAGGATTTTTTTGTGATATGATGCATGTTGATATGATTAAAGAGGGGAAGGATTTTTTTATATGAGTAATGTTGATATGATTTGATCCATCATGTGTAGTAGATGCATGGTGATATGATTTTGATATGATGCATGGTGATATGCTTATGCTTATGATGTTTTTGTTTATGAAATTTTATTAAGGCGGGCACCTCTTGCGGACAACATCGGCCCACGGTATTGCATGCTTGACTACGCATTCGACAAGGGTCATCGAGCCCGTTTCATAGAGAACGAAGAGGTAAGTAATATAAATGAAATATTGATCAAAGTTTTCGGATTGATGAAAATAATTTCCTAACTCTTGGCGTTCACTTTTTGACAGATGCTCCAGCCACTGCGCATGAGGGGGCACGGGGTACATGGGCATATGGACTACGACGAGCGCTACACGCCGTTCTTTAAGAGAGCCCGACTGTTGGGTTTCATGTTGCAGTTCAAGCGTCAGCCGCCGACGCTTGTCCACGCAGCTCTGACAAGCTCTGGTTGACCGGTGGCGACCGGAGACTCATTCTTTCCATCTCCCTTGAGGATTGGTCGATGATCACTGCGATGCCAATCAAGGGTCATGCACTGACCGGGCGAGTGGAGAGGACCAACTGGAAGGAGAGGGTTACCACCCTCATCGGCGCCAGCCCCGATGCTAAGGGTAACCGTACATCCGGTGTGTCGTTGCCCTGGCTCTCGGAGCACCGGAAGTCATGCCCCGAAGACGCCGATGAGACGACTGTCGAGTGGTACGCGAGGGCCTATCTATGGTACCTTCTCACGGAGGTCGTGTTTCCAGACGCATCTGGGAACTCTGCCAACTGGTCGCATCTGTTCTTCCTAGCCGACTGGGATGCAGGGTACAATTGGGGGACCGCATCTCTCGCCTACCTATACCGTTCGGTAAGAGAGTATCTAATTGCCTACCTACGAAAGTATGTCCATGACATTTTGTTATATCTGATCCTCATTTGATTTTTTGCAGCTTGACGACGCAACCCAGAGGACGGGAGACAAGTCCAATATGGGTGGCTTTGTCTGGGCCTTCTCCATTTGGATGTGGGAGAGGCTGCCGGTGGGGCGTCCGGAGACATATAGCGAGGACGGCGACGCTGCTCGAAACCCCGCCATAGCTTATGAGTGGGACGTTGTCAAACTCTACACGGGCCTAAACAAGACTTCGTACAAGACCTACACCAACGAGATGGATGCTTTCACGCACTGGCAGGTATATGAACTCGCTCAACACCTTTCTCTTTGTTTCCACTTTGGACCGAGAGTGGCAACTTAAACTGGTGGTCGTATCATGACCGACAGTGGGCCTTTGATCTGAACCCGATGTGTGATGAGGACCGTGGTCTCTGGCGGTGCATTGTGCCCATGATCTGTGTGTACACCGTCGAGTGGCACTTGCCACACCGCGTAGCCAGGCAGTTTGGGATTTTTCAACATACCCCGCCTGGCCAGTCCACCGATACCGGCGGCCATGCGCTCTACTTGTGAGTGCCCATGCTTTTTCTTCGTGCCCATGAATTCATTGCGTTCGACTTTGTTATGATATTTCTTGTTGCTGATGCCTTGCAGGATGAGCCGGCAGAAGAATCAGTCGATCACAAACTGGGGAGAGGAGCATAAAACTCATGTGACGGAGTGGAACCGACGGAGGTACAAGAAAGATGGGGAGAGGAGAGTGACTGACTGGAATGTTTGCGTGGAGCGACACATGAAGTGGTACGATGATGGCCAGAAGCACCGTCTTCGTCTCAGGCCTCGGTGGACGGCGGAAGACATCGCGGAGCTGGAGAGGGATGACCCCGAGGAAGAGGCCTACCATACCGGCATCAGAGACCTGCACAGTGGATTTAGGGAGTTTGCACCCCTCATCAACATAGTGGTAAGTTTGAACCGAGAGGTTCTATTTAAATTATTGTATTTATCATCGTGACTGACTTATGCCGTTGCAGTCTGGTGAGCTGAACAGATGCATCTTTGAAGTCTCAGATGCACTAGGTGATGCCCCCGGGAGCATACAAACTGAGGACAAAATGAGGGGGACGATGAAGGTACAATTTCAGCCTCCTCGGAACAAATGCATCTTCTTCACTTGCAATCATAAACTTGATAGTTATTATGCCCTTGTTTCATTGTGAGTGCAGAAGTTCGTGAAGCGTTGTTGCAAGCTGGTAGGGCTGCTTGGGTGTGCCGGAGCTGGGTCGGTTGAAGTTCATCAGCCTGTAGCCACACAGGGTCACATCGCCTCATCGAGCCATGCTCCCTCGTCGTCTATATTGGTTGAGGAGGAGGAGGATGAGGAGGAGGAGGCCACACATGAAGAAATGGAGGAGGAGGATGAGAGCAACGGGGAGGAGGAGTATGATGAAGATTATGGACCTCCAACAACTCAATCATCTCAAGCACCTGAGCTGCCGAAGAGGAATCCGAAGAAGAAGGATTTACTGAGTCCGAAGCCTTTCCAGAGACCGGTTCCTCGATGGTCCAACAAAAACACTGAAGAGACTCATTCAAAGAGGAACGAGGACCGTGCCTCCAAGAACAAGAGGGGAAGGATGACTTAAATTCTGATATTCGATAGTTGGCTCTAGTTGAAAAGTCTAGTGGTTGTGAAACTATGTGTTTGCTATTTGAACTATGTGTTTGCTATTTGTGAAACTCCGTTTGCTATGTGGATCTAAGTTTGCTATTTGAACTAAGTTTATGTGGAACTTCGTATGACATGTTTATGTGATGCCCAAGTTTAATTGTTTGAGATATGTTATTTTGACTCTGTATCATTGTTGTATTTGACTCTATATCATAGTTTGAGATCTGTTGTTTTTGAAAAATAAGAAAGAAATTGAACTTGGAAATAGGCAAGACCCTACCGCCAAGGAACCTGGCGGTAGGATCAAACAGCCTACCGCCAGCCCCCTATGGCGGTAGGTTGACCCTATCGCCAGGGCACTCGATTTTTTCGTTACAGAAGGGTTTTGCCTCGAAAGCCCTTTCACACCCTACCGCCAGGGCAGCTGGCGGTAGGGTTATACAGCATGCCGCCAGGGTCCCTGGCGGTAAGGTGCTAATCCACGTCAGCACGTGGAGACGGCGGCCGTCCCCCTCCGTTGCACCTGGCGGTAGGCTGTATAAGCCTACCGCCAGCTGCCCTGGCGGTAGGAAAAGAGTCAAATCCTGAAATTTTTCCTAACAGGGGTCAGATCATGAATTTGTATCGCAAAAAGGTCAAAACACGAAACTTAGCCAGAAAGCGTAGCCAAAGCTACTTTTGCACACGCACTGGCCGGGTCGATCTAATCGCCTGCGTTTCTTGCAGCTTGCTTTGCAACGGGCCCCAAGACGGTACAGGAAGATGAGAGGGTTAAAGGAACTGGGGTGAGAACTGGCACTGCTTTGCATGCAGCCGGCCAGCACAGCCTGATCCACGCCACAGATTTTCCATCATCTCGATCGATCGCTGCCATCATCAGCTGCTGTTTGCAGGTGTCGATCTCTCTCGAGGGCCACGCTTCCATGTCCACGCAGAATTCAGAAATCCTACTGGCGTCTAGTAGAAGTAATCAAAGGTTAGGCTATGCACCATACTACCACCATTCTTGCATTGCAGCACTAGAGCAGCTCTAGTAGAGTAATCAAAATTAGAGTCGCGCTGCATAATGTTTCGAAGGAGCGAGCAGACACCGACGATGATGCTCCCCATATGGAGCACACATAAGGTGTCGCTGACGTGTGGAGAAGTGATGATGATGACGCCGAATGGCAACTTCGACGGTGGTCCTCTCTTCTCTTCGGCGTGTGTGAGCTTCATGTGAGTAGGCAGGTTGGCCTGTGTGTCCCGGTTATCGTGGCGTTTGTGATGGTTTTCATCCATTTTTCATTAATTAACCGGGAGATATCTCCTTCAAACTCAGATAACACAAATATTTTGTCGGTTTACACAAAAAGACAAATGTTGTGGAGTCGAGTTGGTTTGCGCACAAACACATAATCACCAAATAGCAGCATCCATAACTTTTTTTTCCATTTGCTTCATATTTGTAGGGGCGATTTAAGCGATATTTAATCTAACCAAACACATGTATCAACACAAGAACTTAATTAACAGCTATATTAGGGACCAACATTCATCGCATTACATATATTTTGCTACTTGAGATATCATTAAGCAACAATTTCAGAATATGCAATGTCGCTATTTAACATTCCTTTAGATACTACTACCACCGCTCCACCGCCGAGGCCATCTACTCGGCCTCGTTCGATAGCTCGTTGAGGTAGGTGAAGTCGTCGTCGTCTTGCTCCTCGTTTGAGCAATGAGGATGAGCTGCTCGCCTCCATGTTGGCGGTTGTGGGACAGAAGCGCTTGACAAGGCGCTCCTCTTCGCGGCAGGCGACCTCCGCTTTGTGGATGGAGAGCTCGCGCATGACCCTGACCATGTCCTCGAGCTCGGGCTGGGCTTCTACAGGGACGGGGATGAACGAGATGAGGGGCGGTGAGATCATATCAGGACCCCGCCGGTCGAGACGACGGCAGCAAAAGCTGGAATGAAGAATCAAATGAATTTTCGCCTCCACACTCTATGGGAAGACGTATGACCGTGTACCACTCCATCCAAATTTAGCTCAATTCATCTTTTTTTTATCAAGGATGAACTAATCTTATTTTTTTTCCTCGTCTTTTTAATTAATTGCAAGTTTTTTTTCAACAAGTAAAATTTTGCCTCTCGGCCTCTGCATCCTAAGATACACACACTCGTCATCTTATCAAATACTAGCAAACATGCCCATGCAATGGAAGGAAAAAATGCATGCTCCTAGCATAATAACCACGACTCAAGACCCCTCCACGTGTCCACCTCATCTATTTTAACATAGGTCACATCTGTGCCATCACTTATCCTCCTTCCAGCCTTCATCAGCCATGATCGCAATGTCCATCTGATCACAATGCGTCCGAACGTGGCCAATCCTAAGGCACACTTGCCATTGAATCACATCATCATCGCAGGTGAATGTCTGGTAGTTTTAAAATTAATCTCGTCAAGCTGGATCGTGATGGTCGTCCTTCTCGAGCTACGGCCTACACCTAATTCATACACCATCCGTCATATATCAACATTCTTCTTAAAATACATAAATATTTTTTATTCTTCTTAAATACATAAATACTTTTTAAATCACATGGATTTTTTTAAAGAGAATGACTTTTTAAATTTAGAAAGAAAAAATTAAGCATGTGAACACTTTTTTTTTCTCGAATACACATGAGAGGGTGCGTATCATTCATTAGAGAAGAAAGGGTACGAAACCCATGTCCATCATTACATAGTTATTTACAAGCGGAATTCCGCCTACCCTAAGACTACCAAAGGCTACTACTCGCTGACATCCCACGCAAATTGAGCTACCTCGAACCCAATATTATCCTCCTTGAAGAGGCCTGCTCTCGCCGACAGTTGTCCTTCCTCATGAATCCGTTGCATGGCTTGTTGAAATGATGGCGTTGCTCCATTAAACACCACATCATTCCTATGCTTCCATATTGTCCACATGACCAGTAGACACTTCGCTCTGTGCGCTTTCCGGTTAGCCGAGACATCCTCCTGCCGCAGGCACCATTGCTCAAGCGATTCCCCATACCTGTGCTGAACCACCTCCTTGTTGGCAAGTCTGCCTACCGCCAGCCAAATCTGATTTGCAAAGCTACATTCTAACATCAGGTGCTGCATGGATTCTTGATGTTGATCACACATGGGGCAGGCTGCTTGGTGAGGCAGGCCATGTCGTGTAAGCCTCACGGATGTCCAACATCTATCCTTTATGGCCAGCCAACTGAAGAAACGACACCTAAGCGGTGCCTTGGATTGCCAGGTGAAGTCTGCAGTTGGCGAAACCTGCCGCCCGGAGAACCTTGCCGCATAAGCTGAGCGAGTCAAAAAACAACCATTGCTCTCAAGCCCAGGTCACAGAGTCTTGACTATCGTCATCGAGTGTAATGGATGAGACACAAGTCCACAGAAGGAGATATTGATCAAGTGCCTCCGGTGACAGTTCAGTGCCAACATGCCATGCCCAACTGCCATCTCTCAACGCATCCGCTACCAATTCAGATTGTCGCACCCGCTTCGGGACCCGAATGTATATGCTCGGTGCAATATCTCTAACTCGCTCGCCCATGATCCATCTATCCTCCCAAAACAGAGTCGCTTTCCCATCACCAACTGTCGTCCGGACAGCAGCATCCACCAGTGCCTGAGATTCCGTTGGTATAGTAATCTGAAAGTCGGTCCAAGGTCTTTCCTTATCTGCTTTTCTCAGCCAGGCCCAGCACGCTCGAAGGGCCTTGTTAAGCCAAGGCAGATTTGGTAACCCTAGCCCACCTGCCCACTTGGGCGTGCAAACTTCCTCCCAGGCAACCGAGCAGCTGCCGCCATTGGCCTCCTTCTTACCGCACCAAAGGAAGTTCCTGCATATCTTGACTAGCGCCGCCAGCGTTCTTGCAGGAAGATCCAAAGCCATCATAGTGTGGATAGGAATGGCACACAGCACGGATTGTATGAGCAACAAGTGTCCACTCTTAGTCAGCATTGCCGCCTTCCAAAGTGGGAGGCAATCGGCCACATGGTCCACCAGTCCCTGGAGTTGAGCTGCCGAAGCCTTTCTGATCGTGAGTGGAATGCCCAAATACTTGCAGGGAAACATCGAGGTCGAGCACCCCAGGCTATGCGACACCCACTGTATCTCTTCCTGGGAGCAACGAATAGGCACTGCCGAGCTCTTGTTCATGTTAACCACCAGGCCCGAAGCTTGCCCAAAGAGCTGAAGAATCTCTCCACAAGTGATAGTTTCCACCTCATTTGGTTTGAAGAACACAATCACATCATCCGCAAACATGGATACCCTCTGCTGCAATCTGGCTTGAGACAGCGGTGCCAACAACCCATACTCCATGGCGTGCTTGAACAGTGCAAATAACGGCTCCATGCAGAGAATGAAGATCATGGGTGAGACGGGGTCACCTTGCCGCAGGCCTTGACAAGCAAGTATAGGTTTACCAGGGCATCCATTGATCATGATCCGGGTGGAGGAGGTAGCTAGCAGTCCACAAATCCATGCTATCCATTTTTCACCAAAGCCAAAATGCCTTAGGACCTCGACCAGGAAGGGCCAGCTGATGGAGTCGAATGCTTTGTTGATATCTAGCTTCAGCATAACTGTCGGCGATTTGAGAGCATGCAATCTTCTGGCCATACATTGTACAAGCATAAAATTATCATGGAGGGATCTGCCCTTGACAAAAGCACTCTGGTGCGGCCCTACAAGCTTTGGCAAGTCCTTAGCAAGTCTAATGGCCAGAATCTTGTCAAAGATTTTTACTAGCCCACTGATAAGGCTAATCGGACGGAAATCCTTGATATCCACGGCCCCAGCTTTCTTCGGCAGTAGAGACACCAGGGCTTTATTAACTGCCTCCAAACCACGCATATCCTCTCTGTGAAATTGGTCAAGTGCGTTCATGAAATCTGCCCTGATGATCTGCCAGCAAGAGACAAAGAATCTAGCGGTGAAGCCGTCGGGGCCAGGAGCTTTGTCAAACGTCATGCACTTGATGGCCGAAATCACTTCCTCCTCTATGAAAGGAACTTCCAGATGCCTCAAGTCCCGAGAAGGAAGGTCCAACAAATCGAGATTCAACCGAGCTTCTCTGGGCCGCGACGCTCCAAGCAGCTCATGAAAGTATTTGTCGGCCACCTCCGCAACCTCATCCTGCCCTGTGAATACAACCCCATCGCGCTGCAGCTTGTTGATTATGTTCTTCCTCTGCCTGTGTCTAGCATGCCGATGGAAGAAAGCCGTGTTGGCTTCCCCCACCCTTAGCTGCAGAAGACGAGAACGCTGCCTTGCCATCGTCTGCTCCAAGGAACACAGCCCTAGCAATTTCCGCTTAAGAAGCTTCCGGAGTCCAAATTCTTGCTCGGACAGAACCCTCGCCTCCGAAGCCTTCTCAAGACGGCATATGATTTCCATGGCAATTGCAATTTGAAGCCGCACATTCCCAATCCACCGATCATTCCAGCTCTGCAGCGCCTTGGCCGTTGCGTGCAACTTGTTATCCAGCAGAATAAAGGGATTACCCGTCGAGGGTAGAGATTGCCAGGCCAACTTGACAGTGTCCAAGAATCCATCCGCCTTCGGCCAGAAACTCTCAAATTTAAATCGTCGTCCCACCTCAAAATCCGCATCGCAATCAACCAAGAGCGGGCAATGATCCGAGATCGCCGAACCGAGCGACGTGAGAAGGCTCCTAGGGTATATATCCTCCCATGAATTAGTGACAAAAACGTGATCGATCTTCTCCATGGTTGGGTCCCTCCGCTCATTGCTCCAAGTGTAGCGCCTACCATTAAGGTAAAGCTCCTTCAACTCTAGCCGATTGAGAAGGGCACGCATACGAGCCATCATGCGCCTGTTGACAGTGATCTTATTCTTATCCTCCGGGTTAACCAACAAGTTGAAGTCCCCAACAATCGCCCACGGGCCCACATGTAAGTCCCATACGTCTCTTATCTCCTCCAGAAAAGCCACTTTCTCAGCGTCCCCTTGAGGACCGTACACACCTGTAAGCCACCAAAACGGTGCCCCTTCTTGCGAAATGAGTACCGTGAGGGTGTTTTGTGTAATATGACTATTAGTGACTGAAACCACCAAGTGATCCCAAGCAATGAGAATTCCACCCCTCGTGCCAGTGGTCGGAACGTAAAAGAAGTTCTCAAATTTATTTCCAAGGCATTGCCGCACAACCTCAGCCGTTATAACCTCCATCTTAGTTTCTTGGATACACACAATATCCACTCTAGCTTCCACTACCGCTTGATAGATAGTAGCTCTACGAGCAGGAGAGTTAAGCCCTCGCACGTTCCACACTAGTAACTTTGGTGGATGAGTCGACATCTAGAATAACCCACAACCACAATGACAACCTAGGGACGTTAGAGCCCCTCCACCACCACATCTTCCTCGCCTTGCAAGGGCAGGATCGACGCATCCCAGCCAAAGAGCACCAAAATAGCCTTCACATGACAGTCGAGGAGTGGCTTGTCGAACAACTTCGCATAAGCCTGAAGAGCCTCATCGCTAATCGCATCCCCTTCGTTCGCCAGGCACAACTTTTTGATTATGACTGATTGTTGCTTAGACGCCTTAGAGCCCTTGCCGCCTTTGGCAAGGCGAACACTCCTCCGCGGAGTGGTAGTGAGTGGCTTCTTTTGACGGGGCTTCCTTTGTTTTGCCTGCAGATCGTGAGCAGCCGGCTGCTCCAAGATGTGTGAGACGGGGGCACGCAGCTCAGAACAGAAATGCTCAATTTGAGTGCGAAGGGGTGGCGTTGCTGCAGCCAGAGAGGGCACCACCCCAGGCTCGTCTTGTTGCTCAGAAAGGCTGACCAAAAACCACCCAAACTCGCGTTTGCATGGCGGAGTCACATCCCCATGCAAAACCGGACCCACCACAGGAGACAAAACCACGGTGGTGCCAGATAATAAATCCAGATCCTGGTGGCCCCGGCTGTCCAAATCTTCCTCGGCTGGCGGGCGCAACCCCTGTAGCCCCACCTCGATTCCCGGCACCACCCCATCGTTGGAGAGGCACAGATCCCACTCCCCAATCCTGACATGCGGGGAGTCATCAGCAGCCAGCATGGCCCGAGCAGCTCCTGAGGGCGAAGGAGCCAACCCCAACCCTGGGCCCATACACTGAATCTGTCCTGGTTGGTTGACAGAACCCAGCTCCACCTCCCGAAGCTGTGTCGGAGGCCCACCTTCTCTCGATCCGTCAGGCGAAAAAGCACGTCCACAGCCAGCTGCAGGGCCGACCCTACTCTCCTCCGACGCCACAGCCCCTCTTGGCGATCCCTCTAGAGTCCCGCAAGACGCCAACGGTCGGGTCTCACGCACGTCACCCACGATCCTAGCATCACCAGCTGTCGCCCAAGACTCATCAACCATGCAACCACCTTTATCCTGTTGACTGTCAACCTGAGTTTGAATTTGAAAACCAGACTGCCGCGGCGGCTACGGAGCCGATGCCGCCGACGAACCCGCCACCGAAGAGTCCCCAGTCGATGAAGGAGCGCCCCCGTCCTGATGGCCATGAGGGCTTCGTGCAGGCCCACTATCAGCGTCCCCGGGGTAGTTACCATCCGAAGGCGGGGGAGGGGGCGGCGGTGGAGGCGAATCGCCGACGAGCTCACCCACCCGGATGGCCTCTCCAACCTGGGCGATGGACACTGGGTACCAGAGGGCATCCTCATCCCTCCCAACAGCTACCGCTCCCCCGCAACGACTGCCCTGCTCCTCCACCACCAGAATCCGCCTAGACGGAATCCTCGCCGGATCGTCAGTCCTCAACCAGACCTTGAAGTCTGCCATGTCGCTGCGGGCCGCCGTGGAAGCCGCCACCTTGACCACAATGCCCAAGCCATGCAGGAGAACCTCCGCAGTCCTACGCGTCCAGGCGTTCGCTGGAACCTCCCGTAGTGCCAGAGGAACCAGAAATGGCATGGCAATGCTGGTGGCCCTGGCATGCTGAGACCATGGCGAGAACACAAGATCAAACTGCAAAGTCCCGGCGCGGCCTCGCCTAAGCATCCTGTTCCTCAGATCCACCGAACTACACAGCACAAGGAAATCCTCAGGAAAGAAATCCCTGATCGACATGTCACCAGGCGCAAACTGCAACTTGGCCACGATGGTTGCCGCAGCCGTGGACAAGTCCGCAGCTTGGCGCGAACCCACCACAGACACCACGACAGCCCTCGCCAGCTCCTCCTCCAAGGCGCGCAAGTCCGGACCGGCCTCCAGGAAGACGCAGTCCACCTGATCCTCGAAAGCCGGCCGCTGGCCAGCCTGCGACACCACCGGCTCGAAAGGCACCGAGAAGCCAGGGCCACGCACGCTCTCCACCGATTCAGCCTAGACAACGCGACTCCACGGGACCCCCACACGGACAGCCCCTGCCGGCACCGGACCAGGAGGAGGCGGCGGCAAGGGAGGCTGACGCACCGCCAGCGCAACAGGTGCCGGGGAGGGGGGGGCGGGGGGGGCGAAGGCGAAGCGCCGGAGGTGGGCGAGGCAGATCCACAGGCGAAAGGCTGCGGGGGCGCCGCCTCGGGTTGGCACAGCCCCTCGAGATGTGGCCATGCTCCCCACAACGAACGCACACCGGCGGGTTCATGCAGTTGGCGGAGATGTGGCGGTCACTGCCACAGTTGTAGCAGCAGCCGATCAGCTCCGGCGGGATGCGGCCCCTGGGAGGCCTGGAGGAGGGCAAGATGTCGGGCCATCTGCCCGGAGGGGAGCGCCTGGCCTGACCAGGGGGAGAGCGCGGCCTCGAGGGCCCCACCCTCCGCTCCGGCCGGGCCTGCCAGCCACCGGCAACCGCGGAGCCAGCACGAGGAACGGAGGGCCCGTCGCGGACGATCGGACCCCGCGCCGTCCCAACGACGTCCGGGACCAGCACCATGGATCTCAGCGGGGGCCTGGACGGGGCCGGCGACGGAGAAGGGACTGCCGAGGAGCCGGACGAACCCGCGGAGAGCGAGACGCGGGAGGCCATGGTGGACACCGGATCCGGAGTGGAGCCCGGCGTGGAGAGGTGGGCGCCGGAGCCGGAGTGGCCGCCGGCGCAGAGGCGCAGAGGCGCAGGGGAGGGGAGAGGGAGGAGGGGAGGGGAGTGGAAAAAATGTGAACACTTTTTAGAATTACATGATTTTTTTAGAAAAGGTGAACAATTTTCAAATTATATGACTATTATTTTAATATGTGAGCACTCACAAACATTTTAAAATGCATGAACAATTTTTAAAAATTACATAGCATCTCTCAAAAGGCACAAAACACATAAAATTAGAACGTTGAACATGTATTAATTGGATTTGCTGTGTAGCAAGTGATCAGGTTACACGTACATGCGCCTAAGTTTTTTCTTGATATAGTGAACCAGGAGGAGAGCTATTCTCAAAGATTTACCCATCTAGTTGTTTTTACACTAGATATCATGCCTCACAAACATGACTATAATAAAAACATCATGGGTGTCGTGTCTAACCAAATACAAAACATTAGCACGACACCACCATTAGAAGGAGAAGGTGTAAGTTTGTCGCTGTCGGACAGTCGGAGCAAACCACTGAACTCCAGATCGTGTTGCCATGCATATTCCTGTCATCCGAAATTCCCTGTCAATGCCTAGCCTGCTTTGGCTGAAAGACAATTCTCAAAGAAGAGCCATCAATGGAACCTTCCATTATAGGTATGCTCCGCCGCTATCGACGGTAACACGAGAAGTAGTGTTGGTGGCAATGAACGCCGCCATCCCAGATCTAACCAAAACAATTTTAGTTGCCTGCTAACCACGCCGAATGTCGACCGGTCTGCGAGCCCGGCCCATCGCCCATTGCCACCCAACCAATTCTAGGCTAGGGAGGTGGCAAAGGGGCAGGTAGGTGACGGAACGGACCAGCAGCTTCCCTCTTCTGGGTGAGCATCAAAATCCAGGGCTCCATAGCATCAAACACATCACCGTGTTGCCAGTCACCACTGACCGAAGAGCGCGGTTGATTACCGTTTACAGCCCCTCCGTATGCCACTTGACTGCCTCCATTGTGAGGAGCTCCATCCCTCCCTTCGCCGGTAGTAGCAAGACGTCGCCCCCCAAATCATTTGGAGGGCATCTAAGTTGTATATGATCGACAAGCTAATTAATCATATTTATGTGATATATTTGGGTGTTCTTCAGTTTATTCCCTGGTAAGACGTGTTGAGACGCTAAATCGAGAGAACTGATCAGATTGATTGTTAGTGGGGAGTGTTCTGTCCTTCATGACGACCTTTGTATTGAACGATTGTATCAACGATTCGACGTTCGTTAGTCAGAATGTATGGAACTAGTTTAATAATTTTGGAAAATACTATATTACATGCAGTTTCAAGAAACTTACTACATGCAGTTTCCCTAAAAAATGTACTACATGCAGAAAGCCAGATACACACACCGACCAGAACCAGTACAAAACTTCCTCCCGTGTTGCAAAGATGATCGACTGCAGTGTATGCTCTTGGCAAGGCCGTAGGCGATGATGATAGCTGGTAGTAGGATCCATGGCAAAGTGTAGCCAATGCTACTTTTGCACACTGGCCGGATCGATCCGATCGCCTGCGTTTGTCGCAGCTTGCGACGGGCAAAAGCTGGTCCCGACCCGAAGAGGGTTCAAAGCACTGGCTGCCATCGGTGAGAACTGGCAGTGACACCGGCATGCACTGCTTTGCATGCAGCCCAACAGGCAGCACGGCCTGATCCACACTGACACTGCCACAGATTCGGCAGCAGCATCTCGATCTCGGCGCCATGATCAGTTGCAGTTTGCAGGTGGCCATCTCCCTCCCTCGACGACCACGCACGCACGCCCACGCAGATCAATTGAGGCACCTATGGGATGGGGAGGGACCAAGCAGTGGCATGCAGATGCAGGCTTTAGCTGGAGGCCACGTACGCCGATGCAGGAGCCAGAACATGGGCATCGAGATCGGTCGTATCTGCGCTGGGATCCGCTTCGGTTTCCATTGGCCGCCCCTTTCTCTGCCGCGGCGGCATGCGCGCGCCCCGGCCGGCAGCCGCTTGCGGCAGCGGCGCCGTGCCGCGCGCAGTGGCATTGATCATGCCATAGGCGCTGCGTGTGTGCTCGATTCGATCGGCGCCTGCCTGCCTGCCACCGTAGATGCTCCTCACCTCAGCGTGTAGTAGTAGATAGATGCGGCTGCTGCGCTCTACGGCTCTAGCTCGGTCCCCCGGCCCGGCCGGCAGACCCTGGCTACCACGGAGGAAAGTAAACTGCTGTTGTCTCTGGAGAGGCCGAAAGGGCTGGGTAATTGCACTGCAAACAGAAACAGACGTCGGTCTGCACTGGCAGTTCCAGGCTTGAGTTGAGCTGCGTGTCTTTACTATTCCCTACGTACGCTAGCGGCATGCATGCTGCCTTCTCGCCAGCCTTTTTCTTTTTTACTTTTTAGGGTGTGTGTGTGGGGAAGTACGACCACATCAAACTCCACTATCTCGTCTAGCTTCCGAGCTTATCCAAGGACTACTAGTTACGTGGTGTAGATTAGACTAGACTGCCACGTGAGCACCTTGGCACACGGCAAATTAAAGCTAGACGTGTAGGGAAAGGAGACAAAAAACTGCAGTAAATATGAGACCGAAATGTGGATGCAGGTAGTAAGATAGCATGCGGCGTGGCAGTTGGGCCGCTGGACTAAATATGGCTTCATATGCGCCGGCCCCTGCTGCTGGATCGAGGTTTTATGGCCGTTGTACGTCGCTGCTGTGGATGTGATACTTGCTGACATGGCACACGCAGGAAACAGACACTCATGAGAGGCGTTGATGCTCAGCGGCTCACGGCAGGCTAGAGGACTGGAGATCAAGAGGCCTGCAGGAAAATCTTTCCCACAAGAAGAAGCTGAATCTATCACCTCGAATACTATGGTAGTTCCCGCGCGCAAAAGTCACCCTACTCGAGTGCAAGGAAGCAAGTCTGATAACAGGAACACTTGGAGACAGCGCAATGGGCGTGTCTTTCGCAACTGTCTCGTGCATTGTTGAGGAGTTCAGCAATGTGGGGGTTGGCCAGGAGGCTCATCTGATCTTTTGTGAGGGATTCGGTTTGTTGCTGGAGTAGGAGTTGAGTGTTGCTTCTTTCCCATTTCTGGCGGGAGCATTGTTTCCATGTCTTGTACTCCATCCGTTCCTAAATATAAGTCTTTTGGTATAGAGGTTTCAATATGAACTACATACAGATGTATATAAATGTATTTTAATGTGTAGATTCACATAATTTGCTTCATATGTAGTCCATATAGGAATCTCTGAAAACCTTGTAGTATTTAGGAATGGAGGTAGTAATTAACTATCTTCCTTCTATAAGGCTATGGTACACGAATTCTGTACACTCGAAAAAATATATCTGGTAGCTCTACAACTCGCAGTGCATCATGTTTTCTTGAAAACACATACATGTAACTCTATTCAAACAAAGAAAATCATTACATGTACAATGCTTTGGATCAAAGATCCAAGAAGTGGCTTCATACATCTCCCAGATGCAGAGGCCGGGGGTCATCATCCTTCTCAAAATAAAAAGATCCAAGTAATTACAAAGCAACTTTTACAACTAATAATTACAATAAAATCTCTTAGATACACATTCTTCATGGTAATATTTGTTGACAGACAAAATTCTCCCAAGCCTTCAACAAAGACATTGTACTAAGACTGGAGTGGCAACACTGCTACTTGTACGTCTACACGCATGATTACCAATAAAGTTTCCAGAGAGCCTCTGGATTCGCCTATCCGGGAAGATAGGAAGCCATAAACGATCAACGAACTTGGGCCGGGAATTATCCCCTAGAAGTGCATACAGTAGAACTGCAAGATCTTTACCGTAATAACAAGGAAAGACTCCAGCTAAACAAAAATTCAATCAAACCAACCAAAGTGCCAAGACAGTTTGACAAAAAACGCAATAGGTCCGTACGATCGATCATGCGAGGAGATAAACCTAAACACTGCAAGAACAATTGCACTGAACCTGCAGAGGAAACATAGCTATCGCTCTATAACATCACTTGAAAAAGCATCGCCGTAACAGGGAAAAAAACTTGCACGGAAGCTTCTAAAATCATCTTTTTTTTTGACACTCTAAAATCATCTAAACTGATCAATTTGCTTCCCAAAACCGGTCTACTGAGACGACCCAAAATGACGAGTCACTAAGGCCCAATAGACCATGAACTTCATGAATTTGCAAAAGATTGCAATTTTGAATATATATATTTTGCAAAAACACACAAGTTGGAGAAATATTTCGAGAATTTGGAAAAAAGTTTGTGAATTTGAAAATTTCATCAATTTCGAAAAGATAGTGAAATTTGAAAAAGTTCATAAAACTTAAAACAAATTTATGGATATCAAAAAGTTGACTTTTCTTCAAAAAGTTCATCACATTTGATAAAAGTTCATAAAAAATTAAAACGTTCATACACTTTTTTTTAAAAAATGTTGAAGGATTTAAGAAAAGTTCATCGATTTTGAAAAAAAAGTTCATGAATAGAGTTAGTTCACTGATTTCGAAAAAGATCATAAAAATTGAAAATAGTTCATAGATTTTAGAAAACCTAGTGCATTTAAAAAAATCTCTGATTGGAAAAAAGCTTGTGAAGAAATGTTTCGACGAATTGGAAAAGTTCAATAATTTATGAAAACTTCATGATTTTAAAAAGGTTAGTTAATTTAAAATGGAGAAGAAAATAAAAAAATGCCTAAGAAAAAAAAAGAAAAGAAAAAGGCAAAAAAACCAAACAGTGGAGGCGCATTTGACGAAGAACAAGAAAAAAAAAGTATGCACAGTCGTAGGCTTTTGCAGTTGGTTTCTGTGGGTCGTACTAAACCAGGAGGTCGGGTGTTTAAATCTCTTGCGTGAATACGTTTTTAAGGTAAAGAAAATGGGAAAGTGTTTGCGCCGGTTTGTTCAATGGGTTATAACCAGCGCCCGGGCTATGTCTCGCCTGTACTGGTTGCTGTTAGGAACCGCCCACAGGAGTTGATAAGCTGGCCGGGCGCATTAAGTCTGCTACAATCATAGCCTCCCGGCCACTTCGTTGGTTCGCTGTACACTGTTTTCATCGGGTTTTTTTTCGATTTTTTATTTATATGGTTTTTTGTTTTTCCATGATTTTTTTCTTTCTTCGTAATACTTCAGCCTTTTTCACTGTATTTTAGGCTTTTTATTTTTGTGACAACTATATTCGTTTGTTTCTTCTTTGTTTTCTTTTACATTTCCTTTTTTTTCTTTGTCAGCTGTTTACTGGTTTTTCGTTTTTTATCATTTTTGGGGTTTTTTAAACATGTTTACATTTTTTGTACTCATTAAACATTTAGCAAATACTCCCTTTGATCCCAAAAAAAGTGTCGTGGCTTTAGTTCAAACTTGAAATAAAGCCAAGACACTTTTTTTGAACGGTGGGAGTATATTATTAACATTTTTCCAAATTATATGTTTTCATGTCTACTGTTTATGCACATTTTCCATTTTTCATAAAGATCTAAAATATACATTTAACATTTTTAAGTTTATGATTTCGGATTTTTTAAAATATTTATTCTGAAACTTTTTGAGTGTATTTTATTTGTTGCCAATACACCTTGTAGTTGTTTATATACTAGTTTTGAACTATGCAAACATTTTCCTAGATATTTAGAAATATCTTTTCAAAATGTCACGAACACATTTTTTAAACTCGACAACATTTTTTAGATGTGAAGTACATTTCTTTAATGATGATTTTTTTAATTACACGAACATTTTTCTAGACTGTAAAAACAATTTTTAAAGTGGCACTTACTCTTTTGAAACATGCGACATTTCTTTTGTCATAAACATTTTTCATACATATAAATAACATTTTCCATATACCCCATAAATATTTTTCTATACATGTTTAACTTTGTTCAAATACAAGATTAATATTTTCTGAAAAAGAGTATATGTAGTTATACTATTTCTAAGTATAAAAACCTAAATTTTAAAAACCAGAAATAAGATGTTAAGAGTTAATGGAATTGAAAAATCATGTGTGTCACCATCACGGTATCAGCATGATGTGACAAATGGTAACTGGGCCAACCCAGGCACGATTCCCTTAGGCGAGGCCGACTAGTGCCTCGCAGCTGGGGGATATGGCGGCGCACTATAACCGGCGCTGAGCGCCTCAAATAAGAGTTGAGCATAATAGGCCACATGTAAAATTGGCGTGCATTGACGTGGGGATTTGTCTCGACCGTAACCAGTGCGAGGATTCCCCCTGCTCTGCGCGATGTGCTAGTGAGCCGGCCAGTTAGTTTCTATAAATGTTTTTTTGCGGTGTAGTTTCTATAAATGTAAATTCGCGCGTTATGTTTCTTTCATTTAATTTATTGTTATGTTTTCTTTATTTTTCCAATTTTTCTTGTAGTCCCCAAATACTATACCGGTTAAAAATTAATTTACATAAATTTGGAAAGCATGAGTCTTTGTGATTTCTACAAAATCTTCACGCCCATTAAATAAATTTTGGAAAGAATCAATAAATTTTCGTGTAATTTTCACAATAAAAGACGGTTTGTGTAATTTAAATAAAATATTTCACACAGTTCAAAATATGTTCAATATTTCAAAAAAGTTCGTCTATATTGGAAAATGTTGGTACAATATAGAAAATTGATTGAACTATTTTAAATAAATGTTTCATACAAATTTAAAAAGTTCACAACATTTAAAAATATTGTTAACATATGTAAAAAATATGCTGATGGAATTTGAAGAAAAAGTTTCATGCCATTCAATAAATGTTCAATAGGTATTTAGAAATAATTAAAATTTATTTGAAGAGAAAGGTTGAAATATGCACTAGAAAAAAATGTTCATTTCACAAATGTTCAATGTATATCAAAACAATGTTACAAATGTATACAAAAATGTACAATGTGTATTAAGTACAATTGGGATGTTGGAAATAAGGTAAGGTGCCCCTGCGCCAGAGGCAAGACGAGGAAAGATCTCGCAATAGGTGAGAAATATGGGCGCCCCTATTTCTCGCTTATTGTGAGACAAACGAAACCACCCGTCAAGGGTTTCAGGGGCCACAACTTCATTTTTTTCTTGTTTTTTAATATTATGATTATACTTTCTAATATTCTAGAAAATAATAATATTATATCACTTTTCGTAAAAATTCAAAAAAATGTTGACCAAGCCTTTGAAAAATATTAAATGTGTATAGAGAAAATGTTTCTCATGTATATGAAAAATATATACAATGTGTGTGAAAAAAGTGATTTTCTATTTTTTATTTTTTTAATAAATCAGTTGAAAATTGTTTAAAAGGTATTTGGAAAATTTCAATCACGCATTTTACAAAAATGGTAAATGTTATTTGGAAAAAAGTTTAAAATGTATTAAAAATGTTAATATCGCATTTTAATTTTTTTGTCAAGCTTTTGAAAAATGCTAAATGATTGTAAACAATATTGAGTTAATCTTGTATTTTAAAATTGTTAATCAAGCATTTATAAAATGTTTAAAACGTGTATAGAAAAAAAATTGACCTTATATCATAAAATGTTAAACTTATATTTGAATAATGTTGCATGTATTAAGAAATTATTAGATATATACCAATAATGTACGACACATATTGGAAAAAGTAGACATTGGAAAAATGTAAGTTCACAAAAATGTTAAACATGTATTTCAAACTCTTAACTGTGTATAAAAAGATGTTTCAGATGTGTATAAAAAATATTGAATGTGTACTAAGAAAAGTTGACATGTGTTGAACCAAAGAAAATCTATGACAATGACAAAAACAAATAAAAATGAAGAAAAGCTAAAACCAAAAATAAAACAAAAGAAACAAAATCAAAAGCCCAAAGAAACTAATTCAAAGGAATGGAAGGAAAGAAAACCAAGAAAGAAAGAAAGAAAACAAAGAAATAAATAATAGAAAAACACAAAAAGAAAGAAAGTAAAGCAAAAAAGCCCAATAAAAACCGAGAAAGAAAGAAATAAAAACAGAAAAACGATGAAAGAAACGTAGAAAACAGATCAAAAAAAGAAAGACGAATTGAAAAAAGTTTGTTGATTTTGATAAAAGTTCATCAATTTTGAAACAAAGTTCACAAATTTGAAAAAAGTTCATCGGCTTTGAAAAAAAAGTTCATCAATATTGAAAAAACAATTCAAAAATATTTTTGAAAAAGTACATAAAACTAGAAAATTTACAAATTTGAAAGAAACTTCATAAAAAAAATCAACATTGAATAAAAGTTCATCAATATTCAGAAAAAACTTTAAAAGGTTAAAAAATTGAGACAAGTCCGTCAATTTTGATAAAAGGTTCATGAAAATTTGGAAAAAGTTCGTGCAATTTGAAAAAAGAAAAAAATGAAAATAAAGTAGGAAATAAAAAAAGAAAACATAGAAAAATAGGTGGAGACGCAAAAAAAGTGGGCAGGTCCGCTACTAGACATGTGTAGGGGCGGCGGGGGGTCTGAAACCGATGGAGCAGTGACTCGTCGCCAGTTCATTGCACTGCTGTTGAAGCACGCGTGACACGGGAAATGCCCTTTGGTGGACAGGTGCATCGGTTGACTTAGAAAAAAACATATTTCCACAATTCAAAAAAAAATCAGTGTCTACAAATTTTGGGGTTGCCACTACAAGTCCTCAGCGTGGTAATTATGGACCGTGCTCCAATTTTGCAGTTGCCACTACAAGTGACGTCTCCTTAAAAAAACAAACGGGAAACTCCTAATCGACGTCTTCAACAGTGTTAGGAGAAATGGCGTCCGCGCCGCATCCCTCATGGGCCAGCCCAATAGGAGGCGTTAACTTTAGTTTGCTCGTTCCCTAAAATGCGGCTCGTTGGTGAGTTGAGCTGTCAAAATTGACTAGTCCACTATTGACTTTTCAAAAGAAAACATTTTTAGAAAGAGGAATCCAAAAAATGTCATTGATTTTGAAAAAAAATCATTATTTTGAGATGAAGCTCACAAAATTGGAAAAAGTTCATCGACTTTAAAAATAAGTTCATTGATTTCTAAAAAAATCATCAATTTTGAAACAAAGCTCATAAAATTAAAATGGTTCATCGATTTTGAAAATAAGTTCACCAATTTTTTTAAAATAAAAAAATCATCGATTTTGAAAAGAGTTCATCAAATTTTAAAAAAATAGTTCATCAATTTCGAAAAAAAATATTGAATTGAAAATTTTCCATCAATTTTGAATAAATAGTTCATCAATTTTGAAAAAAAGTTTCACCATTTGAAGATTTTCCAGAAATATAAAAAAACTCTGAAGGAAAATAAAATAAAATATAGAAGCAGAAGGTGGAACGCTGAAAAAAAGAACAGGAAAAAGGAAATGGGCTGGCGCAGTAAGCGCCTTGTAGGAAATGCGACTGAAGTTAAAAAAGAAGAGGAATTGCCAGCTGAAGGGCATGAAAGAAAGAAAAACTCCCCTAAAAGAAACGTAAGGAAGAAAACAGTTGGAGAACTGCTCCCGGCGTTGAACGTTCGCCGCCGTTTCACGGCCGACGTGTCTGAAACCGACAGAGCAGTGACTCGTCGCCGGTTCATTGCACTCCTGTTCAAGCACGCGTGGCATCTCTTGTAATAGCAGCAAGCACCGTCGTTGGTTGAGCTAGCTTAACCGATCGATGCAATACCCGTGATCATGTTCCAGCAACGTACAGTGTGTACTGTGTACTACCACCCGGGAGTGCACATGCCACGTTTGGAATTGGTATAATAACGCAATGACACATACTAGTACAAATCAACACGTCAGCTCATGTGATGTTACCATCAAAAGTGAAGGGAAAAACCTCATGCGACGTAGACGTATGCTCGGCGCCTGTGATCAATGTCGTGAATCGTTTTTGTCCGTGCAAGCTACTAGTAGAGCCGTGGGTGTGCTTCGACACGAGTGCGACGGGTTTACGCATCGAGGAGCAGCAAATGCGCTTCAGGTTTACGGTCCACAGTAGCCTCCACTTGAGTGCTGACAAAAATCAAGATCAAAATCAATGCACGAAGTTGCCTCGAAGCTTCTTTCCCTTCTAGTATTCCAAACCCAGTCAGTTCTGCGTACAGATTTAGAACAAAGGAAAAATAGCCCGTACCTTGTTCAGAAAAAATATCCATGGATTAAACATTCAGGTTGGCACATTTTTTTAGCGAGAAACTGTCGATATATTCATCTCCAATCATGGCAGTACAACGAACACCAGAAATAATAAAAAATTACATCCAGATTTGTAGACCACATAGCGACGACTACAAGCACTGAAGCGAGCCGAAGGCGCGCCGCCGTCATCGCCCCTCCCTCACCGGAGCCGGACACAACTTGTTGTAATAGACAGTTGGGAAGTCGTCGTGCTTAGGTCCCATAGGACCAACGCCTTAGAATGAAGAAAATTTTAGATCAAAAGGATGCAACCTGAAGACACATGAACAATGACGAACAAAGACCGGATCCGAGCGGATCCACCAAAGACAACCACCGACCAAATCTCGCGAGATCCGCCGGAGACACACCTTCACACGCCCTCCGACGATGCTAGACACACCATTGGAACGTGGGCTCAGCGGGGAGAACCTTATTCCATCTTCAAGAAGCCGCCGACGTCTCGTCTTCTTGAGTAGGACATAAACCGTAACAAAACTTGAAAAAGTACCTAAAAACGGAGCCCTCCCGCCGTCAAGGGCTGGGATCCATCGCGTATCAATGGCCCTAAGGCCACATGAGACGTGGGAGATCGATAAGCGCCACCGACGGGAGGCAGAAACACTAGCCGTCATTTCTTGGAGGAGGGACAAAGGGAGGAGACGCTACGCAAGCAAATAGTCGCATTCAGGTTGGCACAATAATAATTGATCGCCTGGCGCCAAAAAAAACATATAATATTGCTTCCATCAATTGGAGAAACCTTATTTCTCAATCGACTTTACAATTTTGTTCATATATATCTTCTAAATGTTAATGGTATTGTAATGATTTATTTCATCTAGTATAAAAGCCATAATTCTACTGAAATTGATTCTAGCTTGTAATATCCATCGCCTTCCTATGTTGGTGTTAGGTCTCAAGCCAAAAAAAAACATATTTAATCCAAGTGTCATTTTCTTATTACGTACTAGATTTTCCAACTGTTAGTTAGCTAGATCACCTTTTTTTTTAAACAAGGCAAAATATTGGTCACTTCATTGATTAAGAAAGGAGGCTTTAAACAAGAGCAGCAAAACAACAAAATAAAACGACATTACAATACTCAAATGCTCTGTACCCGCGAAAGCCCAAAGAGAAACCTCCTCCATAATCATGTTGATAATAACCATCACTAGTAGAAAAATGATCAAATCCGAGATACATTAGTGCCGGTTTGTTTTTGAGCCGGCACTAATGCATACATTAGTGCCGGTTCCAACGGCTAGCCGGCCGCTGTCATTAGTACCGGTTCGTGGCGAACTTTTAGCACCGGTTCGTGCCACGAACTGGTACTAAAGAGAGTGGTGGCAGGATGTTGTCAGTCTGGGGTCCCTCCAGCACCTTTAGTACCGGTTGGTGACACGGACCAGTACTAAAGGTCGTCGTACATAAACCCTTCGTCCACCCGAGCTCGCTTTGTTCTTCCCCTTTCCCCTCACTTCCTTTGTTCTTCCCCTCTCTTCCTCGAGCTCATCACAAATTTTGCCCAAAATTTGTCAAGATTTGAAGGCCCCCATCCATTCAAATGATCACAAAGGTTAGCAACTTTGTCCTTTCATCTCTCATTGCTAGATTAGATCTTGAAATGCTTTGTATAGTGATTCATCTGTGAGTTTAGTAATTTGGGAGGAATTATATGTGCTAGTATTTGATTTATATGCAATTTGAGGCCAAAAATAACACTTAGTTTGCATATGTAGGTGTGGTTTACTTAGTGCCTTCTAAATCTACGTCGTAACCACCGTCGATCGCCCGCACCGTCCCGTCTTCGGTACCACCTTGTGGTGAGGCTCTTGTTCATGAATGTTTTACATTACCAAATTGATGTTTGTGTGATTTGGATATATAGTTACTCGTATAATTATCTTACCAGTACGTTGTTTGTTATACATAGTGCCATGGTTTTGATATCCGTCCCCGTCGGCCCTCGTCCTTGTTATGATTCGGATGTTGTATATTCTCTTTTAAAACTAGTTGTTGCATTTCGTGTTTATGACAAATTATGCCCATCAAGTTGACATAGATATTTTTATCTAGGGGGTATGTGAACCAGAAATTCCAACCGACCCTATTGTCGAGAGGTTAAATTTAGTTGAAAGAGAAAACGAGTATTTGAAAGAAAAATTGAAAATAATTGAGGGGGGGGGGGGAGATGGAATTGGAGTTGCATGTTGCCGATGTCGTCGATGATCACAAGATCAAGATGGAGAAAATGCGGTTGAAGATTAGAAAGATTAGAAAGTATGCCATTAATAGTGTGGCTTGGTATCATTATGCTGTTGGATCAATTGTTACCTTAGTTGCGATCTTGATCGCATTTGTTGTTGCATTTCAATTCTTTAGCTAGAGAGTTATTTGTATGTTGCATTTAATTAAGTGTTGTATATGAACTTTATGTATGAACTTTATGTATGAACTTGTATTAATTTGGTCTATTCGGTGTTGTGTATAATAAAGATGAGCCGACAATGGATGTATGATGACCGATGCTCTCCCAGGTTCATTAATGGCGTGCATACTTTTCTGCTTGCCGCTGAGGCAAACAAGTGGGCGGATGGTTTTATGCCTTGTCCATGTGCTGGCTGTAAGAATGGTCACAATTACTCTACGTCAAGAACCATTCACGTCCACCTATTTGAGTCCGGTTTCATGCCCCACTATAATGTTTGGACCAAGCACGGAGAAAGAGGGGTTATGATGGAAGACAATGAAGAAGAAGAGGACGACGACATCTATCCTGGCCATGGGTTCCCTGAATACGATGATACAACAATGGGGGAAGAAGCTGAGCCGGCAATGCGGGAAGGAGCTGAAGAAGAGGCATCAGATGAGCCCATTGATGATCTAGGTCGGGCCATTGCTGATGCAAAGAGAAACTGCGCAAGTGATTTTGAGAGGAAGAAGTTGCAGCGCATGTTAGAGGATCACAAGAAGTTGTTGTACCCGAATTGCGAAGCTGACAAACAAAAGTTGGGCACCACACTGGAATTGCTGCAATGGAAGGCAGAGAATGGTGTATCTGACAAGGGATTTGGAAAGTTGCTGGTAATGATAAAGAATATGCTTCCAAAGGACAACGAATTGCCCGAGAGTACGTATGAAGCAAAGAAGGTTGTCTGCCCTCTAGGGTTAGAGGTGCAGAAGATACATGCATGCCCTAATGACTGCATCCTCTACCGCGGTGAGTACGGGGATTTGAACGCTTGCACGGTATGCGGTGCATTGCGTTATAAGATCAGTCGCGATGACCCTGGTGATGTTGAGGGCGAGCGCCCCAGGAAGAAGATTCCTGCCAAGGTGATGTGGTATGCTTCTATAATACCACGGTGAAACGTTTGTTCCAAAACAAAGAGCATGTGAAGGCGATGCGGTGGCACAGAGAAGACCATAAGAAAGACGGAAAGTTGAGAGTACCCGCTGATGGTTCGTAGTGGAGAAAAATCGAGAGAAACTACAGGGAGGAGTTTGTAGGTGACCCAAGGAACGTATGGTTTGGTCTAAGCGCAGATGACATTAATCCTTTTGGGGAGCAGAGCAGCAACCATAGCATGTGGCCTGTGACTCTATGTTTGTATAACCTTCCTCCTTGGTTGTGCATGAAGCGGAAGTTCATTATGATGCCAGTGCTCATCCAAGGCTCTAAGCAACCCGGCAACAACATTGATGTGTACCTAAGTCCATTAGTTGAAGAACTATTACAACTGTGGAATGGAACAAATGTACGTTCGTGGGATGAGCACGGAAAGGAAGAATTTGACATAAAGGCGTTACTGTTCGTGACCATCAATGATTGGCCTGCTCTCAGTAACCTTTCAGGACAGAAAAACAAGGGATACTGCGGATGCACGCACTGTTGGGATGATACCGACATTATATATTTGGAGAGTTGTAGGAAGAATGTGTACCTGGGACATCGTCGATTTCTTCCGAGCAGGCATCCCGTAAGAAAGAAAGGCAAGCATTTCAAAGGTGAGGCGGATCACCGGATGAAGCCTCGCCACCGTACTGGTGCTGATGTACATGATATGGTCAAGGATTTGAAGGTAATCTTTGGAAAGGGTCCTGGCGGATAACCTGTTCCGAAGGACGCTGACGGACGCGCACTCATGTGGAAGAATAAATCTATATTTTGGGACCTGCCCTATTGGAAAGACCTAGAGGTCCGCTCCGCAATCGACGTGATGCACGTGACGAAGAATCTTTGCGTGACCCTGCTTGGCTTCTTGGGCGTGTATGGGAAGACAAAAGATACACCAGAGGCACGGGAGGACCAGCAACGTATGCACGGAAAAGACATCATACATCAGGGTCAGGCCAACTACACTCTTATCAAAGAGGAGAAGGAAATCTTCTTTGAATGCCTGCTCAGCATGAAGGTACCGTCTGGCTTCTCGTCGAATATAAAGGGAATAATAAATATGGCAGAGAAAAAGTTCTAGAACCTAAAGTCTCATGACTGCCACGTGATTATGACGCAACTGCTTCCGGTTGCATTGAGGGGGCTTCTACTGAAAAACATTCGATTAGCCATTGTGAAGCTATGTGCATTCCTCAATGCAATCTCTCAGAACGTAATCGATCCAGAAATCATACCAAGGTTACAGAATGATTTGGTGCAATGTCTTCTCAATTTCGAGTTGGTGTTCCCACCATCCTTCTTCAACATCATGACGCGCGTCCTAGTTCACCTTTGCGAAGAGATTAACGTTTTGGGTCCTGTATTTCAACACAATATGTTCCCCTTTGAGAGGTTCATGGGAGTCTTGAAGAAATATGTTCATAACTGTGCTAGGCCAGAAGGAAGCATCGTGAAGGGCCATGAAAATGAGGAGGTCATTGAGTTTTGTATTGACTTTATTCCTGACCTTAAGCTGATTGGTGTTCCTGAATCACGGCATAAGGGCAGACTGGATGGAAAAGGCACGCTAAGAGGGGATCAAATAATATGTATGGACGGGCATTCTCTCACTGAAGCACACTACACAGTTCTACAGAATTCCGCCTTGGTGGCTCCGTATATGGAGGAACACAAGAATTTTCTACACTCCAAACACCCGGAGAAGTCTCACGACTGGATTACACGTGAACAAACGAGGACTTTCGCCGGTTGGTTGCAGAAACGTGCCATGCATGATGGCGATATTGAAGATGACATGTACTCGCTGTCCGAGTTACCATCTTCGAATATAATGACTTTCAAAGGGTACCAGATAAATGGGAATACATTTTACACGATCGCCCAAGATAAGAAGAGCACAAACCAAAACAGTGGTGTCCACTTTGATGCAACAACCAACACGGGAAAGGAAATATATTATGGTTACATAGAGGACATATGGGAACTTAACTATGGAGGTGGTTTGAAGGTCCCTTTGTTTCGGTGCAAATGGGTCAATATGACACGAGGCGGGGTAACGGAAGATCCACAGTACGGAATGACAACAGTGGATCTCAACAATCTTGCGTATGCAGACGAACCATTCGTCCTAGCCAATGATGTGGCGCAGGTTTTTTATGTGAAAGACATGTCTACCAGGCCGAGAAAAAGAAACGATAAGGAAGCAAATGGATCATACGACGAGCCAAAGCGCCACATAGTTCTTTCAGGGAAAAGAAACATCGTGGGAGTGGATGACAAGACAGACATGTCAGAAGATTATGAAAAGTTTGATGAAATTGCTCCATTCACAGAGAATATTGACCCGAGCATCCAGTTAAATGATGAAGATTTTCCATGGCTACGGTGTAAAGGGACACACGCGAAGAAAAAGTTTCACACCCAAAGATCTGGGATGTGATCGGCTTCACTATCATCACTTTCTTCTGTGTTTCACACCCAGGAGGGAATCTCTATAATAGTTAGGGTAGTTATGTGTTTTGGCATTTGAAACGCAAAGAAATTTTATGTGCAAACAAATTTTAAAGTTAAGTTAAACATAAGAAACTCTATAATGATAAAACACACTAATAATATTAAACATAAGAAAAAAGAATCACTGAAAAATCTATTTTCAAATTTAAGTTATTCACAAACTAGTGATTCACACAAATTTCAAATAATTCAAAATTTAAACTATTCAAATTTGAAAACTACCGGCACTAACCTAAAGCAAAACTATTCACAAAGAAACTCTATATACAGCAAAAAACAACTCAAAAATAAATAAAACAAAAATAAATAAAGCAAAAAAAATTAAAGCAAAAAAATTTAATAAAATAAAAAGCCTGCCTAATGGGCCTGAGCGGCCTGCATACGACTAGAAACACAATGTTTTGTTGGGCCAGGATGCAAGCCCACAATGGCCCAGTAGGCCCACAAGGCAACACAGAACAGGTAGGCCCAGTAGGCCAGCTTTGGAGAGGAGCTCAAGAGAGCTACCGCATTGGGGCTTATAAACCAGTGCGGACGCCCCTCGGCTAGCGAGGTGGGACTAAACTTGCCGCACGAACCTGTGCCAGCACATACCTTTAGTACCGGGTCGTGGCACCAACTGGTACTAAGGGGGGGGGGGGTCTTTAGTACCGGTTGGAGCCACCACCCGGTACTATTGGGGGTGCTTCCCGCCCCTTGGCCTGGCCAAAACAGACCTTTAGTACCGGTTGGTGGCTCCAACCGGTACTAAAGGTGTGTTGTATATAAGAAACTGCTTCAAAAAAAATCATTTCTCATCTCTCCCTCTACTTCTTTCTCCTCTGCCCCATCGCCGCCG